>NC_140167.1:123189900-123789900 GCF_963971535.1 Notolepis coatsorum
GCGCCGTCATCATGTCATGTATTTCTGTCACGACTGTGGATCGCTTGATTTGTCTCTCAGCACCGGCACGTGCAACCTGCTCCACAGACGATGCATTGTGAGAAGCGGTAAAGGCGACACCAAGGGTAACGTTCTGGGTATTTGGGTACATGCTCTGTTTCTTGCTGTGGTTCCATTCAGTGTCATTGGAGGAGCTCCAGACGTTGTACCAGATGACATCACAAGTTGGCTTAATTAAGGTAGAGAGTAGCTCATGTTCACAAATATTGATTGACCTTTTCCTAGGCCATGGAAATAACATTTGAATTCTTAATTTGGGTGTTGTTCTTTTAAGATCTGCTACTTACAAGTTTCAAATATATCTTATTTCCTACACATATCTCTACTGGCATGCTGGTATCACCCCCAGATTGTTATAAACTTGATGAAGTATTGTAGCCCAAAAGCAGGCAGTTCATTGTAGCATGGGTGTGTCTGTCTCAGAGCAGGTGTGTCTGTCTCAGGGATGGTGTGTCTGTCTCAGGGAGGGTGTGTCTGTCTCAGGGAGGGTGTGTCTGTCTCCGAGCAGGTGTGTCTGTCTCAGGGAGGGTGTGTCTGTCTCAGGGAGGGTGTGTCTGTCTCAGGGAGGGTGTGTCTGTCTCAGGGAGGGTGTGTCTGTCTCAGAGCAGGTGTGTCTGTCTCAGGGAGGGTGTGTCTGTCTCAGGGAGGGTGTGTCTGTCTCAGAGCAGGTGTGTCTGTCTCAGAGCAGGTGTGTCTGTCTCAGGGAGGGTGTGTCTGTCTCAGAGCAGGTGTGTCTGTCTCAGGGAGGGTGTGTCTGTCTCAGGGAGGGTGTGTCTGTCTCAGAGCAGGTGTGTCTGTCTCAGAGCAGGTGTGTCTGTCTCAGGGAGGGTGTGTCTGTCTCAGAGCAGGTGTGTCTGTCTCAGGGAGGGTGTGTCTGTCTCAGAGCAGGTGTGTCTGTCTCAAGCAGGTGTGTCTGTCTCAGAGCAGGTGTGTCTGTCTCAGGGAGGGCGTGTCTGTCTCAGAGCGGGGGCCAGCTGGGCAGGCCGCGTGGTAGCCAGGGGTCTGGGCAGCGTGAATATTAAAGGCAACCAACTTGTGTTCAGCTTTTCTCTGATTGGCCACGACCCCCCGCCCCCTTTTGCCGCGAACACGGCAGGCAAGCGGCAGCGGTCCCAAATGAAATCCATCAGTGGAGGAAGCGGCAGCGGTCCCAAATGAAATCCATCAGTGGAGGCTGCATCAGTGGAGGACGCAGGCTGCTGACTGATTATGAAATGAATGAATGAAGCACGGAGCATAATGTATAATGTTATTTCGCGGTGTTTGTAACGTCATAACATCAGTGGAGGACGCAGGCTGCTGACTGATTATGAAATGAATGAATGAAGCGCGGAGCATAATGTATAAAACTAACCGCTGTGTGTACCACTAAAACATTGAGTGTCGTTGCATGCCGAATAAAGACCTCTGCAACAGGTCCTGCATTATTATTATTATTATTATTATTATAATTGAAGCGCGGAGCATAATGTATAATGTTATTTCGTAACGTCATAACATCAGTGGAGGCTGCTGACTGAACTAGAAACTGTACGCTGTAACGTTATTATGTTATTTCGTGTTTTTAACAACCAACTACCAGATTCACTCGTCACTGTACATCACTTCTGAAGTATAAACAAACTATACTGCTGTGACGATTTTGAATATCTTAACATGTATTTACGCCCATACAATTTTTTAGATGAATGATTGTGGATATAATATAGAAAACACATCATTATGATATTGTCAGATGGCGTTGTCAGATGTGTAGAATTCACCTACTTACAATTATTTTCATATAAAATACAATGGTGAGTGAGAAATTTATCTCCAGTGATAAAACCCAGTGCTCTATGATACACAGCGTGGATGGGCTTTCAGAGGGAGAGGCATGCATGTACATCATTTCACCATAATCAAATACAGACATAATTGTGGATTATTGTACAATGGTCTTCTTACTGGCAGCAGAAAAGCACACTCTCTGCCGCGTCTGCCGCATCTCTCAGCACGGATAAGGGCGTGTGCTAGGGCGGTCATGTGGCCGTGTGGCCAATCAGAGAAACGCTGAACGAAAAGCTGAACACAAGTTGGTTGCCTTTAATATTCACGCGACCCGGCAAGGTAAAACTGTACTATAAAAATACTAAATATAAATAAATAAAATAATAATAAATATACTAAACTTTTTTTCAGAAGTTCTATTCTAATATTGTTCTATTATAGTCAGAAAACATTATTATCTATGGGTTTCACATTTAGTATATTATGATTGAACAACCTCATTTTCATCTTAAAAATAAGGGGCACGATGTGTCTCGGAGGCCATGAAATAAAATGACAAGTTAATCAAAAAGAAAGACTCAGAAGAAGCTTCTATCCCCAGGCCATCAGGCTGCTCAACGAACAATGAACACTACACAACAACCATCAAACGCACATAGCACACACATCCACACGCACACACTCACTTTAAACAAACACACTGTAGCACCCACTCCCCACACTTTATAGCACACACTCACTTTAAACAAACACACTGTAGCACCCACTCCCCACACTTTATATTTATTGATAAAGGATTGCACTACAACTCGTACACCTTACTGTAAATTGTACCTAAATTGTACCTCATCCCATTTCTGCTTTGCACTATATAGTATTGTATATTAGTACACTGCATAGTATTGTATATTATATGGTAACTCAGTTACGTCTATTCTGCATCGAACATTGTACATATGTCTATACTGAACACTGTGACCTCATTTTCTACTTCTAATTTACATGCTATACTATGTTATTTATACTTATCTTGTCTAGCACAGTCTCTGGAGCGTAACAGTAAGAAGCATTTTGTATAAAAGTATTCTGTACTTCTGTATGACAACTATTAAAGAAACTTGAAACTTGAAAATCAAATCAAATTAATTGTTAGTTAGGATGTAGTATTAACTATATTGAGTGATACTCCTTTCTTTTTAGTGGTCAGGACTGAGTTAGACCCGGGTCAACATTGACCCGCTAACAACGGTCAGTGGTGCCAATTCCTAACACAACATGAGGGTTAAACTCAAAAGGTAACTGAGGTTTCCATGAATGAATGAATGAATGAATGAATGAATGAATGAATGAATGAATGAATGAATGAATGAATGAATGAATGAATGAATGAATGAAAACTTTATTTAACAGATTGCAGAATGGGTACAATACAGTACGGCTCAATACATACAATAGACCTATCTCAAACCCTGCCCCTTTTCTTGATCCTCCAATCACAGCTGTCGCTTACCTCGGACAAACTTTGTTTGTACGAGGAAGTCCGAGGTAAGCGACAGCTGTGATTGGAGGATCAAGAAAAGAGGGCAGGGTTTGAGATAGGTCCATTGTTAATAGTGGGGCGGTATAGCTAACCTATTGTTCAATTTGTGATAAAAGCACCAAATTTGGTACATATTTAGCTTAATATATTTAGAAAATATATGGATATTGGGGCATTGCAGATTGGCATTCTGGTGACCATGGTAACCATTTCCAAAAATGGCTGCCAGCAATTACTGGCATAGAACACTTTGGCCACCAAAGCTATTGTTTCCATGTTTTTAACACTACAAATAGTATTTACATACAACTTAAAGTTAAGAACATGTTTTATTAATATTTCTTCATAATTATTATATAAAGATTTTATTAAAAAAAATTATTTAAAAAATGTGTAAATAAACAATTTACAAAACAGTATCAAACATTTTCCCCTAACCTAAAAACAAACAATGACGCAATACTGGAAGATAGGAGGCGGCATGAATATATACAGAACCAATTAGGAAGACAAAAAACAGCTGGGCCTGGAGGCTAGGATATAAGAACACTAACACAATGAATACATGAGGAGTGGACTAGAGCAATATTACAGGGACAGAAATAATACAACAAGACAAGGACACTAGACTAACAGGCAGGGATAATAGAGACACATAATAATAGGCAGCAAGGTCTTGAGCCAGGCAGGGATTAAACATTGTGATAGAATGAAAATGAACGATGACAACAACAGATTGTCCAGAACGGCGTAGTACCGCCGATGAGCACACGATGGTGCCAGAGGATAAATGTCCAAAAAGTTCAGATCCTGACAGTACACCCCCCCCTCCCCCTCCACCCCCCCCCAGGCAGGGCGAAGGGCCAAGACCCCGGAAAAAACTGGGGACGAGGACACGGAAAACAGGAGCCGCGGGGGGGGGGGCGCGGAAAAAAGAACCCAGGAGGGGCACAGCAGCAGGGGGGCCGAGGAACAGGACCAGAGGGGAGCCCGGAGAAGGGCGCATGTGATACACAATCCAGCAAAGTAAAGGTAAAAACAGACAACCAAGTGCAAAAGGCTACTTAAAATGACTACTGTCTGTGTTTAAAAGTCTGATAGCCGAGGGGACAAAAGATTTGGCGTAGCGGTTGGTCCTATTTGGTGGGACGTCATAACGGCGGCCAGAAGGCAACAGTGAAAACTGCTGAGACAGAGCATGGAGGGGTTGATTAGTGATGCTCGTCCCCTTCTTGACCACCTGGTCCGTCCAGAGAGAATATAGGTCTCTCTGTTTTACTCCAATTATTTTGGAGCACACTTTCACTATGTACTGTAGGCTGTTCCTATCTTTAATAGACAGGCCACTGAACCAGCAGATAAAAGAAAAAGTTAGGAGGCTTTCAATAAAAGAACTATAAAAAGTGCTTAGGATCTTCGCACTAACATAATGGGGACCAGCCACGAGTTAACTCGGGTTTCGGTGCCATGCGTTGTGGACCAGAGCCACGAGTTAACTCGTGGCAAGTTGTTATTGTTTTATTCCATATTAATCACTGTATCAACGTCCCCGATCGACTCTGCAGATCTACCCGCATATCTGATTTCCGCAACATGCAATACCGGCCAGATCCTCTTAGGGGCGCCATCGCTCCACTGCAGTATCATTGAGGGCGAATGGGGAAATTCTTTTTTTACTGTCTATGGGCGTTTCATATGAGCCTGGATCCCAAGCGACCATCCTCCACCGTTGATCACGGTTCAAAGCGCAGATTTCAGCCTGGAATAATGGGATTTATGATCAGCCAATGGACATATCGATCTACCAGATGCCGATGAATAATGGGGAAATGCTGCCGGCGATCACATGGGCTGACGGTAGGACACTCTTTACCCAAATTACAGCCGGATTGAACATTGTTGTACTTGAGCGCACACTGTATTGCTAATCAATAATACTAATCGGCGTCCCCCGCCGCCCCCATTTCATCCATAGATGCTCTGTAATAGTCTGGATGCTAAGCAGTTTGTTTAATCTCATTCATATATAGACAACAGAAATGCCGTTCGATATAACGTGACTAGCCTTTAGCTCTATAAATAGCTTTCCAGAAAAAAACCGAGACGAAAACTGCGATAAAGCTTATATTCACGGCGTTATAAAATGACAACCAACCGATGGATTTTTATTTTCTTTAAGCCATTATGAAGGCACGGTTTATGCACTCAAGTGACAATGAGAATGGACAGATAGCAATACTATAAAGTATATATATAGCTATCCAAAAGTACATCGGTTTGTTTACAAAGCGTTGTCCTCCAGCCACATATTAGATGGCGAGGCCCGGTCGTCAAAGTGTTAAAAGAGTTCAGCTTTCTCAGCAGGTAGATCCTCTGCTGACCTTTTTTAACAATAGACTCTGTATTTAAGTTGAACTTTAGTTTACAGTCAAACACAGTTCCCAGGTATTTGTACGATTCAACAATCTGGACGTCCTCATCGTGAATTACACTAGCTACACTGGCTTGATGATCGGGGTTGTGTCTGAAGTCAATTATCATGTCCTTAGTCTTAGAGACATTGAGGTCCAAGTAATTCTCATCACACCAATTCACAAAGTCGTGAAGTACAGGTCCATGATCAGTTTCGGAGCGCTGCAGTAGGGATACCAGGACAGTGTCATCTGAAAACGTAACTAGATGCCTTTGGTCATGAAGCGATCTGCAGCTGTCCGTGTACATAATAAATAAAAGGGGAGACAAAGCGCAACCTTGGGGGGAGCCAGTGTTGGAAATCGACATGTTGGACATCTGCCCATTGACAAAGACCTGCTGGACCCTCTCAGTGAGGACATTTTAAATCAGCATGAGAAGCTGGTGTGGGAGACTAAAATAAGAGTCAAGCCTCTCAATTAAAATGTGGGGCTGCATTTTATTAAAAGCAGAGGAGAAATCTGCAAATAAAAGTCTAGCATGAGCTCCAGGTGTTTCCAGATGTTTATACACAATGTCCAAGATGAAGAGCATAGCATCCTCCACCCCTTTACCTGGCTGATATGCAAATTGAAGGGGATCTAATTTACCCTCAATAAAAGACATAGTGTTTTTTTTAAATCTAATCTCAAAAACCTTCATTGCTAATGAGGTAAGCGCCACTGGTCTAAAGTCCTTCAATTCTTTTGAATCTTTTGACTTAGGGATGGGTATGATGGTTGACGTCTTCCATAATGTGGGGATCTGACCTAGATCTACACACATCTGGAAGAGTCTAGAAAACACCCAACCAAGCTGATCAGCACAGTGGTGCAGGGTGCGCCCGCATATCGAGTCTGGGCCAGCAGCTTTTCTTGGTTTAACCTTTTTAACAAGCAGGTCTTCACTCCTCTTCGAATGGGTTGCCCAGTTCTTCCATTACATTGAGAAGCGAGCAGACATATTTTCTAAATTTTTTCTGCACACTTGCTGTCTGATCATGGTGGAACACCCCATCTTGTCTTCCCATGAGCTGGTGAGCATCTTCAAAGTCCTCAATCAGCACTGCAACCTCAGGGCCAGCTACCATCCACCGTCTGAGGGCACTAGGGTTGTCTGGAAGACCTACCACCCCTCCATCACTCTTGATGCAAGCATTATTTTGCTCATGTGCTTGATCAATGGGGATTGGCGAGAATACCTGATTGGTCTTCTGAATGGTGAAATTGCCTACATTCAATTCTCTGGCAACATCTGGGTGTCTTGTTGGTAGTTCAGTCATGTCACGAAGATGAACGGATCCAGCGGGCATAGTTTGTATGGTCCAGAGCAAAGAACCAGGGGACGAGTTCTGTCAGAGCATCAAGGTACATGCTGAAGGACTGCCGCAGGGATCTCACATAGACCAGTAAACACAGCTCAATGCCATGACTGTTGCCCAGTACTGGAATTGAGCGCAGCTCTCCTCCCTCCTTGAGCACCATTCATCAAACCTGAAAGGCGCATCTTCTGTATCTGTATCACGGTTATTGTAGGCCCGATACTGCAGGACATATAGTGCAGCCACTGTGACTTGGTGGGCACGTCAGGTGCGAGCAACATGTGCTGCATGCAAGGAGTCAGCAGTGCCTGCTGTTGTGATCTCTGCTTGTACCAGTGCTTCAACCCAGCCACTGCCTTTCAACCAATCACCCAGGGTCTTCAGAGCTGCCATCTCTATATGCAGGCCGCCAAACATCACAACAAATTTGTCTTCCCCATACATCTATGGCCACTTCCACTGGATCTGCTTGGCAATAGCATACAGGGGTTGATCAAATGTTACTACTGGTGTCTGCGCAGAATTCAGATGTTGAACTGCATTTCTGACTACATCCATGGAGTGTTTGATCATTGCCACTGTGTGGGCACTCTCGTGGAACAGGGGTAGTAGGGCACTTGGGCAGATTACTTTGGGCAAAATTCTTCTGCTCTGTGTGACAATAAATAAATGAATGATGATATGCTATTTAAAACCAAAACTAAGGCCTCAGTATGAGTTTAAGACGTGAACATGGTCATGTTTGTTGAATACAAAAAAAAAAAAAAAAAAAAAATCAGATTTTTTTTATAAATTTTTTTGCCGATCCCGATCTTCGGAAAATCACGAATCACGTGATCGGCCCCGATCACATGAACGGATCGGGACATATGAGGGTTAGTGGGATCTAGATTATACCCGTTATTGCATGCAAATCCAATGGGATAGGAAAGTTTGACCAAGCGCTGGTGGCCATTTTGAAAAATGCCTGCCACGGCCACCAGGGTGCTAGTTTGTAACGCCCCAATATCCAGTTTTGTTCCCAATATATCTATCAACACATCTGCCAAATTTGGTGCTTTTATCACAAAATGAACAATTGGTTTGATATGTTGAGCTATGCCGCCCCACTATAAGGGGATGCAGACCTGATAAAGACGTTTGTCTTGTTTCCATCAGGGTCCCCCATTTTCAATTCATATAGACATTTATGACATACACAACATACATGACATTTATGGCATAGGGACATATAGGTATTTAGTACTGATACATTTGTGACATAAGCGGTATTCAAATATACAGTACTGTTACCCCTAGAATCTGACAGAGTATATACATTATGATGGGGACTGTACATTAGGAGGGGGTGGGTGGGTGGGAGGGAAATATACATACGGCGGGGAGGGAATATATACATGCGGTGGGGAGGAGACTGTCTATTAGGAGGTGGTGGGGGTTTTGGGCATTTACGGTGGCCAGTTTCGAATTGCAGCCTCCCGTAGGTGCTCTTTAAGAGCGGTTTTGAATGTGGGCAGGGATTCACATTCCTTTACAGCTTTGGGTAGGGCGTTCCACATTGTTGTGGCATAATTGCGAAACGTGTTTAGTCCCTTGTTTGAGCCGAATCTGGGTTTAACATGATTTGTTGAGCTTCCTCTGGTGTAGTGGTTGTGGTATTCACTGACCTTTGGGAAGTATTTTGACATGTACATGGGCACCCCGGTCGTATAGTGTATCTTGTAGACCAGGCCCATTGCAAGTTGCTGTACTCTGTTGTCTACTCTAAGCCATCCTAGGTTGTCAAAGTGGGCAGGGGTGAGGTGGGTTCTGGGGTTCAGGTCAAGTAGTAGACTGACCAGTTTGTTTTGTGATGTTTGTAATTTTGTTTTAAGCGCCTTTGAGGTGCTTTGGTACCATGAGGTGCACGCATAGTCATAGTACCCTTGAATGAGTGCTCCTGCCAGAGTCTTCAGGGTATTCTTGTTTACCAGAGAGGAGATCCGGTACAAGAATCTAGTTTGTTGGTTGACTTTTTTTATTACATTGGATGCCATTTTGTCACAGGAAAGATTTGCCTCTAGGATTGAACCTAGGTATGTTATTTCATCTTTCCTTGTGACAATATTGTCACCCACTGTAACTGAGAAGCCGCCGGTCTTGCTGAGTTTGTTATTTGAACCGAAGAGAATGGACTCTGTTTTACCCAGGTGTAATGATAGTTTGTTATCAGCGAGCCAGGTACAGATTCTGCCTAGTTCAGAGCTGAGGGTTTTTTCAACCTGTAATTGTTCTTGTCAGAGACCAGCAGGGCTGAGTCATCTGCAAACAGGAACAAGTTGCAGTCACAAGCTGACGACATGTAATTTGCATAAATTAGGAACAGTAGCAGTCCTAGTATGCTTCCTTGTGGAACACCACCAATAAAAAAAAAATTGCTTTTAGCTTGTCAATCAGAATGGAGTGATTGACAGTGTCGAAGGCTTTTGTAGGACCATGCCGCAGTATTTTCCCGCATCCACTTCTTGTTTGATGTGGTCGTTCAAATAGAGAAGGCATGTGTCAGTGGAGTGGGATGTTCTGAAGCCAGATTGGAATTCGTAGATTTGATTTTTTTCCCGCAAGGTACTTTTCGACCTGTTCGTATACTACTTTTTCCATGACTTTCGAGATGGAGGTAAGAATAGAAACAGGACGGTAGTTGCCTGGGTCTAATGTGCTGCCCTTTTTGTGCAGGGGGGTTACTCTCGCAATTTTGAAGTCTTTGGGTACGTGTCCCTGTTTTATGGAGAGGTGATGGCGGCTGCTGAGTCTCTGAGGGATTTGGAGGGGATATTGTCATGGCCAGTGGCCAAACTGAAAACAAGAAATCTTGCAAGGTAATGGTCGGACGGCCATAAGTTTAGCTGTGCACATTCATGACCCCAAGAGGATGAAATCTCCTCTAGCACCCCCATCAGTGGCCTTTCCTCTGGTGCCACTATATGGATTTGTAGCCGTTGAGACTGGCAATATGGGCATCTCTTGTTTCTGTCATCTAGCCAGTAAAATGTTGCATGTGAAAGTAATGGCAAAGTGGGGACATTGTTTGGCTTTGGCAGAGGTCTACTGAGTCCATTCTTCCACTTAATAATTGGAATGGCAGTACAGTGTAGGTGCACCAGGGAACAGGGTGGTTCCCTGCTTGTTTGACCATATAAATGTGGGGTATATTCACATATATTCTTGAAGAGTTTGATCTGTAGAAGGAAAATAATTGTATAATTGGAATGTTTTATTCCAATGTTTAGAAACATTACAAAAATCAACAAATGTATTACAGCCAATTGCCAAATAATACAGCAAATACAGTTTAAAACTCATGTATTGCCAAGTGTTAATCCTTGTATGGAGAGCTCAGTTAATCACCTGGAGAATAAATATATGTCTCCAATCTAATCTTGTTGGTGGGCTACCCATTTGTTAAATTATTGGATCACTAATTGGGCTTTAAGCTTAGAACATTGTTTGTTGTACCATTATTATCATGTCTATGAATAAGCATGACTTTAAAAAAAAAGTTAAACCTGGTAGGCTGAAATGGGTGGGTTACTGGGTTCATATCTGGCGCTGCTCTGATGGCTGCCTTTCTGATCGCTCCGTCGAGACTGTGCTTTCTTTTGTTAATTTTTATAGTATTAGGAGTTTTATTTGCACCAACTGTTGGTGCATTATATGTGTATGACCGTCAGTCAATCATTGACATTGGATTAAGGAAAACTTACCGTTTGGATTGCTCTCTGGATCGGATCGCTGAACAGCAGAAATGGCCCGCCGAGATCCTTTGTTATCATGGCCAAGACCAGGAGAAACCGCCGCGAAGACGTGGAAAGAGAGCGGGGGTCCGAAACAGACTGAGGTCCAAACGACACAGAACCACATTGCCCAGCATATTGTTGGCCAATGTGCAATCGATAGGAAATAAACTGGATGACATCAGAGCACGGATCCAATTCCAGAGGGACATTCGGGATTGTAACGTCCTCTGTTTCACAGAAACTTGGCTGAGTCCAGATGTCCCGAATCACGCAATAGAACCGGCAGACCACTTCTTCGTTCTCCGCAAGGACCGGACGGCAGAAGAGTCACTAAAGACGAGAGGAGGCGGCATTGCCTTCATGATAAACAAGGAGTGGTGCGATTTAGGCAACACAAAGGAACTGTCTAACCACTGCTCCCCAGACCTGGAGTCTATCACGATAAAATGTCGACCCTTCTTACTCCCAAGAGAGTTAACGTCCATCATCCTCATCGGAGTGTACATTCCACCACACGCGAACACTGGGGTCGCACTTTCAAAACTTCACGACGAGGTAAACAAACTCCAGGCAGCTAATGTTGACGCCGCCATTTTGGTTCTGGGTGATTTTAACAGCGCGCGTCTTAAAAAGGTGCTGCCGAATTTCTATCAGCATGTGACCTGTCCCACCAGAGGCGAGAACATATTAGACCATGTATACTCGCAATTTAAGAGTGGGTACAAGTCACAGGCTCTTAGTCCATTCGGTAAAAGCGATCACGCTGCAATATTTCTTTTGCCAAAGTACAAACAAAGTCTCAAGCGAACGCCGGTGGTCTCGCGAGAGGTTAAGCGTTGGGCCGTGACGTCAGAGGAGTCACTCCAAGCTGTACTGGAAAGCACAGACTGGAGTGTATTCCGTGATAACACAGCCAATATTCACGAATACACCGAAACGGTGATTGACTATGTCTGTACTCAGGTAGAAGAAACAATCCCCTCCACCAAAATTAAAATCTACCCAAATCAAAAGCCCTGGGTAGACAAATCCGTCCGTGAGGCTCTGAAAGTGCGCACATCAGCATACAACACCGGGCTGGTGACAGGCAACATGGAAGAACACAAGATGGCAAGATACAACGTCAGGAGAGCAGTAATAGAGGCAAAACGGCGTTACAGGGATAAAGTTGAACTTCAGTTTGAACAGGCTGACTCTAGAGGCATGTGGCAGGGCCTCAGAACAATGACAGACTACAAAGGAACCCCCCTCAAACTGAACAGTGACATCTCCTTAGCAAATGATCTCAATTCCTTCTATGCGAGGTTTGAGGCTGTGAATAACAACACCAGCCTACAAACCACGGCAATGGGGGGGGGGGGGGTCTGCTGATGGAGACTCAGTGTTCAGGGTAACAGAGCATGAGGTGAGACGGATCTTTAAAAAAGTGAATATCAGGAAGGCAGCAGGACCGGACGGCATCCCCGGCCGCGTCCTAAAAGTCTGTGCCGACCAACTGGCCCCGGTATTCACTGACATCTTCAACCTGTCCTTGGAACAGGCTGTCATCCCCACCTGTCTGAAGAAGTCCACCATCATCCCTGTACCCAAAAAATCTACGCCCGCTTGCCTCAACGACTACCGCCCTGTAGCCCTCACCTCCATAGCCATGAAGTGCTTTGAGAAGCTAGTGAAGGGCTACATCTGTTCCTCCCTCCCCATCAACCTGGACCCTCTGCAATTTGCATATCGCCCCAACAGGTCCACGGAGGACGCCATAGCCCATGTGCTGCACACAGCAGCATCACATCTGGACAAGAGGCAGGGGAACTATGTGAGAATGCTGTTCATCGACTACAGCTCAGCATTCAATACCATAGTCCCCTCCAAACTCATAGCCAAACTCAGGGACCTGGGCTTGAACTATGACCTGTGCCAGTGGGTCTTGGACTTCCTGACGGGCAGACCCCAGGTGGTAAGAGCCGGCAACTGCACCTCCTCATCCATCACGCTCAACATAGGGGCCCCCCAGGGCTGTGTTCTGAGCCCCCTCCTCTACTCCCTGTACACACATGACTGCGTAGCACAGCGGAACAACAACACCATCATCAAATTTGCTGATGACACAGTAGTGGTGGGCCTGATCTCTGCCAACGACGAAAGGGCCTACCTGGAAGAGGTAGAGAACCTGTCACAGTGGTGTCAGGAGAACTGCCTCTCCCTGAACGTCAGCAAAACAAAAGAGATGATTGTGGACTTCAGGAGGTCGGGGGTCAAGGACTACAGCCCCCTCAGCATCGACGGGGCACCGGTTGAGAGAGTCAACAGTTTCAAGTACCTCGGAGCCCACATATCCGAGGACTTGACATGGACCACACACATTGACAGTGTAGTGAAGAAGGCACGACAACGCCTCTACTTCCTCAGGCGCCTAAGGAAGTTCCAAGTCAGTCAGAAGATCCTTAGGAACTTCTACTCATGTACAATAGAGAGCATCCTGACCGGCAACATCACCTCCTGGTTTGGGAATAGCACTGCACAAGACCGTAGCAGACTACAAAGAGTGACACGTTCAGCCGAACGCACAATTGGAGGGGGGCTTCCCACCCTCCAGAACATTTACTACAAGCGGTGCAAGGGGAAGGCTAAGAGAATTATTAAGGACTCGAGCCACCCGAACAACTGCCTCTTTGAACTGCTGCGGTCAGGCAAGCGATACCGGAGTCTTAAGGCGAGCACAGAAAGACTCAGAAGAAGCTTCTATCCCCAGGCCATCAGGCTGCTAAACGAACAATAATCGCTAAACGAACAATAATCACTATGCAACAACCATCAAATGCACACAGCACACACACCCACACGCACACACTCACTCAAACAAACAACACACTGCAGCACCCACTCTCCACACTTTAGATCACACAAACACACTTACACTTTATATTTATTGATAAAGGATTTGCACTACAACTCGTACACCTACTGTGAATTGTACCTAAATTGCACCTCGTCCCATTTCTCCATTTCTGCCTTGCACTATATAGTATTGTATATAGTATTGTATATTAGTACACTGCACAGTATTGTATATTGTATGGTAACTACGTCTATTCTGCATCGAACATTGTACATATGTCTAAACTGAACACTGTGACCTTTTTTTTACTTCTAATTTTACTATGTTTTTATTTCATACTTATCTTGTCTTGCACAGTCTCTGGAGCGCAACAGTAAGAAGCATTTTGTACAAAAGTATTCTGTACTTCTGTATGACAACTATTAAAGAAACTTGAAACTTGAAACTTGAACTTCATGATTCACACACACACACACACACACACACACACACACACACACACACACACACACACACACACACACACACACACACACACACACACACACACCAGGGGCGTAACTTGCGGGGGGTCCCCGGAAAATGTCCCCCGCATGATTTCAGAATGCAGTATTTGTCCCCCCCATGTTTTCCAAACCGCTGCAACTGCGCGGCCTGGCGGCCAGCACTGTGACTCGCTACTACACAGTGCCGGCACTGCAGATTTACCCTACTCTTGGAATGCATTGCCAGATCCTCAAAGTCATACATAGGGGCGCTGTCTCGATAATGCAGTGTTATTAAAGCAGCGTGTAGTGTAGCCGACGCATGAACCAGTTGGAACTGGAAATCCGTTGGTAAAGAAATAGCGGCCTGGAATAGTTTTTGTTTTGGGACAATTCGCAGTAAAGGAATATATCTGTCGGCGATGTTGTATGCGGGAACGAATTGCAGAGAGGGAGGACTGACTGAAGTGGAGAGTGTGTTTACTTGTGTCTCAGAAAATAAATGTCTCATCTGATTTCTTTAATAATAATAACCTGGACTTGCTGCAGGCGCAGCATATGCATCAGGATATTCTGGACTCACTGGACATTCATGTTGTCATGAAGGAGTTTATTTCCACCACTCCTGAACGCAAGACCACCTTCTGTGTTTTACCGTCTTCGGAATAGGTAATGTGTGTTATTATTTATCGCTCCTGCAGCGATTGTTGTTGCGACAGTGACACAGAGGGCGCAACAGCCAGGTGGGGTAAACTGGGCTGTGATGTGTGCATCAGAACGCTCAGAGCGCGGAGTTGGGCAGCTGTTTTGATTGAAAAGTTTGATTGAAAAGTTTATTAACAGATTGCAGAATGGGTACAGTACAGTACAGCTCAATACATACAATTGTTAAGGGGATGCAGACCAGAGAAAGACTTTCGTCTTGTTTACATCAGGGACCATCCCCCATTTTCAATTCATCATAGTATCCTAGTGAACGAGAGTGTTGGTTATGACTGACAGACAGTGGAGCTGTTTGCAGATAGCGAGCATTTTGACATGTTGCGTGGTGGCGATGTCTCGCAGACAATACAACTACAAGTATAATTATATAATATATATATTTTATATAAAAAAAAATTATATAAAAAAAAAAAAAACGACCCCCCCCTGCGACGTCACTGACCACGCCCCCTAATATGTCCCCCCCACCGCCTGGGACCAAAGTTCCGCCACTGACACACACACACACACACACACTCCTTTCAGTCTTCCCCACCCCAGCTCGCTACTGTACTAACAAATGAAAGAAGAAAATGCACAAATTCTATTCTAAAAACAAGGAAACATAATGAGGAGAGTCGGCTAATTACAATGTATTCAACATTTGTGTGTAATGTCACAACAAACTCAGTTGACATGTGCTAGTCCAGAGTCTCTCGTCATTATCGTCATTATCACAATGGCAATAAAACACTGCAGTGTGCAGAGAGAGCTTCAATCAGATATCCATCACGCTTACGTAATTATGCTATAGTCCAAGCTGAAAAACATGAATGCTTGGCTGTCTATGAATGAACAACCAGTTTGTCTTCCAAAGTCACGATGAAATGCCTGCTGTGGGTTCTTTCTCTTTACCTAATCTGTCTCTTTGGCTGCCAGAGTCAAGATGTGGACGCACAACAGGACTTCATGCTTCTTGCTGGGCCTTTAACCAACCAGTTGGCCGGAAACTTGGACAGTGCAGAAAATTACTTTTTTGACTGCAGTCAAGCCCTGCCTGTAGGCTCCAGGAAATACTTTGAGTACCTCCAGAGCAGTGGAGTAACCCACTTCAAGGTGCCTCTGTCGTGGGCTCAGCTCCTGCCTAAAGGCCTCCCTAGCCAGCCTAATGAGCATGTAGTAGCCTGCTACCAGACCCTGCTGAAACAGCTGGTGGAGGTGGGACTCCAGCCTCTGGTTGTCCTTCAGGCCTCTACAGTACCAGAGGCCCTCAGGTATGGGGGCTGGGAAAGCCTTGAGCTATTGGAGGCATTTGAGAAATTTGCAGAGTTTTCCTTCCTGGAGTTTGGAGAGGTGGCATATTCCTGGGTGACCCTGGGTCAGGTGGACGGCCTATGGGATGAAGGGCAGCCTGCAGATGCTGCCATTCCACTCCAGAATATCCTCCAGACACACAGTAACATCTACCAGCTATATCAGCACCTGTTTCCTGACAAAAGTAAGTGCTGGAGACTGCATGAGGAGGAAGCAACATGTTTCTAACAGGTACTGTTAGAACAAAACAGACTCTTGTCCATTGTGTTATGTGTCAACATAATGAAACAAAATGTTTTAATCTGGCATCATCCAATGTTGGATGTCTATCCTGGTGATATATGCAAATGTGTGCATATTTAATTAGGTAACACTCATTTGCATATATAAACATACAATCTCAGAAAACTTGCAATACATTTCTTAGTTGTTATGTACATAACAAACTGGGAAAGTTTCATAGTGATATCTATTACAAAATTAAAATGGCCTATTAGGGGGTACTGTCTCGCCTTAAAGATACCCTGCCCCCCCTCCTTAAAAAATACAAACAAGGGTCTATGGTGGGTCTCTAAGCGTTCAAATGGGCCGATGTGTTAAGTACTAAAGATCTAATTGATCCTCTTTCTCCAACTATAATTTTTGATCTTCTTGATTTATCAGATTATCATTTAGTAAGTCATAACACATAACCACTCAATATTGAGAAATAATTTGTAAATATGATGGTTTAAGTCTTCTCTTTTATATCAAAGACTGCATCCCATAATTTATAGTAGTGATAATATGTTGTTATGTTTATGAGTTTATGAGAGTGGTAGTGCCGCAACGAATTGGAGAAAAGCTTATGCAGCATAAATATTTCCTGACAATATGCATGCAACATGTACACACAGTCAGGGCCGCCTCAGGGGGTGTGCGAGCAGTGCGGTCGCACAGGGCCTCACGGGAAGGGGGGCCTCGCAAAAAGAAAATAAAATATTTTTAATTTTTAATTTTTTTATAATCTTTTTTTATTTAAATTTTTTTTTGCGAGGCCCCCCTTCCCGCGAGGCCCTTTTTCATCACAGACCTAAAATCTAGTTTTGCTTATATGCTTATATATTTCACATTAGACACGTTTGTAGAATGTGTCTGACTTGTTCCTGGCTCTGCGGCTCTGCAGATACACTATTGGAGCTCTGAGGCTCTGCAGCAGATATACTATTGGTTTCAATGAGGGGAGGGGTTACAGGTAAGGTACAGTCGGCCGGCGTGCGTCTGACTATTTCGCGTGTGCAGCATTGGAGGTTAAGCCAAGACGAAGAGGACGGTCGTTCGGCAGATGGATTGAAGATGAAAGTTGTTGCATGTTAGAAAGTTCAGTCAGGCTAGCCATGTCGGCTTAGCTAAAGGCAGGAACAGGTAGTTAGCTTTAGCTACGTTATCGAGTGCTAACGTGTGGTTCAGTCGGGCTAGCCATGTCGGCTAGTAGCTTAGCTAAAGGCTAACTAGCGCTAGCTAACGCTAGCTAACTAGCGTTAGCTACGTTAGCGAGCGCTAACATGTGGTTCAGTCGGGCTAGCCATGTCGGCTAGTAGCTTAGCTAAAGGCTAACTAGCGTTAGCTCCACGGTAGGAAAATGCGTCGACGTCGTCTCCTTCCAACTTTGCCATTGAATCTTCATTTCAAACCTTTATTTATACTCGTAAAAGCACTGAGGTTTCCCTCATTTACAGTGATGACGAGTTAACAAAGGACACAAATATCATAACAGTTAATAATTACAATGAATTACAATTACTACAATGATGGATTAAAAACAATTACATGATTCAGTACATAGGTCAAGTGCAATGCCTTTAAACTCCATGAATGACGGGAATGTTCCGAGCTTTAGAGTCTTTTGCAGGGTATTCCATGTGTATGGAGCATCATAGGAGAAGGCAGATTTTCCAAGCTCAGACCGAACTCGAGGCACCCTGAGCACAAGCCGATCATTCGAACGAGTTTGGTAGGTGACAGCACTCCAGACCAACAAAGATGTAATATAAGGTGGAAGTTTGCCAATAATTGCTTTGTAGATAAAAAGATACCCATGATAACTACGTCACAACGAGAGAGATGGCCAGCCTACCCTCTCATACAAAAGACAATGGTGAGTATCATATTTGTCACCCGTAATAAATCTTAGGGCGGAGTGGTAGGCAGAATCCAAAGGCCTTAATGCAGACGCAGACGCATGCCTGTAAATGACATCACCATAGTCCAATATTGACAAAAAAACAGCCTGTATAATTATTTTCCTACAGAACATAGGAAAACTAGCGCGGTTACGGTACAAGAAACCAATCTTTTGCCGTAATTTTTTAGCTAGGTTATCTATATGGAATTTAAAAGAAAGTTTATCATCCAGCCATATACCAAGATATTTATACTCACTAACTCTTTCAATATACAAACCATTTGCTGTTGTCTATAACCCTGGCTCTAGAAAACATCATAGACTTGGTTTTACTAGCATTAAGCACTAACTTGAGCTTAGCTAGAGCATTTTGGAGAGTGTCAAACGCAAGCTGCAGGTTCACAATAGCTTCCTGAACAGTATCCGCAATGCAGTAGACAACTGTATCATCCGCATAAAGATGAGCCTGACAACCTGCTAGTGCTGAAAGACTAGAAACAATATCATTAATATAGATTGTAAAGAGGACCGGCCCCAATACCGAACCCTGTGGTACACCCTTAGACAATGGCAGGAAATCAGATTGAAAGTTACCTGAATTCACAGATTGACACCTTGAAGATAAATAGTCCTGAAACCAAGCACAAGCGGCTTTATCCAGGCCAATGCTAGCTAGACTATTCAAAAGCAAGTGATGGTCTACTGTATCAAACGCCTTTGAGAGGTCTACAAAGAGAACTGCACAATGCTTCCCATTGTCCAGGGCTGAAATAATGCCATTAGTGACCAAAGTAACAGCTGTAATAGATTTGCTCTGAAACCTGATTGGTGAGTACTTAGCACTGAGCAACTTGAGAAAAAGGTTTTTAATTGGTTGTTTACCAAGGTCTCCAGTGCTTTGGCTAGGCATGCTAGTTTGGAGATAGGACGATAGTTATCCATCTTATCCCTATCCCCCCCTTTGTGCAAGGGGAGCACCTTGGCAGATTTCCACACTTGCGGGACTATGCCAGATGCAATAGAAAGGTTAAAGATGTGTGACAATGGCTCACAAATGACAGGGGCTGCCAGTTTTATAAAAAGAAATAGTCTAAATTGTCCACACCAGTAGAACACTTAGGGTCTATGGATTGCAAGATATTGAGAGTTTCACTAGATGAAAATGGCTGGAAGGAAAATGTAGGTACACACGAGGCATGATCGAAGATTGGGCTAGGGTCAGAGTCAACATCCAGTGGAGCCAGCCCAGTAGACAACCTGTCAAATAAGGACCCAGCCTCAATGAAGTGTTTATTGAAAGCAAGACAAATTTCCTGAGGATCCGAGATTTTACAATCAGCCACATTAATACACAATGGCAATGTAGCAGGGTTATTTTTTGACAGGTTTACTGCACCCCAGAATTTAGCTGGGTTAGAGTAGGAATTCGAGACTAAGTCTAAAAAGTAATCAGATTTAGCCTTCCTCACAGCTGCAGTAGTTCTATTTCTAAGTTGTCTGAAGGAAAGCCAGTCTTGCGTATCCCCAGTGCGTCTAGCACGTGACCACGCAGAGTTCCGCTCAGAAAATAATGCTGACAGCTCACTTGAGAACCACGGTGCCACCCTATCCTTAATCCTAGTCCTTTTATAAGGAGCATGTTTATCTACAAAGCAATTAAATGTCTTTATAAAAGAAGACTATTATTAGTAGCAATGTCCTCCAAAAAGGTTTGGGGGTTAAAGATTTTAAGATTTCTTCTTTGAACAATACGCGGTCTTGATTTCAGCAGCTTTGTGGATCTAACACAGACCGTAGGACAATGATCATTAATGCCTAAATCAAAAACACCACTAGCAGAGATCTAGCAGAGAACAGTCACATCTGTTAGAAAATATCAAGTCAATGAGAGTGGATTTAGCATGATCTTTAGGGTTTGGTCTAGTGCTCTCAGTAATCAACTGAGTAAGGCAGAGGTTACCACTCACCTCCTTCAGGTAACTAGAAGCAGCATTTCGCCAGTCCAAGTTAAAATCACCCAGCACTAGCATCTCTGAATTAGAATATAATGACAGTATATCCATAATTTTATCAGTAGCACTAGCCTCAGCTTTGGGAGGCCTATAGTCTAGACACCAATCAAAACTAAAGAGTTACAAGGCCCCAAATCAACCTTCAGCACAAGTAATTCGAAACACTTTGGAACTGTGATGGTATTCAATACTGAAACAGACAAACAGGATTTTACATACATTGCAACACCACCCCCTCTGCCAGCTCTGTCGCTTCTATATAAATTATAGTGCTGTAAAGCTGCAGATGAGTCATTGTCAGATTTTTTTTAACCAGGTTTCTGATAAAACCAGAACATCAGGATCAGCCTGAGATACTAAAATGTTCAGATGGTCTAACTTATGTTGTTGAAGGAGGCTTTGTATGTTTAAATGGATTAGGCCAAGCCCTTTCCTATCCTTGAAGGCAGATGGGCTGTTCAGACTAACTGTGGCAGAGACTGTATCATTAGGTACAGAGGTTATGGGAACAGAAACCTGAGACAAGGGGTGTACATATCTCTCATTTTTAAGATCCACCAGGTTACTCCTGACCACACCCCTCTCTTCTACATAACTGCGCCTACCACGCGACAAACCATCACATACAACAGAGATATTTTTAGGAGTAGGTCCATCAATAGGGCTTTGATCCGCCTGATCCCTGGGAGTGGCTTTAAAAACATGGACACAAGGAACTATGAGATGGATCGGACTCACCCCATTTCAGGCCACATCCACTGTTCTATGTTTTCGGACCAGTTCCCTACTCCCACTCACTGCGGATCTCAGAGCCATGTCCATACCCATTACCCATGGAGAGCAGCCGGGCTCCATTCCAGTTGGGATGAAGGCCATCCCTAGAAAAGAGCTCCGGACGTCTCCAGAAAACATAGAAATTATCTATATAGGGAATCATCATTAGGCAACAGTAACCCTTCAGCCAGATATGAAGTTCACGGATCCTGCTGTACTTGCCATCCCCATAACTAGGGGAGGGGAAGGGACCAGAGATAATGCAGGATTTATTAGATGACTGGACTGTGGAGATCAGGGCCCTAAAGTCCTCCCTCAATAACTCAGACTGTTGATACCTAATGTCATTAGACCCGGAGTGGATGATGATGGATGATGCCTGAGGATGGTCCTTAATGAGTGAAGGGAGTGCTGCCTTGATGTCCGAGACCCTGGCTCCTGGGAGGCAGTAGGTTCTGGCCCTCGGGACAGCCACATGACGCACCATTGAAGTCCCAATGACAAGCACAGAGGGAGGGGGGGGGAGCGGTGCAGGGCTCACCATGCCTTGTGGGTCTCTGTAGAGGTTTACCATTCCGAGTGGGAGGGGGGCGTGGCTGGCGAGGGGGATCCTTCAGAGAGTGAGGCAGGGGACCCATCCACGCCTCCTGCATGTCGGCTACAAACGTGGTACCAGGAGCAGCAGTGAAGGACATTCCTGCATGACCAGTCTGCTGCAACACCTGCTCCCACGCCCCGGGAGAGGAGGTCGATTTCGGTCTGGGGGTGAAGACGCCTAGAAATGCTAGGAGTAGCTGGCAGATCCTCCTCCCGCTCCTGTGGTGGGGGGCCCAGACAGCTCCTAGCCGTAGGAGTGGGTGAGCCTGACCCCGGACGTTGCCTCTTGGCCCCTGGTGTCCGGTGGTCAAGCTCCACACTCTCCAGGATGTTGAATCTGTTGGAGAGTGAGAGAGACTCATGGGGTGGAGGGCTAAGACGAGAGTCCCAGGTTCGCCTCTTACGCCTCGACCGCACTTTAGACCATGCCTGGGGAGGGGGGTGAGTAGGAGTGGAGCTGTAGAGCTTGGGCTTGGCTCCCTGCTTCCTGTATAGGCTCTCCCTAGAAGATCCAGCCGAACGGGGGGCGCGCGGGGGGGGTGCTTCTCTCAGGTCAGCCGACAGGATGGTCTCCCGATGTCCCTGCTCATCCAGATGGATGGTGGTGAGGAGGGAGACCCGCTCCAGCAAATCCTCCAACTGCTTGGCGATCTGGCAACAGCCAGTAGTGGAACACTCCAGTGGGGGACCGGCGCCCGATGTCATCCTGGAGCTTTAGGCTCAGGCAGAGCAGGCTGGAGGCCTAGTGGAGCTGGAGGTCCTCAGGTGGAGATGGAGGCCCAGTAGAGCTGGAGGCTAAGTGGAGCTGGAGACCCGGTAGAGCTGGAGGCCCAGGTAGAGCAGGCTGAAGGCCCAGTAGAGCAGGCTGGAGGCCCAGTAGAGCAGGCTGGAGGCCCAGTAGAGCTGGAGGCCCGGTAGAGCTGGAGGCCCAGTAGAGCTGGAGGCCCAGGTAGAGCAGGCTGGAGGCCCAGTAGAGATGGAGGCCCAGTATAGCTGGAGGCCCAGGTGCAGCTAGTGGCCCAGTAGAGCTGGAGGCCCAGGTGTAGCAGGCTGGAGGCCCAAGTCAGGCCAAAGTAAAAAATATATCTCTCAGGCAATAAGCCTCTGCTGCAGATCTAGGCTATAGACGAGCCACACTGCAGCAGTAAGATGGTTGTGATGGGCAGGTAAACAGGAGATTATTCTTCCAACTCTGGACTGGATTGATAGCAGGACTAGCAGAGCCAGCTAAACTACTGCAGGTCTTCCAGCTCTTGGCTAATTGCTAACAGAGCCAGCTAGGCTAGGCTACTGCTAACAAGCAAGAGCACAATTTCAGAAAAGTTCCCAAAAACAGTATAAGTAGTCCACAGTTAAAGCAGATGAAATAAAACAGACCCTTTCAACTGGCAGTACAATTCCATGTTAAAAATCCATTAAAATTCAATAAAATCCAATAAAATCCAACAAACTTTTCAGGAGCTGTCATTTCACACAGCTATCACGGCAGCCATTTTGTTTGAATCTGCGTTAGGGTGAGTTTTTCAAGCAATCTATTCTGTTCCCGCTGTGGTCTCTGTCTCTCTGTCTCTCTGTCTCTCTGCCTCTCTCATGCTACACCCACCCGCCGTGGTGTGTGTCTCTCTGTCTCTCTCGTGCTGCACCCACCCGCCGTGGTGTGTGTCTCTCTGTCTCTCTCGTGCTACACCCACCCGCCGTGGTGTGTGTCTCTCTGTCTCTCTCATGCTACACCCACCCGCCGTGGTGTGTGTCTCTCTGTCTCTCTCGTGCTACACCCACCCGCCGTGGTGTGTGTCTCTCTGTCTCTCTCGTGCTGCACCCACCCGCCGTGGTGTGTGTCTCTCTGTCTCTCTCGTGCTACACCCACCCGCCGTGGTGTTTGTCTCTCTGTCTCTCTCGTGCTGCACCCACCCGCCGTGGTGTGTGTCTCTCTGTCTCTCTCGTGCTACACCCACCCGCCGTGGTGTGTGTCTCTCTCGTGCTGCACCCGCCTCTCTCTCTCTCTCTCTCTCTCTCTCTCTCTCTCTCTCTCTCTCTCTCTCTCTCTCTCTCTCTCTCTCTCTCTCTCTCTCTCTCTCTCTCTCTCTCAATTCAATTCAAAAAGCTTTATTGGCATGAAATTTCACAAATGTTGCCAAAGCACAATTATGACATAAACAGCAAACAACATAACAATATAAGATCAAAATAAATAAAGGAGATGGTGCAGTGAGTAAAACATGGTACATGTATATACAGTATATGTGTCCTACTGGTTGTCCCTTTTCTTGTGACATGAATTGACATATTTTGCAGCTAAAACTGCACATTCTTTCTGTTCCCCCAGGAGGAATGGCAATTTCTGCACTTCTGTCATACTTTGGAATTCTGGGGAAATAATTTCAATTTTTGGAAAGAATTCCTCCCTAATATTTCTGTAATTTTCACATTGTGTTAGGAAGTGTAGTTCTGTCTCTACGGCTCCCTCATCACAAATACAGCACAACCTCTCCTCTCTGGGCAGCCAGGTCTGTCTGTGTCTGCCCTTCTCTATCGCCAAACCATGGTCACTCAGGCGGGAGTTACACACAGTGTTTTTGTGCTCGTTTTTATACGTTTTTGAATACGTTTCATGTCCCTTTTACACAGAAATGCGTTTTTCGGTGGATACGGCTGAAACGCTAAATTGTGTTTGCGTTTTGGAGAACCCCTAAAAAACGCGCCGACAACAGCCGTGTAGTCTGCACGGAGCCGTTGTTGCGAAAACGCCCATGCGCAGTAGATACCATCTGCGTGCCCTCCGGTGACAACAGAGTTTGTGTGTGTGTGTTTGGGACAGAGCTCCCAGCTCCGTGTCCCTGTGTCCCAAATAAGTTATTCTTATAAGGACCCCAGTCCAAGCTACAACAGTCTGCATTCCCTTAACAATTGTTTGTATTGAGCCTTATTGTATTGTACCCATTATGCAATATGTTAAATAAAGTTTACATCCATTCATTCTGCTAGCATTACCACTGGCTAACATGAGCTAGCATTAGCTATCAGACCCTGTTAGCTCAAAGCTCCTCTTTCAACTTAACAAGCATTAAACAAAAAGGCTCAGTCATCTATTCACCTTTGTTTAATACACACAGCGTTGTCTCTAATGTTATCTAACTATTGATAGCTCCCGATATCATCAGTTTGGTGCTGGCTAACTAGCGTGAGCTAACGTTAGCTTCTAGCCACAATGCTATATTGTTATAATGGCATATTCCATTGACGTTAGCATGCAGCTAACTGTAGTTACCGATCTTTTTTTAGACTAAACTATCCGCTCTTGGTGGTCACTTGTGTTGATGTTAGTTTTGTTTCATCAACAAATGACAGGCAGACCACACAGTGAATGTATCCGTTTTGTTTATTGCACTTTTATTAGGCTTTGCTGAAAAAGAATTGCTGCATTGAGTAAATAGGCAAGATGGTGGCGCCCATAGGCGCCTGCCTTGTTGACATTTTCTTTGCTGGAGCTTCCAGGAAGTGTATTGGCACATTCAAGTTATGATTGGTTGAAATTGCCTTCATGTTCGCCACCTACTGCCACCTACTGCTTTGGCAGTGTACTACATCACTGTGCCCAGGTGACAAAAACGAAAGTGTGACTCGAGGCTGCGACGTTGCGGCGAAACTCATATGACAATGAAACGAAAATGAAACGAAAGGTGTAACCGCCGCTTCAGTCTGTACCTTGTCAGATTCTTTTTTAGATTCTTATCAGTTACTGTGCTGAGGTAGTCTGCCACAGTATACTGTCTGTTTAGGGCCAAATATGTTTCTAATTTGTGTTGTGATTGTGTGAGTTGATTCCAATACGTAATGTATTTATCTTTTTCTTTGGTTATAATTTGGTTAGGTCTAATCTTCTGAGGCTGGCTAGGGTTTGTGATGTCAGAGTGTGAGATGTCAGCCAGTTTCATTATGAGTTGACAAAAGGGGCTCTTTGTAGGTCTCTCTCTCTCTCTCTCTCTCTCTCTCTCTCTCTCTCTCTCTCTCTCTCTCTCTCTCTCTCTCTCTCTCTCTCTCTCTCTCTCTCTCTCTCTCTCTCTCTCTCTCTCTCTCTCTCTCTCTCTCTCTCTCTCTCTCTCTCTCTCTCTATAATTGACAGTTGACTGTATCATGCCCAGCCTCGGGCAGCGCTATTATTTAAGAATATGTTGACTGGGGGAGCTCCCGTAGCTCACCGCATATCTCTGCGCTATTTCTGCGTCGGGGAAAACCGTGCTCGTCACGGATCTGGGGACACGAGTTCGATTCCCGGACCCGCTGTCATTTCTCAGAATGTCTTCCCCTGCTCTACATCCCATTTCAACCTGTTTCTGTCGGTCATGCTAGACCAGAAAGCACTAAAAAAAAAACACTAAAAAAAAAAAAAAAAAATATGTTGACTGTATGCCCAGCCTCGGGCAGCGCTATTATTTAAAGGGGAACTATTTTACTATATTTTCACTATTTGGGCACTTTTACACAATTCCTGTGAGTCTATGGAACACCTCTGTAATATATATTTTTTTTTTATTCATTGTTTTGTATTTCTAATCAAGTCCTCAAAAACAGCATTTTTCTACCTCAAGATCTTAAGCCGTTTTGAGCTGATGTGGACTGGGGTGCAGGGGCCTGTGTGCAGCTGTTCTTGTATCTGAACATTAACATGCAGCGGTGTCTTTCTGACATCACATATTGCGCACATTTTCAAATGACTCAGTTCAGTGAGGGTGAATATTGTGAGAGGAGAATTGGAAGAATGCGCCAATATGAGAATTTTGAGACATAGATCATATTAATATAAGTTCACATAGCTAGGAAACAATGCTAAACACTCAAAAAGGCCATTTATAAGATAGTTCCCCCTTAAGAATATGCTGACTGTATAAAAAAATAAAATAAAAATTATATTAATATTTTTTTTTACCTTTAGGGGGGGGGGGGGGCTCGCGTTTAAATCTCGCACAGGGCCTCGCATTTCTCCCAGGCGGCCCTGCACACAGTATCTATGAAATGTCATTAACTTTGATCATACTGATCACCATTGCTAATATCTATACTATTGTCAAACTGATATAACTCATGTCTACAGTTGTGCACAGGTTGAATGTTATAAGAGAGCTCTAAATTGCAGTTGATTCTTCTCAGGAGACGCATGTCGCTTGGATTGAGTGGTAGTGATATCGCTATTCTTTCTCAAAGCAAAGTCTCTTCTTCGGTAAGCTGTTTGGTGATTTTTTGCGGTAAAGAATTCATACAGTTGACAAATGATTTGCTGTGTTTGTGCTAACAGCATCATCTGTATTTGATAACAGATGGATTCTTGACAGTGCAAATTACACATGACTGTACATCTCAATCAAACTTTGTTGAAGAGCTGAGGAGCTACAGGTACAGTAACCAACCAGCTGTTAACATGTCAAATGTCATATATATATATATATATATATATATATATATATATATATATATATATATCTATCTATCTATCTATCTATCTATCTATCTATCTATCTATCTATCTATCTATCTATCTATCTATCTATCTATCTATCTATCTATCTATCTATCTATCTATCTATCTATCTATCTATCTATCTATCTATCTATCTATCTATCTATCTATCTATCTATCTATCTATCCTATGTCATTTGAATTCTATAAATGTATTGCTACCAACAGTCTGGTAATGTGATATTCATGTACATATGGCGTCGGTGTATATATGATATAGAGATATATAGACTATACAGTATGAAATGTATGGTGTGTAATGTATGGCACAAAGGATAGATGGCATGACTTCAGTCCACCTTCAGTTCATGATCTCCTGGCTTTTCTCATCCTAAGTGATCCCTGTTATGTTTCAGAGAGCCAGTGGGAATGTACCCATATTGATATACAAGATGAACATTCAGGGCTGTTTCTTCCATCAATTCCAACCCCTTGACAGACTCCTGCAAGGTAAAGGTCATGCAGCTGAACTGATATTGTTAACGTTTCTGTTGTTTTGTTATCGTTATCATTATTGTATATTTCGTTATCATAATTATTATAGACTGGTAGCAGCAAGCTCACAGTTCCTTATACAATCAATCAGCTATGTTTTACAGGCACACAATCGTCTCCATGTGTGATATGTTGTGTCTTTAATCCTTAGTCCCTCCTGTGACACCCAATACCATTCATTGTGGATGCAATAGGTCATGGTAACTCCTTATTGTGCTCATTGAAGAGCATGCATGTTTTGTGTGTTTAAAGTCAATGGTTAAAATAAGAATATCACGTCTCATATGGAACATCCTCGCTTGTTTCACAGAGCTTATGGTGTTGCCAAACTAAAGTTGATGGAAGTAAAGATAATGGAACGACCAAGCCAAGCCTTCGTTTGTGTCAATATTCCACTAGTTATAGCCTATTTGGATATCACTTTATTGATATTATCAACTTTTATAGCACAATGAGCATTAAAGCTCTCTGTCTTGTGGCTGTTATGTGAATATTATGAGTTCCTTATATCCTCGCAGCATAGGTCACAGAGTCAGCACAGAGAGTCAGCACAGTTTATAATCTCAATTCAATCTGAATTAAACAAATCATTAAATGAAATGAAAGCATACATTTAATCATTCAATCGCACAAGCTAGAGGTCAGAGCCTTACTGAAGTTCTTCAAATGTCAACGGTGTCTTCAATTAGCAAGGAGTACCCTAACATTTTACTAACAAGGCATTGCTGCAACATCATTATGTTGTAATACATCACAGCCTGTAGACTACAGATACACATCTATGATTTATTTAAATTGATCCCATCGCATGTCTTTATCATGATATCAATGGACTATAGAATAACCTAATAATCTACATCATTAAGAGTGGAAGAAGTCTGAATTTGAAAGATTTCAGATTATTGAAATACACAGAAAGTTTATTCAAAATGTGAAATATGTATGCTCACATCTTCACCCTCTGCAGTGAAATGCTATGATTAAGAAGCTTTAATCAATGAACAAGGAAACTGTGTGCAATAAATAGAATATATTTTCACATCTCTGCAAATTTTATCAATTATGTCCATTTTGCCAACCATCAGATGGTTAAATGGGATGATAATAATAATAATAATAATAATAATAATAATAATAATAATAATAATAATAATAATAATAATAATAATAATAATAATAATAATAATAATAATAATAATAATAATAATAATAATAATAATAATAATAATAATAATAATAATAATAATAATAATAATAATAATAATAATAATAATAATAATAATAATAATAATAATAACTTCGTTTTATATAGCGCCTTTCATAAGACCCAAGGTCGCTTTACATAGGGGGGGGGGGAGAGAGGACAAATTAACAAACATAGTGGACAGACACAATATATACATATACATACATATACATATAGAGTGAGAAATTAGGGGTTAAAGGCCAAGTTGAAAAGGTGGGTTTTGAGCAGTTTTTTAAATGAGTCCAGAGTTGGGGCGGTGCGGAGTTCTGCGGGGAGGGAGTTCCAGAGGGTGGGAGCTGCCACACTGAAAGCTCTGTCCCCGACCGTCCGCAATCTGGTTCGGGGGATACTAGAAGAGCTTGACAGAGGAGCCAGGAGATTTTCATAACTCACCTTTGCTTTGTTACAGTTTTTAACAAGGATGAACTGAATATTTTGGGGTGTGACGTGACAGACTTGTTTGGAAAGCTTGACATGGCAGACACTCCAAACAGGTATAAAGGTTCACCTCAGTAAAATGCAAAATAAAATAAAATCTAAAACATGATGAGTGTGAGTCAAAATATGATTGCTCCTCGTTTTCCACATATATATTTTTCATATTATCCCCTTTTCTTCATTTGCAGTATTCCAGAGTACATAGGAGAAGCAGCCTTTAAAAACAGTTACCATAATGTTTTGGATGAGTTTGGAGCTCAAACTCCAATGGAGCGAGATGCCTTCCTGAATGAACCATTCCCCACTGGCTTCCAGTGGGCCACTTCCAGTGAGTCCTTCAAGGTTGAAGGCGGATGGGCAGAAGATGGGAAGGGAGAGACCATCTGGGACCGTTTTGGACATGATAACAATGTTTTTGACAATCAGACAGCTGATCTGGCTTGTGACAGCTACAACAAGGTTGACTACGATGTCTACCTACTCCGAGGGTTCCTGGTCAACACCTACCAATTCTCCATCTCCTGGGCCCGCATTTTCCCCTCTGGCCACCAGGGGAGCCACTCTGAGAAAGGGGCTCTCTACTATGATAAACTAATAAATACTCTCATTGGGTCTGGCATAGAACCTGTTGTAACCCTGCACCACTGGGATCTGCCCCAGGCACTCCAAGACTATGGTGGATGGACCAATGCTTCCATCATCGAGGCCTTCAAGCGCTATGCTGACTTCTGCTTCTCCAGGTTTGGAGATAGGATCAAGACCTGGAACACTTTCAATAGCCCCTGGGTGGTAAGCCATGCTGGGTATGGAACTGGAGAGCACCCCCCTGGAGTTAAAGACTACGTGGTTGCTTCCTACCAGGTGAGAGTTATCTCACAACAATATGCAGTTTAATTGTCAGCCTTCTTCCATTAGCTAACCATTTGTTTACCTTTCTAGGTCACTCATAACATACTGAAATCCCATGCTGAGGCCTGGCATGTCTACGATCATATTTACAGGAAGACACAGGGTGGAAAAGTGGGCATTGCCCTGAACTCAGACTGGGCAGAGCCCATGAATCCCTCCAGGCCTGAAGATGTGGCAGCTGCAGACCGCTACCTGCAGTTTATGCTGGGCTGGTTTGCCCATCCCATATTTGTAGATGGGGACTATCCTGTATCACTCAAGCATCAGATTGAACAGAAAATAAATGACTGTCCTCTCGCTGAGCCCGCCAGACTTCCAGTCTTCACTGCAGAAGAGAGCCAGAAGATACGTGGAACGGCTGATTTCTTGGGGTTGAACCACTATACTTCCCGTCTGGTCAACAGCAGTGATGGTGGTTGTGTCCCTGGCCCACAGGGAGTGGGTGACTTCCAGGCACATGTGGACCCTTCCTGGTCTTCCACGGCATCTGATTGGATTCACTCTGCACCATGGGGCCTAAGAAGGCTCCTCAACTACATTTCTGCAGAATATCTTAATGTTACCAAGGTACCTGTCTACATAACTGGGAATGGAATGCCCACTGGATATAGTGGGGACACTCTCAATGACACCAGTCGAATAGAGTACATGAGAAGCTACATCAATGAAGCACTGAAAGGTAAGGGTCTAGCATTACTATCATGACAAACCACACTCATAAATAGTTTTTAAAAGATCATTAAGAAAAACGTTTATAAATTAAGTGTTTCGAAGGTAACACTTTCTAGGAATCCATGTTTATAATGCATTATAATTAAGATTATAACACATTAGTTGTGCTTTCTCACAATGGTATAATGTTTTATAACAATACTCATTGTAGGGCGGCTGAGTGGCACAGTGGGCAAGGCACTCGCCACTAACGCAGGAGACGCTGGTATCGAGCCCAGCTCTTGGCGTTGCTACCGGCTTGGCCGGCCGTCATACTAACACAATTGGCAGTGTTAGAGGGTGGGAAAGCCGGTGGGTGGGGATTGGACGTTGTGGACAGCGACTCCTACAGGTCGGTTGGGTGACGCCGGTGCGGCGGAAACAAGAAGTATCGGGGCAGCGTGAGCCTCCCACGCGTTACTCCTCGCCACTGAGAGTTCGAGCTGCTGCGGTGAAAAGATGCGACAGGCTGCCTCCTCGTGTACCGGAGGAGACACGTGATGCAAGGCTTCTATCCTCACTACAGCCGACCAGTGGGAGGCATAGTCTAGCAACGTTCAAGACAGGGGAGGGAAGAATTGGAAATATACGAAATTGGGATGGGAGAAAAAATATGTAGAAAATGGGGAGAAAAAGTGGATACAAATAAAAATAAAAATACTCATTGTAAAGCTTTTTCATAATAACTTAACATCATGTATTATAACACTTTATTGTTACAGGCATAGTGTAGTATAATACCCTATAGGTGTAAAACATTTGTCTTCTTCTCCGCGCTGTTGTTGGTGAAGTTGGCCAATCAGCAATGCCGGATCTCATCATAACTTTCAATGAATTATATTGTTGATAAATCTAACCCTAATCTTAACCTCAGTAAAGACACCACACCCCATCCTAACCTAAAATAGAGATAATAATAAGATAATTTGTGATCATCGATTTTAAAAGTTTTCCCCAACAAGGGCGAGGGAAGAAAATACACATAAAACATTATGAACATTGTTGACAAAGAGCAACACAGCTGTCATAATTAATTATAATAATTTATAATTATTATTATAGCTACCATGTTTTATGATCACAAGATACTACAAGTGAGTAATGAACGTCTTTGGTCACTTCAGTTGCTTTTAATCATATTATAGTGTATAATTTCAATGACTATAATGTAACATGATAGTTGTGTTGATCATTACCTAAAACGTACATAATGTTTTATGCCTATGAGTATTATTATACACTATGGTCTTCACGTGGTATAAAGTGTTGTGTTTAATGATGTTAGAAGTGAGTATGAAAAGGCTTCAGAACATATTATGAGTATGGTTATTATCCACGTCTATGAATGATTATGGTACTTAAAATGCATTATGACTGCATTATAGTGTGTTTATAGGTATGACTATAATGCAAAATGGGCTTCATAGAAAGCATTATTCTTTTGAATTGTCTTTTTAGCAATACGTTTGGATGGAGTCGATGTGCAGCGTTTCACAGTGCAATCGCTCATGGATGGTTTCGAGGGTCCACAAGGCTACAGTGAAAGGTTTGGACTTCACTATGTCAACTTTGAAGATAGTGACAGAGCAAGAACGCCAAAGCAGTCAGCATATTTCTACTCACAGGTTATCAAGAATAATGGTTTTGGTTCTAAAAAAGATGTTGGCCATAAGGGGTTGGAGTTCCATGTGACCAGGAGGCAATCTGTGTTGCCACCTTCAGAAGTTCCATCCAAATCCAAGGTTGTCTGGGAGAAGTTCTCACACCAAACCCGTTTCCAGAGGAAACTCTACCACTATGGTACTTTCCCTCAAGGTTTCCTTTGGGGAGTGGCATCCTCTGCTTACCAGATTGAAGGAGGCTGGAATGCTGATGGGAAAGGACCCAGTGTCTGGGACACATTTACCCACATGCCTGGCAGTATTCCTGGTAGTGCCGATGGAGATGTAGCCTGTGACAGTTACTACAGACTGGAAGAAGACCTGTACATGCTTCGGGCCCTGAAGGTGAAGTCCTACAGATTCTCTCTGTCCTGGTCCAGGATCTTTCCTGATGGTCAACATACTTCCCTGAATCAAAAAGGGGTGGACTATTATAACAGGCTCATTGATGGTCTTAGGGCCTATAACATCACCCCCATGGTGACACTCTACCACTGGGACCTGCCACAAGTTTTGCAAAACCTCAATGGCTGGGAAAATGCTAATATGATAGACATTTTCAATGACTTCTGTGACTTCTGCTTTGCCACCTTTGGGGACAGAGTGAAATTTTGGTTGACCTTCAACCAGCCTCATACAATCGCGTGGTCTGGATATGGACTGGGAGAAATCCAACCAAATGTAAAGAAGCCAGGTGCTGCACCATACAGAGTTGCCCACACCCTTCTGAAAGCACACGCCAGGGTCTACCACACTTACGATGAGAAGTATCGTAATTCCCAGGGTGGTCTGGTGTCCATTGCCCTCTGCGCCAACTGGGTTGAGCCCAAAGACATCAACACCCCCCGGGAAGTGGTGGCTGCCGACCGCGCGATGCAGTTTGAACTTGGCTGGTTTGCGCACCCCATTTTTAAGAACGGAGACTATCCCGATGCAATGAAGTGGCAAGTGGGAAACAAGAGCGAACTGCAAGGTCTTTCAGAGTCGAGACTCCCTTCCTTCACTGAAGAGGAGAAAGCCCACATCAGGGGAACTGCTGACGTATTCTGCATAAACCATTACACCACAACGGTGGTGGGCCATGCAACCAAAAGGCTTTCTCCTCAATCTTATGACTATGATCGGGACTTGTCGGAAGCAGAGGATGGCGATTCACCAGCCACTGCCATTAGGAACCAGAGAGCTGTTGCATGGGGCTTGAGAAGGCTGCTCATCTGGGTCAAGGAGGAGTATGGAGATCCAGAGATTTACATTACTGAGAATGGAGTAGCTACAGACACAAAGACCACTTTGGACGACTCTGCCAGAGTATTCTTCTACAAAACCTACATTGATGAGGCTCTGAAAGGTAAGGGATCCTGACAATTGTTCTTCATAAACACATTGAGTGATGAAACATTCTTTTGGACAATCTAGGTAGACACTGACATAGCCATGACCCGTTTCCACATTCTTTTAATTCAAACTAGTCTCCATTTTATTACTTCAATGCATGTTAAATATAATTAATGTACTGTATAAGGATAATTACTTGTGTTTCCATAGCGTATGAACTGGATGGTGTGAAGGTGAGAGGATACACAGCAGCATCTCTCATGGACTCTTACGAGTGGCTCAACGGCTACACGGTAGGGTTTGGGCTCCACCATGTGGACTTCACGAACCCAAACCGCCCCAGGACACCCAAATACTCGGCTCTCTACTACTACCAAGTCATGAAGGACAATGGCTTCCCCAGACCTGATGATGAGATGTTTCTTTATGGACACTTCCGCAAGGACTTCATCTGGAGTACAGCGACAGCTTCATACCAGGTGACTGTTCAGATACCCTTTTGGACGTTTAAACTTTAATGCTAATGGGATACTATTAAGTCATGTTAATTGGCGATGTGTGATTTAAAGTAATACAGTTTTCAATAATGATGAAATGCATGACCGTGAATATAAGTAGTATTTTGTATTCTTTACCTGGGTGTCTTACTGGAAAACCAATAGTTCCTGTGTTATTTAATATCAGCTATTACCATCTCACCTTTTACAGATTGAGGGTGGCTGGAGACAAGACGGAAAGGGTCTCAGTATCTGGGACAAGTTTGCCCACACTCCCCTCCGTGTGTTCAATGATGACACAGGGGATACAGCCTGCGATAGTTACAACAAGGTAGAGGAAGATGTAGCCATCCTGAAGAGGCTTAAAGTGACCCACTACCGTTTCTCCATATCCTGGCCCAGGGTTCTGCCCGACGGTACCACTAAGCACGTCAACGAGGCTGGCCTCAGTTATTACCACAGACTGGTGGATGCGCTGCTCGCCGCCGATATTCAACCTCATGTACGTTTGGCTGCTGTGAATATTAAGATATTCATATGTATATATGAATTGAAGTTGTTCCACTATTCATTGTCTATGGAGAGTCTTGTTTCTTTGGTGTTCAGTTTAAGGAGGGACTTGTTCATTATTCACAAATTGAAACTGAGCTATACAATATTATAGAAATATCATATGTGGATTATATTTTAGGGTGGGGTTTCCCTTTGAGTGCCTTTAAGTGTCACACCTTTATATATTTAGGGTGAGAAACGCCACCCTTCACGTTTCAATTTGTGAACAAGTCCCTCCTAAAACTAATATACGGTAATACAATAGAATAGAAATACTTTAATCATCCCGAGGGAAATTTGGCACTACAAATCGCTCACAGTAAACATTTAGGTAGACAGAACAAAGTCACGAATAAGAATAACAGAAATAATTGCCTAAGAATAAAGAGTAAAATAAGCCTAAGAATAAGATAATAATAATAAAGTACGGTCCGGGATTCACATTTCGTATGTTATGTATACATTCTAGTATAAAATATACAGTAAAAATATACAGAAGTCTACAGTAAGTGTACAGTAAGTGTAATATTGAACACCAGAGAAACTCTCCATAGACAGTGAATAGTGGAAGAACTTATAAGACACTATACAGTACCCATGGTGATTTTAGTGGGATATGGGTACATTTTCTAATTCAGAGCTAGCTACATTTAGATAACTCACTAACTCATCGTCAATGGATCAACTCCAAAATGTCATCATGGGACATCACAAATTCATGATTTGATGCTCTGATTTCCAGCTTAGGGAGACATTTTGTCTACATGTATGTTCATAGATATTGACTTAACTCAATGTCCAAGATCACTGGAATATCACAATGTGCATTCTGTTTTAGGGTGGATTTTCCCTTCAATGTTCAACGTAGGCTACATGAATTAAAGTCCAATAATTTTTTCTATGTCCTTCTACTTATCTTAGGTTACTCTTTACCACTGGGACCTTCCGCAGACTCTCCAGGATGTTGGGGGGTGGGAGAATGACACCATCGTTGATAGATTTCGGGATTATGCCAATTTCATTTTTAGCCGCTTCGGCGACAAAGTGAAATTCTGGATCACCATCAACGAGCCCTACAATGTAGCCAATGTGGGCCATGGCTATGGAGCAGCAGCGCCAGGTACTATCTTGAAGAGTCGAATATCATCGAAACAGTATTGTACTACTTTGAGTCTATATTTACATTTTGGATTTGATTTGAAAACAAAGGTACTGTGGCTTTTTTGCACAGCTACTGGATTCTTTTTCAGAGGACAGTTACTGGTTGCACTAGTTTTCAAATAATAGTAATTCCACCTTAAAGGAGAATGACACCCATTTTAAGAATTGTTATATGTTCTTCTTGTGCCCCAGGACAATTCAGTGAGCACCACTCCTAAAGCTAGAAATCAGAGAGACAACCATCCATTTGTTGATGTAACTGGGATGTATCATCTGGGGCTGCTCCAGGGACGTGCACAGGACTTTAGAGGGGCAGGTGCTCAAAGGCTGAAAAGGGCACTGACTACACTTGTGTGTATATATTAACCGAGCGCGCGTAGTGCGCAAGCACGATTTTTAAGGGCCCTTTTCCGGCGGGGGGCTCCCTTTTTATGCTTTTTTGGGGGGTTTTGGTGATCAAATATTGAATATTGAACTATAATAATCAGTGCAGGAGCTCACTTATCCTTGAAAGACACTTTTATCACTGACTTAAAAGGCCCATACATCTCCATAAATGTCCAGGGGGGAGGGAATAAGTGCTTACCCTACAGACCCCAAGAAGTGCTGTATATTCTGTATTGTTTAATATAAATGCATTTTTTATTCCAATCCCGATTTGTATTTGAGATTCCCAAATCCCATCGGACTTGACTTCTTCGTGTCCCTCAATGAGTGTAATACCAGCATTCAACTGTATGCGCCACAGCGGTTTCTATCATCATCATCATCACCACCCACACTATGCATAAAATATATAGGTCCGCGGAGGAGGCCGTGCAAACTGCAATGGAATATGGGGCATCTCTCTCTCTGTCCATAATATTTTGATTCTATCCTGACATTTTTCAGTTGGAAGGGCAGTCTATATGCGTAACGGTTAAAAAAATAAATAAATAAAAAAACATTCGTTTTTTTTTTTTTTTCAAAAAGGGCACATTTTTGATGAGGCTCAAAAAGGCAGGTGCTCAGGCACCCCTTGGCCTCTATGTGTGCACGTGCCTGGCTGCTCCATAGACAATGAATGGGACTCTGACTGTACAGGACCATAAGATGTTTGTATGAGCTCTTACACCCAAACAAGGTTTATATTCTAGCATTGCTAGAAGGCATGACAACTCACACAAACATGTTATGGCCCCATAAAGTCAGAGCTGCATTTATTGTCTATGGCGCAACCCCCAGACTTTACATCTCAGTTTGAAAGGATCAGCGAGGGTTCCTGTCCTGGAATTCCTAAATGGTTGGCATTCCCCTTTAATCAACAGTGTTATAATTATTTTTCTAACTAAAGCATCCCTCTATGTACTATATGTTTTAATGATTTAATGATTATAACTCTTATTTCAGGGATAAGCTTCAGACCAGGCACTCTGCCCTACATTGTGGGTCACAACCTACTCAAGGCCCACGCTGAAGCCTGGCACGTTTACAACGACACGTACCGTGCCACACAGAACGGCATCATCTCTATCACCATCAACTCCGACTGGTCAGAGCCAAGAAATCCGTACAAGCAGGAGGACATTGATGCGGCAAGACGTGTGGTACAGGTATGGGCCGCTATCATATACTGTATACTGTATACTGTAAATCTAAGGGACTCCCCTATTTGTGTTGTGTAATGTTGGGGTAACCATGAACATGTGAGAAAGCTTTTTCTTCTGTGGGTGATGTTTACAAAACTAAACATATAACTAATAACTAAAATAAAAACAATCTATATAGGCCTACAGCAATTATATAGATATTCTATCATAACAAATTAAATATATAAGTTTATTACCATGATCTCCCCTGTCATGATTTTCCCTGTTATGAAACGTAAAGAAAATTAGGATATTTCCCAAATTCCCACTTGTAATTACGACTTCCAGGGGCCGTTCATGTGCTGGTAACTCGTAAGTCGTAAATACAGTAAATATGATGTTTGCGAGGAGCACTTGAATGCACGATAAATGTAACCAATTATTAAAGGGTGAGTTTTTAATTTTGGACCCCTAGCCCTATTTCCTATTTACCATGCTGGTTCATACTGGATACCTGGACCCCTGGCTAGTTAGACCAATGCAAAAGCAATGGGGCCATGCTCCAGTCTCTACAAGCCATGAAATAAACGCTGAAATCTATTTTGCATGCACTGTGGAGTAGGTATTAGTGTTTATTCCAGGGCTTGTACAGACTGGAGTGTGGCCACCTTGACTTTGCATTGGTTTTGTGGCTATTGAGCTGGAGCTGCGGGTATCCTAGATGAAGAACAGCATGGATTGTGCTGAGAAAAGACTAGTAGCCATTGACAATAAGTAGGAAATAGGGCTAGGGGTCAACATTTCTGAAATTACCCTTTAAAGTAACTGTCCTCACATTATCAGGCATGGCACACGTAGTTGAAGTCCCTAAAAGTTTACTTTTAGTCTATGTATTGTGTGTGAGCCCCTACTGTCCTTTTGTCATGTGTGTCAGAATGTACTGTGGAAAAACTGTGAGTTGTTGTATCTCTGCAACAGATACATCTCTGTGCCTTCTTTGTATTGGTTGAACATGTTTTTCTTCTTGTGTTTCTCTTGTGGTGCAGTTCTATATTGGCTGGTTTGCCCACCCTGTATACAATGGCGACTACAGCAATGTGATGAAGACTATCATCTGTGAGAGAAGCTTAGCTGCTGGCCTTCCAAGATCTAGGTAAAGAGAATATTACATTACATTTACATTTAGTCATTTAGCTGACGCTTTTATCCAAAGCGACTTACAAGTTCTGTACGACAAGTCATCAGGAAGGGCACAACTCTATCAGCTGAGTAACAATGTTCATCAAAGTGTTGCGTGTTACAGTGTAGGTTAGTTTATTAGGACAAGTGCATGACAGTAAGGTTAGTTAGGGTTAGTTTATATATATTTTTTTTTCATTATTTCAGATAATGGTTGAAGAAGTGCGTCTTTAGTCGACGGCGAAAGATTGGACGGGATTCGGCTGTCCTAACTGGGGTGGGTAGTTCATTCCACCATTATGGGGCAAGGACTGAGAATAGGTGGCTTCTCTTTGATGACCCTCCCGGAGCTTGGATAGGAGTAGGTCTGAGGCGGCCAGAAGATGCAGAGCGTAGGGGTCTTGAGGGTGTGTAGTTAGAGACCATTGACCGGAGGTAGGCGGGAGCAGTTCCCTTTGCCGCACGGTATGCTAGGTCGAGGGCCTTGAAGCGGATACGTGCAGCAATGGGGAGCCAGTGCAGGTCCCTAAGAAGTGGGGTGACATGGGCCGACTTCGGTAGATTTGAGATCAGGCGGGCCGCTGCGTTTTGAACGAATATAGCACTATTGAGAATAATGTCCTATGAAGAAAAGGGCAGTGATTAAAAAAAATATATTCTTGACAATAGATGACTTTAGAAAAATGTATGCACATCAGTTCTCAGCCTCCAAAGAGTAGAATGTCATCACTATGTATTTTGGCTGAAAACAGCTGCATAAAAAAAAATATCTGCTTCTCTCCAGGCTTCCTGAGTTCAGCCCTGAAGAGATCAAAAGGATCAAAGGCACCTATGATTACTTTGGCTTCAACCATTACACGACCGTCTTGGCATTCCCAGTTGACTATGGAAACCTGCAGCACTATGACGCCGATAGGTGAGCACGCAATCCCTAACCAAACATGGAGAATAACGAGGAGAGGCCTAACAAGGAATAACAAGAGGCCTTGCACGGAATGTTTGTGTAATTCTCTTTCATCCAGCATGGCTGCCTGTAACCACTGGTATGAAATTGCCTAATTTCAGTGCAGTGGTAGAGTAGGTAAAACACTGGAAAAGCGCAATATTACTGTTCCACTACGACTTGTTTATAAGATCCAGTAATTAGACACCAATTGTTTTTGATATATTTCTCAAATATCAACACATACAGTAGCAACCATTGTTAGTACATAGCAACCATTGTCTCCACCAACATGGAGGAAGATGTTACATTAAGCATTCTGTGAAAGTCTATGTGTGTGAATGTCTATTAAACTCATATTAATACAGCACTGAGAACATTGCCTAAAACTGGTAGTAGTTATAATGTCTAATCTGCCCTTACATTTGAGATATTCAGGCGAAAAGCTCAGGGTAAATTTTATTGGAAACATCATTTCATAGCCCAGTTTACTTGATACCAGAGGATTGTAAATATTAATGTGATGATCGTCTTCATTAATTATTAGCTATTTATTTTATAGAAAACCCTTGTGTTAAAGGGGCACTTCACTGAAAAACAATGTGATTTATTTGACACATATTTTCACATATCGAAAAAAGCTTTAAAACACACATTAATTTAGTTATTTAGAGTGAATGAGTTTGAAGAGGTCTGCCAGTGGTGTCAACACTGAATCCCTGTGTTGTTTTAATTACAGCTGAATTAAATTACTGGTATGTGGATGAAAAAATAGCAATCTGTGGAGGACATATTCAAACTCATTAACTCTCATTATTACATGGCGTTTTAACATTCGCCAAAATGCTTGATTGTGATTGGTCAATAGCACTCCGTTGCCCCTAGCAGCGGTCAATTATTTCTCAATAATTCACCGCTGCTAGGGGCAACGCGCAATAATGACCGCTGCTAGGGGCAACAGAGAGCTATTGACCAATCACAATCAAGCATTTTGATCGCAGTCACGAAAGCTAAGCTTTACCATATGCACAGCTGCACTACATCAGGTGCAATCAAGTCCACACACCTGCCAATGACAGAGGAGCAACAGAACAACTGCGTCTGCATTTGATCTCGTCTTGTCGATGGTGTAAAATGAATTACGTATATTGTTAGTAAGTTAGCCCTGTAATAAGCGGGATAATGTACCTTAACTGCGTTTAGAACACCTCGGCACGGCGCCTCGGTGTTCCAGAACGCAGTCTCTGTAAATTATTTTGCGACAATGACCTCGTAGCTATACATTATCGCTTACATAACTGTCAAACTAAATACATTTGTGCAAAAAAGAAAAAAACGATATGTCTCCAAACAGGAACAAGATGGCTGCTGAGTGAGTAAGCTGGGTCTGAGCTCATGTCTGTTTGACTCTTTCATTATTTAAACTGTAGCTTAATGACTTCTTAAACCATTACATCTACTACATCTATAGACAAGACTTGTGGCTTTAAAACCACTACAATTTAGCAACTCTGCTTGGCTAAACGACTGATTGTACTACCAACTCTAAAGCCAAGGAATCAAACAATGGATGAAGACACAATGAGAGCCTTATCTCAATCCTTCGTCGAACAGATAATAACTGATATGATGGTCTTCTTGGATGCTAAGCTGGAACCTATTATTTGTACTTTGAACGGCATTCAGAACTCTGTATCCACACTAGCAGACCATGTGCAGCAAATGGAGCACCGTGTTGGAGCCAGTCAAAAGCAACAGCCAAGAAAGCCTTTTTGTTCAAAGCCCCTTCTGATTGGAATAACTTACCTGCAAATACTCGTTCCATCTCATCTTTTTATTTATTTAAAAATGTGCTGTCTTCTTACTTTCAAAGTACATGTACATGTTTTTAGTTTATCATTTTTAGTTTATCATTTATATACTGCATACTATCATGACTTTCATTACTTATCTCGTACGAAGTAACGATCCATTCCTATCCTTGCTTGATTTGTGTTTTGTTTGTCCTGTTTATTTTGTGATCTTGTATGTTGGTTTACTTATTTTGTAATGTCATTTCTCAGTTGATTTTGTTGTTGTAGACTGTTTCGATGTCCAATGTTTTTTTTCTCCAATGTACATACATTGTATTGTGTTAGGAGCCCATCGAAAACGAGATGCTACATCTCAAGAGGTTATTCGGAATAAAGAATTTCAATATAAAACTGTTCAGAGTTTGTGAGATTATGTGGGAAAGTAGAAGGTCCTGCACACTGTTTTAAGCTTGCAAAATAGAACTGAATGTATTTATTATGTTCAGACAACCTTTGATCCCTCAAACGGGATTGAGGCTGTTGTCTGAACATAATATATAAAGTCAGTGTGCAGGACCTTCTCCTTTTGCTCAAGTGACCTCTCTCTGACACACCTGTTACCCAAGTCTTTTGTGTGCAGAAGTATTTATCTCATTGTGAGATTATGTGCAAAATACATCATTGTATTTCAGTGAAGTGCCCTTTAATTAGTAAGGCCATCATATTACATGTTTTTATTACATCTTCAACAGGGGTGCAGGAACAATTGCTGATCGCACCTGGCTTGACTCAGGCTCCTCCTGGCTTAAGGTGTCTCCATTTGGGTTCAGACGGATTCTGAAGTTCATTAAGGAAGAGTATGGAAACCCACCCATTATCATCACAGAGAACGGGGTCTCAGAGAGAGGGCCTATAGATCTCAATGATGAACACAGGAGCCACTACTACAACAACTACATCAACCAAGTGCTTAAAGGTATCAAATCATTCCCCTCAGTTTGTTTGAAATTTTAGCGATGGAAAACGGTCCCCTCCATATTTACTGTCACTTTTGGTAAAGATAAACCAAAAATGGTGTGAAACGTGTGCTAGACAACTTTTATTATCAAAAATGTGTATGGCACAATTACTGTCAACTTTTGTTTTACAAAGCTATCTTCAATGTAAGTGTTTACCGGTACTTCAAACATGGTCAGAATCTTAAAGGAACATGTCAACATTTTGGGACCCTGGAGTTAGACTTTGGAGTGTATTTCGTGACTGTTGGGAACTAGGCTACACTGGCACACCTACTTCCAGTGAATGACGCTAAGCTAGGCTAATGGTGCGGTTGTTCCCTAAGCCTAATGCATGCACAGAGAAGAAAAGGGTATGTATCTGCTTGTCTAACTCCAGGGTAGATAAGCTAATTTCCCCAAAAGTTGGCGTGTTCCTTTAAGACTCATGGTAATAATTCCTCTTGGTAAGCTGTCATGTCTTACATTAATGATTCATGAATGCATCTCAATGGGTTTTCAGGTATGGATCAAAGGTTTGGCTATTATTGACTCTCCAAATTGTGTGGACTGCGTGGTTCATTATATTATGGCAAGCTATTCAGATTTGGAGAGAAAGTTAGCTGAAAACAATAACCTACCACATAGCAAATGAGGATAAACTCAATGGATTTCAAAGAGTAAATACAGGTTTGAATGGGTGAATAACTGTACCACTACCATTCAAGACATGGTTTATTTTAAGGGAGGGCTTTGTTTGTATAGTTACATTGGACTCACATAGGAGTGACAACATCCATTAGTCTGTATGCATACTGGGTGACAGTTCATAAGGATTTAAGGTGATTTAATACATTGGTATTTCATTATAGTCAACAATGTAGTGCACACTATGTCAGAGTAAAAAATAAGTGAATGTGTAATAAGGTTAAAACCACGTAGCTAGTAGTAACCCCTTGCCAGGGGTGTAAAAAGTACCCAGAAATTATACTTAAGTGAAAGTATGGGTACCAGCTAGTTGAATGGATAAACGTTATTTAACATTGCAGAATGGGTACAATACAATACGGCTCAATACAAACAGTTGTTAAGGGGGGGGGTGCAGAGTCATCAACACAATGTACCACCAAGAGTAGAGAGTTTATGTCTCAAAAAGCGAGAGACCCAATGCTCTTGTTGTTGTTAGCTTATATGCTAATGTGAATGGGATCGACCATAGCATTGCGGCTAGGCTAGCTACCATAGCAGTACAGCAGCTAGTTGAATGGATAAACGTTATTTAACATTGCAGAATGGGTACAATACAATACGGCTCAATGCAAACAGTTGTTAAGGGGGGGTGCAGAGTCATCAACACAATGTACAGTGATTTCTCTGGTCTGCATCCCCTTAACAATTGTATGTATTGAGCTGTACTGCACTGTACCCATTCTGCAATCTGTTAATAAAGTTTTCATTCATTCATTCATTCATTCATTCATTCATTCATTCATTCATTCATTCATTCATGTACCACCAAGAGCAGAGAGTTTATGTCTCTCAAAAAGCGAGAGACTAAACCTACAGTAAAGCTCTTGTTGTTAGCTTACATGCTAACGTGAATGTGATCGGCCATATCATTGCGGCTAGGCTAGCTACCATAGCAGTACAGCAGCTAGTTGAATGGATACACGTTATTTCGATGGCACAAGCTTCGAACAGAAAAAAATTGAAGTTAAAAAAAATAAAACTTTTATTTATTTTTTATTTTTTTTAAACTTCGATTTTTTTTTTAAATGTTCGAAGCTTGTGCCATCGAACGAAGCTTCGAAGCTTCGAAGTATTTAAGACAGCCCTACAAAGTACAATTACTCAAGTACTTTACACCCCTACCCCTTGGCATAAACTCACTCCTAAAATAAATATCTGCTTCCTGAGTTGGATCCTTTTCAGGTGGCGGATTAGTTAAGACTGTGGTATTAGACTGAATGAATGAATGAATGAATGAATGAATGAATGAATGAATGAATGAATGAATGAATGAAAACTTTATTTAACAGATTGCAGAATGGGTACAATACAGTACGGCTCAATACACACAATTGTTAAGGGGATGCAGACCAGAGAAAGACGTTTGTCTTGTTTACATCAGGGTCCCCCATTTTCAGTTCACTGTCGTGTTCACGTGGTGCTAGTGAGCGGAGGGTTCGGTTGGTCAGAAGACAAGCGCCCAGTGCGAAGTGACTGCCAGTAGCTAGTAACCACCTGTTATAATGGCACCAGTTAACTCAGAAAATATGGTTGAGCCCTGTTTTCCTGCTGGGGTCACTGTTGAGTGAGGTTAGATGGGTGAGTGTATGAGGTTGCCCTTGAACTACTTGAATATACACAGAGTAGTACATGCTGGAACAAATGTGAAAGACAATTTGCAACAACAGTAGGCTAAGATAACGGACAACATATATTCTGTGATCTTGTTAAAACCAAAATACAGTCCCTGTATTGCAATTTACTACAACATACAAGGAGTATATACAGTAACAATGAGTAGCCTACAAATAACAATTTAAATGTAACCATATGTTAATCACTTGTGAGGTAACATTGGTGATGCTGTTTGTTTTCTTGTCACAGCTTACTTACTAGATGATGTCAATGTTTTTGGATACACGGGTTGGTCATTGATGGACAACCTAGAGTGGGCCACTGGGTTTTCAGAGAGATTTGGCCTTTTCTACGTCAATCGCTCAGACCCTAACCTTCCCCGTGTAGCCAAGAACTCTGCTGCCCGCTACGCCACCATCATCACCTGCAACGGTTTCCCAGACCCGGCATTAGGACCCCACCCGTGTCTGAACCCTGAACCTGAAGGTATAACGATGCCTCACAGCTTATAGGAGACGGCTGCTGTCATTTGGCCACATCCAAAATGCACGTTATCAGCCGAGTACCTAAGATGAAGAACTGTATAACTCTTGTTTGAAGCTTTCAGAGGAACAATGTTTTCAAACGTTATGGTTTTCTAAGGTTGGAAAGTTAGGTGTGTTGGTGTTCATTCAAAGTTAAAGACAGTAGAGGTTGAATTATTTTCTTGTGATACATCACATTCCAAGTGATTTAGATTGACCTCACAACAGCAAATACATACTGTCCAGAAAATTGCAAAACGAAGTGATATGGTTCTTCATTGCAAGGGTTCCATTATTGTAGAGAATATGTTCAAAATCTATTTTACAAAACAGGGAGACATCTTACATGTGAACACTTGTATTCAGAGATTGTAAACTGACATACTATACAAAGTTAAAGCTCATAGTTCACACCTACCATCTATTCAAATGTTAATTATATCCTTTTTCTTATTGCAGGAACTACTGCGCCCACCACATCACCTACTACTGCGCCCACCACATCACCTACTACTGTGCCCACCACATCACCTACTACTGCGCCCACCACATCACATACTACTGCGCCCACCACATCACCTACCTTGAATAACTTTGTGAGCTTCTTGGGTATGGATCTCTCACCCAATGATGCGGAGGCTGGACTGTACAGCTTATTTGCGGTACTTATTGCAGCCACCCTAGGGGCTGTCTTTATGTCTTATTGCTTCCTAAAAACTAAAAATAAGCTAAAGAACAGAAAATCGGTAGAAACCATAACAATGGAGAGCAAATTATAAGTCCATGCACTTCGACTAAAGTCCCAACATGGACGTATACTCTTAAAATCTGGGGGAGCCGTCATACACTCTAGAGACTAGTGGGAGATTGATTGAATTCACTGTCAAGAAACAAGCCAAGTGATTCAATAATGGCACACATTGCATGATTCTTTTCAGATTGTTTTCTCTAAATTGCTGTTATATAACAATTCCAATTAACTTAAAGTTATGCTTGTGTTTTCTCATGTGTAATATGTGGTGCAGTTATCGGATATCAAGCTCTGATCAAATAAATCAGTGGGCTACTTTACCTGTAATTCGTTTCATTTGTAGACAACATTCCGTTTTATCCAATAGGGGAGGAAAAAAACACAAATTATTTATGCTGTCAAACAGCGATCTCCAGGGCAATGTGCCCCTCTTGGTATTTGAGTTAGGGAGGCCACACCGCAGGTTCTGGAGACATTTTTGCAGCACAGCTGTCAGTTCGAACTGAATGGCGCAAGCTCAGTAATATTAGCAATTACATGTACTTTTGAGCTTCCACCACCAGTTTCATCCCTGGCCTGTTCATAGTATGACATGTCATGCCAGTCCTACCAAATTTAACAATGTCATGAGATAGATAATTAGCTTTTAATCACATGCGGTTTGATTACATTCACCCGTTTGCCTACTAAGATGTCCGTGGTGACGATGTAACGTAGCCAAATACTAAGGATGGACCGATGGCATGCCAATGACTCGAAAAGTGTCAAACCAGAAACCACTTCACAAGTAATATTTGTTGAAAAGTTTATTTGAAAAACGAACCACAAAAATAGTATAGATACCAATAGTATAAAAAGTATGAAAAGCTACTACAAATTTGAAATTACTTGAGACAGTTGGCACTCATGGCACTGCAGGTACGGTAGAATGCAAATGATGGCATCATACTATGGAGTTCTCAAGGCAATGCATCATCCCATCAAAAAGGACACATTTATGATCTTCATTGACACTGTAAGTGGAACACAACAGATTATCAAACCGGTTATGAACCACAGTTCAATTATTTCAAGCATTAAAAAGGTCACATATGAAAAGCTCACTTTTTCAGTGCTTGTGCACACACATTAGAGTCTCTGACGGTCCGACTAACACAAACGGGTTAAATAAAACAACCCAGGCATATTTTGCACACAGCCCATATTCAGAAACTTTGCCTCTAGATGTACAGATTCATTCAGATTTGCCTCTCAGTCCTACATCAAATGGCGAGGACGGTCTCTGATTTGCATGTCAGTTTTTCAAGATGGTGGCTGGCCTGTAAACACACTTTTTCCACATAAACAGTTTACAAAATTCCATCGACAACATTTTACACAGGAAATGGGATATGAAATAGCTGGATCTTGATCTGAAACTCCTAGTTTGACGATTTGATCTGAATTGTGGGAGCCGGAAGTCGAAGCAGTTGCTAAGTGCGGTGTGGGAAAAACATGGCTAATTTGCATTTAAGGCTACAGAAATCGGATAACAGCCCATCCAGACAAAGGACTGAAACAGTGGGGGTATAGTGGCTGATAGAAGGCATAATCGAGTGGTATTTTCAGCACACACAAAAAACTTGTTTCGGGAACCTCAGAGACTTATATTAGCGAGTATAATATGCAACCTTTAAAGCACCTCATTTGAATTTTCACAGAAACAACAGCTCACTTAAGGGAAAATTCTAATCGAATGTACATTGTGCCGTTATTGGGACAGTTACATCAATGTCTATAAACACAGCCAGCAGTCTCCCTGGGAATCAGACTTAAATTTGTGATGTCATCAAGACTTCCATCTATGGAACAGAACTATTCAGAAAATGTTCATATATGGAATCTATGGAGGATTAGTCAATGGATATCATCACTAGCCTCATCTCCGGTATTCAGCTTAGGAACATATCTTTTATATTAACAAATCGAAACTGAACTGTAGAGTATAATAGTTCTATTTTAGGGTTGGAGTTCCTGGTGACGGAGGAACTGCTGATGAACAGCAACACGTTCATTCTTTTCAAACTCCTAACAGAAATAGTGACCATAGTGACAAAATGTAATTTTCAATGTACTCAAAACTAATACAAAAATAGAAGAAAATAAAAACTCATATTTAAACAGTATACGACGGTCACAATTTACATTTATTCAAGCATTATCCAGGTTTTAGTTTTTTGTTTTGTTCCTTTGGACAAAGGCTCCACAAGAGACTTCCAGTTACCATACTCGTCAACAGACTTGGGGAAGAACATTTAAAAGAAAGTATCTGGCTATGAAGCCAAAATCGTCAACTAAAAGTAGATGACGTAGTCCAAACTGAAAATGTCACCTGCAAGGTATGCTTTGCATGAAATTCAACATCCCCAAAATCCGTTTGTCAGCCTAAGCCGACTCCAGTACCTATTTTGCTCCTCCTCTAAGAGTGGTGCCTTGTCCATTATCCTACCAGTTCATAATATGAACTGGATTATCTACAAGCACAGACTAAACTGTGGTTCACTTCCTACCAAAAATTAAACAAACCTTAACAGTCTGACCTTTTCTTTTTGCACTACGCTTTAGGCTGCCTTCACCTTATTGGAATGGCTGAAAATGTAAACACCAGTTTAGGTCCAAGGCAAACTTGAGATGCACCCCTCTAAAATTGCAACAGAGATGACAAAAACACAGAAAAATGGAACCACTAATAAATCCTATGCTTCAAAAACAACAAAGAGGGGAATAAACAGCACAGCTGCCCTGAGAAGAAAAAACAGCACAGCTGCAAGAGGTTTTGTTGCGCAACAACAGTTTTTGAGCACTTTGATATCTTCAGACGGGCTAGTGGGTCAAGTACCACTGGATGGATCTTCAGACGGGCTAGTGGGTCAAGTATCACTGGATGGATCTTCAGACGGGCTAGTGGGTCAAGTACCACTGGATGGATCTTCAGACGGGCTAGTGGGTCAAGTATCACTGGATGGATCTTCAGACGGGCTAGTGGGTCAAGTACCACTGGATGGATCTTCAGACGGGCTAGTGGGTCAAGTACCACTGGATGGATCTTCAGACGGGCTAGTGGGTCAAGTACCACTGGATGGATCTACATACGGGCTAGTGGGTCAAGTACCACTGGATGGATCTTCAGACGGGCTAGTGGGTCAAGTACCACTGGATGGATCTTCAGACGGGCTAGTGGGTCAAGTATCACTGGATGGATCTTCAGACAGGCTAGTGGGTCAAGTACCACTGGATGGATCTTCAGACGGGCTAGTGGGTCATGTCAAGTATCACTGGATGGCAGGTCATATGCAGCCGTTTGGTAGAGATCACTGTTCTGTTTTTTGGGGGAATTTCATCTAGTGTTTGATGATCACTGACCATAATACTGAAAGGCTTGAGGCAGATTCTTCCTCCACCAGTGAATCTACAAACACGCATCACACAAACAAGTCTCTCCATTTTCCCTTATGCCCACTCACTGTCCCTGATGTGAAACGCAATCCCTAGTGTCTGCTAGGATGAGGAGCACCTATGCTCGGAGACCTGCAGAGAGAGAGAGAGATAGAGAAGTGATATTAACGGGGTGGCGTTTGAGTTAATACAACCAGTTCCCTCTTCCACAAACTTTGTCCAAGGGAAGCAACAGTTGTGATTTGAGGATCAAGAAAAGAGGGCTGGTTTGACACATTAGAGAACACAAAAAAAGAATCAGAAATTATGCTTGAGGATAAGCGGTAGGGCTGGGCAATATGGCCAAAAATGATATCGATATCGATAACAATATCATATCACTCGATATCGATTTTAAACAGATTTATGTTCATTTTGCAACAATTCTTTGTCGTTGCCGCCATCTTTAGTGTTACATCCCCTCACACTCCAGTTCTCAGGCTGCAGCTGGTTTGAAAGCGAAAGTAAACCGGCTTCTCTGCTGGCTGTGGCTCCAGGGGAGTTGAACAGTTCTGGCTCTGCTAGTTTCTTTTCTATCTTTTGGCGCTTTTTTGGTGGACAAACCACCAGACTAGCTCTGCTAGCACACATAGCCTACTTTGTACAGACTGTTTCAAACTGTATTTTAAATTAGAAAGCAAACTAAATAAATGGACAAGAGAAAAATAAATCTCAATTTGGTCAGTATTGTCATTTGGACAAGCAAAGCCATTACTTTAAGTTGCAGGCAAGAAAGACAAGTCTGTCCACTGTCTCTGGTTTTAGGGGCCTTTCTCACTCACCTACTCGTTTCCATTCCATTCTAGCCCGTTCCGAGATCTGATGCGAACTTCCCCCCTCCCTCTCCCCCCTCTAGTTTGTGTACACACGTCTTGGTTCGCTCCGGGTTCCGTTTACGGTTTGCCTTTTGAGCGTGTACGCTTGCCGTAGGCGATGATGTCACGTTCGAAAATGTAAACAGGAAATGTCTTAACACGACGGCGGAGACTGGATGCTGATATAAAATGAACAAATAACCAATAAATATGAAGTTATATTTGAACCTCTGTTGTCAAGCCTTGTCAATATAACCCACCCCATTTTATCACGAATGGATGGTGTTGTAGAGTTCGCTTTTGAGCGTTTCCCAGGGCTAACGCTAAGCTAACGGCTAACGCTAGTTAGCTTAGCCTAGTCTAGTATAGCCTGTAGCACTTATTTTTCAGCAAAGAACGTGCAATAAACAAAACGGATACATTCACTGTGTGTTCTGCCTCTCATTTGTTGATGAAACAAAACTAACATCAACACAATTGAACACCAAAAGCTGAGTTTAGTCTCGTCTGCGCTGATTTTGTTAGCTTACATGCTAACGTGAATGCAATATGCCAGTATAACAGTATAGCATTGTGGCAAACGCTAAGCTAACGGCTAACGCTAGTTAGCTTAGCCTGTTCAGCACATTATCTCATCGCTCGTGGCAATTATATTCCATGTCATTGATCTACTGGTCGACCACGGCCAACTGGTTGGGCACCACTGGTCTAATAGAAATAAATGCATTGAACAAGAAACCAATGTATCATAGCATGGCAAACAAAATTGCCAGGCCTAATGCGAGCCAGGGAAGTGCTGTTTGTAACGTGGCTTCATGTTTTCATCCACTGAGCTGTGAACTCTCAAATTGCCCATAAATATCGTTTTTGTGGGTATTGTCCAGTTGTTGCTGTGTGGTTTTATCTGCCCATAATTCAAGCAAGCATGAAAAGCATTACAGTAACGACGTTGTGTGTGTGTCACGCCCCCCGCTCCCACTGGCCCGCATCCGAAACCACCTAATCCAACTGTCCCAGGTTCAGCGGGGGGTCAAACGAATCAGCGCCGGTTCGATCCCAAAAGGGGTGTGTCCGTCTGAATGAGAACACTCCCCCCCCGTCCCCGGGAGCGCTGATTCGATCCCAATAGGTGAGTGAGAAAGGCCCCTTAAACTGCCTGTTGCAGGTCACACATTTTTTTATATCGATTATTAAAATATATCGCGATAATTATAGTTATCGTTATATCGCCCATCCCTAATAAGCGGTGGTAATTACTCGTAAAATAAAACAGAAGAATTTAACCAAGATAACTAAAGAGGGGAGCTTTCTCACCAAACTTCTATTTGGGTAGAAAGTAGGGCTGTCAACGAATATTCTATATTTGGAAAAACACATTCGATTGTAAAAATTTAAGAAAAAAGTTGCGCCCTTTACGTGCACCTTACAAAAGCCGCGGTCACACTAATAAAATGTATTGTCTATTGGCTGAGCAGCCTGGCATTCGTGTGACATCATGTCCGGAATCAACCAGGAAATAGCTAACGGCTAATAGTTGTTGTCATCAAAAGGATACATTCAGTGCTGAGGGCGGCTGGGTGGCGTAGCGGAGATTGCGCTCGTCACCAATGCAAGAGACTCCGGTATCGAATCCCAGTCTCAGCATTGCCTTCGGCTTGGGCCGGCCGTCGTACTGGCTCATTTGGCAGAGTCAGCGGATGGAATTGGATGGGTGGGGATTGGACGTTGTGGACAGCGACCCCTACAGGTCGGTTGGGAGACGCCTGCACAGCAGAGACAGGAAGTGGCGAGGGTAGTGTGAGCCTTCCATGCGTTACACCTCGCCAATGAGAGTCCGCGCTGGCAGGCGAAAAGATGTGACAGGCTGCCTCCTCGTGTGCTGGAGGGAACACGTGATGCAAGGCTTCCATCCTCTCTACAACCGACCAGTGGGGGGCATAGTCAAGCAACGTTCAAGACAGGGGAGGGGAGAATTGGATACACGAAATTGGGATGGGAGAAAAATAGAAAATAAGGAGAAAAAGTGGATAAAAAAAAGATACATTCAGTGCTGGATCTAACTAAATGGATTTATGGAGACACATTTATGGAAAGTTCAAGACCGGACCACAAAGCTTCTGGAAGGTTAATTTTGTGATCTTGTATGTTGGTTTACTTATTTTGTAATGTCATTTCTCAGTTGATTTTGTTGTTGTAGACTGTTTCGATGTCCAATGTTTTTTTCCTCCAATGTACATACATTGTATTGTGTTAGGAGCCCATCGAAAACGAGATGCTACATCTCAAGAGGTTATTCGGAATAAAGAATTTCAATATAAAACTGTTCAGAGTTTGTGAGATTATGTGGGAAAGTAGAAGGTCCTGCACACTGTTTTAAGCTTGCAAAATAGAACTGAATGTATTTATTATGTTCAGACAACCTTTGATCCCTCAAACGGGATTGAGGCTGTTGTCTGAACATGATATATAAAGTCAGTGTGCAGGACCTTCTCCTTTTGCTCAAGTGACCTCTCTCTGACACACCTGTTACCCAAGTCTTTTGTGTGCAGAAGTATTTATCTCATTGTGAGATTATGTGCAAAATACATCATTGTATTTCAGTGAAGTGCCCTTTAATTAGTAAGGCCATCATATTACATGTTTTTATTACATCTTCAACAGGGGTGCAGGAACAATTGCTGATCGCAGCTGGCTTGACTCAGGCTCCTCCTGGCTTAAGGTGTCTCCATTTGGGTTCAGACGGATTCTATAGTTCATTAAGGAAGAGTATGGAAACCCACCCATTATCATCACAGAGAACGGGGTCTCAGAGAGAGGGCCTATAGATCTCAATGATGAACACAGGAGCCACTACTACAACAACTACATCAACCAAGTGCTTAAAGGTATCAAATCATTCCCCTCAGTTTGTTTGAAATTTTAGCGATGGAAAACGGTCCCCTCCATATTTACTGTCACTTTTGGTAAAGATAAACCAAAAATGGTGTGAAACGTGTGCTAGACAACTTTTATTATCAAAAATGTGTACGGCACAATTACTGTCAACTTTTGTTTTACAAAGCTATCTTCAATGTAAGTGTTTACCGGTACTTCAAGCATGGTCAGAATCTTAACACTTTGGTTGCCTAAGGTTAAATTAATGATATACCATAGATTGCCAGCGCTATTTGTCTATGGAGAAAGTCCCCTTCTTTGCAGGGCTATAACTTTTTAAATTCTATTGCTACATTGCCATTATTAGGGCCCATTCAAAGTCCTATATGTATTGTTCATTGTGTAGCAACGTTAAACTTTTTCATTCACATATTCATAGTAAAGTATGGTCTAATGTATAAGTATGTTTTCATCTCTTTCTGCAGCTTTCTCCAGAACGTGATATATAGCCCCAAATGCATTATATTGATGATGAAATACAGTTTGATGGCAATCAGCGCGATATAAAAAATTCCAACTAGACGTACTTCTAGAAGTTACTACACGTCATCTGATGTTGACCGGATGGGCGAGGGGGCGTTTATAATTCCGTGGGCAGCGTTATACCAATCATCTAATGTGGGTCAAATGTTGATAATATCAGTTATTATCGAAGACGGTAACGTTACACGCTGAAACTCACCCCAGTCTCCGCACGCCGTTGGGCGATCATCGTCGAGTAGAAATTTTATCATTATGGGATATATTATTACCCGGTCCATCTCCAGCTTGTATAATGGTATATACGTCCAAATCATGTTGTTTATCGAGTTATTGGCAATCGATCGCTATGTAGAGTGACGAGCTAGAGTCACGGGACATGTACCGAGTGGCCGGAAGCAACACGGACGTCTAGCAAAACCTCTAATGCGCTTCCTGTTAAGCGCTTGCGCCGATCGGCCACCAGATGGCGCTCCTGAACCGCCAGAGAGCTCAGTGGGTCCTGCTGGTGGATCTCAGGCCAGCGGAGGGACATTATGAATCCGATCGCAGATTTTTGAAATATTAATATAAAGACGACGTACAGCGTCCCCCGGCAACTTTAGCATGGCCAGCAAAGACGTCTAAAGACGGCTCCCGGCAGTCAAAGTGTTAAAGGAACATGTCAACATTTTGGGACCCTGGAGTTAGACTTTGGAGTGTATTTCGTGACTGTTGGGAACTAGGCTACACTGGCACACCTACTTCCAGTGAATGACGCTAAGCTAGGCTAATGGTGCGGTTGTTCCCTAAGCTTAATGCATGCACAGAGAAGAAAAGGGTATGTATCTGCTTGTCTAACTCCAGGGTAGATAAGCTAATTTCCCCAAAAGTTGGCGTGTTCCTTTAAGACTCATGGTAATAATTCCTCTTGGTAAGCTGTCAAGTCTTACATTAATGATTCATGAATGCATCTCAATGGGTTTTCAGGTATGGATCAAAGGTTTGGCTATTATTGACTCTCCAAATTGTGTGGACTGCGTGGTTCATTATATTATGGCAAGCTATTCAGATTTGGAGAGAAAGTTAGCTGAAAACAATAACCTACCACATAGCAAATGAGGATAAACTCAATGGATTTCAAAGAGTAAATACAGGTTTGAATGGGTGAATAACTGTACCACTACCATTCAAGACATGGTTTATTTTAAGGGAGGGCTTTGTTTGCACACTATCGTATAGTTACATTGGACTCACATAGGAGTGACAACATCCATTGTGGGGGAAACATTAGTCTGTATGCATACTGGGTGACAGTTCATAAGGATTTAAGGAGATTTAATACATTGGTATTTCATTATAGTCAACAATGTAGTGCACACTATGTCAGAGTAAAAAATAAGGGAATGTGTAATAAGGTTAAAACCACGTAGCTAGTAGTAACCCCTTGGCAGGGGTGTAAAAAGTACCCAGAAATTATACTTAAGTGAAAGTATGGGTACCGTCTCAAAATCATACTCAATTAAAAGTCAGAGTATCTGGCTAAAAACACACTTGAGTAAAAGTTTAAAAGTTTCTACTTTTAAATGTAAGTACTAAAAAGTCAAAGTAAAAATCTCTGATAGCAGGTGTTTAATCAAAGATCCCCGCTTTCTAGTCTTGCACAAGGACCAATCAACATGAGTATGGGCTGGTTAATTTTCCATTGATGGGGATTTGATTGGCTGTTTTTAAATAAAGAGCGGCCGCAGGATTAATAACATTAACGTTAGTTCAGCCAGAGAAACAAATATACTAATTTCAATTGTTGGACCGGCAAGATTTGTACTTTGTAGGTCTGCATTTTAAATGTAAGGAGTAAAAAGTATGTTTTTTTCTCTCTGAAATGTAATTGAGTAAAAGTATACAAACCTAATAATACTCGAGTAAAGTACAAATCCCCAAAACAGTAAAGTATTCCCTTCGAAGCTTTTTTTGGCAATCGAAGCTTCGGGGCCGAGCTTCGATTTTAATTCGAAGCTTCGATTAAAAAAAAAAAAAAAAAAAAAATTATTTTGTTTATTTATTTTTTTATCTTATGTTGTGGGACTTGTACAGCACTTTGGTAAACTTTGTTGTTTTTAAATGTGCTCTATAAATAAAGTGGATTGTTCACACACACACAAATCGAAGTAAAAAATACAAATAAAAAATGAAAAGCGAAAAGCGAGAGACTAAACCTGTTGTTGTTAGCTTACATGCTAACGTGAATGGGATCGACCATAGCATTGCGGCTAGGCTAGCTACCATAGCAGTATAGCTCTAGTTGAATGGATAAACGTTATTTAACATTGCAGAATGGGTACAATACAATACGGCTCAATACAAACAGTTGTTAAGGGGGGGGTGCAGAGTCATCAACACAATGTACCACCAAGAGTGGAGAGTTTATGTCTCAAAAAGCGAGAGACCCAATGCTCTTGTTGTTGTTAGCTTACATGCTAACGTGAATGTGATCGGCCATAGCATTGCGGCTAGGCTAGCTACCATAGCAGTACAGCAGCTAGTTGAATGGATACACGTTATTTCGATGGCACAAGCTTCGAACAGAAAAAAAATTGAAGTTAAAAAAAATAAAACTTTTATTTATTTTTCTTTTTTTTTAAACTTCGATTTTTTTTAAATGTTCGAAGCTTGTGCCATCGAACGAAGCTTCGAAGCTTCGAAGTATTTAAGACAGCCCTACAAAGTACAATTACTCAAGTACTTTACACCCCTACCCCTTGGCATAAACTCACTCCTAAAATAAATATCTGCTTCCTGAGTTGGATCCTTTTCAGGTGGCGGATTAGTTAAGACTGTGGTATTAGACTGAATGAATGAATGAATGAATGAATGAATGAATGAATGAATGAATGAATGAATGAATGAAAACTTTATTTAACAGATTGCAGAATGGGTACAATACAGTACGGCTCAATACACACAATTGTTAAGGGGATGCAGACCAGAGAAAGACGTTTGTCTTGTTTACATCAGGGTCCCCCATTTTCAGTTCACTGTCGTGTTCACGTGGTGCTAGTGAGCGGAGGGTTCGCGGTTGGTCAGAAGACAAGCGCCCAGTGCGAAGTGACTGCCAGTAGCTAGTAACCACCTGTTATAATGGCACCAGTTAACTCAGAAAATATGGTTGAGCCCTGTTTTCCTGCTGGGGTCACTGTTGAGTGAGGTTAGATGGGTGAGTGTATGAGGTTGTCCTTGAACTACTTGAATATACACAGAGTAGTACATGCTGGAACAAATGTGAAAGACAATTTGCAACAACAGTAGGCTAAGATAACGGACAACATATATTCTGTGATCTTGTTAAAACCAAAATACAGTCCCTGTATTGCAATTTACTACAACATACAAGGAGTATATACAGTAACAATGAGTAGCCTACAAATAACAATTTAAATGTAACCATATGTTAATCACTTGTGAGGTAACATTGGTGATGCTGTTTGTTTTCTTGTCACAGCTTACTTACTAGATGATGTCAATGTTTTTGGATACACGGGTTGGTCATTGATGGACAACCTAGAGTGGGCCACTGGGTTTTCAGAGAGATTTGGCCTTTTCTACGTCAATCGCTCAGACCCTAACCTTCCCCGTGTAGCCAAGAACTCTGCTGCCCGCTACGCCACCATCATCACCTGCAACGGTTTCCCAGACCCGGCATTAGGACCCCACCCGTGTTTGAACCCTGAACCTGAAGGTATAACGATGCCTCACAGCTTATAGGAGACGGCTGCTGTCATTTGGCCACATCCAAAATGCACGTTATCAGCCGAGTACCTAAGATGAAGAACTGTATAACTCTTGTTTGAAGCTTTCAGAGGAACAATGTTTTCAAACGTTATGGTTTTCTAAGGTTGGAAAGTTAGGTGTGTTGGTGTTCATTCAAAGTTAAAGACAGTAGAGGTTGAATTATTTTCTTGTGATACATCACATTCCAAGTGATTTAGATTGACCTCACAACAGCAAATACATACTGTCCAGAAAATTGCAAAACGAAGTGATATGGTTCTTCATTGCAAGGGTTCCATTATTGTAGAGAATATGTTCAAAATCTATTTTACAAAACAGGGAGACATCTTACATGTGAACACTTGTATTCAGAGATTGTAAACTGACATACTATACAAAGTTAAAGCTCATAGTTCACACCTACCATCTATTCAAATGTTAATTATATCCTTTTTCTTATTGCAGGAACTACTGCGCCCACCACATCACCTACTACTGCGCCCACCACATCACCTACTACTGTGCCCACCACATCACCTACTACTGCTCCCACCACATCACATACTACTGCACCCACCACATCACCTACCTTGAATAACTTTGTGAGCTTCTTGGGTATGGATCTCTCACCCAATGATGCGGAGGCTGGACTGTACAGCTTATTTGCGGTACTTATTGCAGCCACCCTAGGGGCTGTCTTTATGTCTTATTGCTTCCTAAAAACTAAAAATAAGCTAAAGAACAGAAAATCGGTAGAAACCATAACAATGGAGAGCAAATTATAAGTCCATGCACTTCGACTAAAGTCCCAACATGGACGTATACTCTTAAAATCTGGGGGAGCCGTCATACACTCTAGAGACTAGTGGGAGATTGATTGAATTCACTGTCAAGAAACAAGCCAAGTGATTCAATAATGGCACACATTGCATGATTCTTTTCAGATTGTTTTCTCTAAATTGCTGTTATATAACAATTCCAATTAACTTAAAGTTATGCTTGTGTTTTCTCATGTGTAATATGTGGTGCAGTTATCGGATATCAAGCTCTGATCAAATAAATCAGTGGGCTACTTTACCTGTAATTCGTTTCATTTGTAGACAACATTCCGTTTTATCCAATAGGGGAGGAAAAAAACACAAATTATTTATGCTGTCAAACAGCGATCTCCAGGGCAATGTGCCACTCTTGGTATTTGAGTTAGGGAGGCCACACCGCAGGTTCTGGAGAAATTTTTGCAGCACAGCTGTCAGTTCGAACTGAATGGCGCAAGCTCAGTAATATTAGCAATTACATGTACTTTTGAGCTTCCACCACCAGTTTCATCCCTGGCCTGTTCATAGTATGACATGTCATGCCAGTCCTACCAAATTTAACAATGTCATGAGATAGATAATTAGCTTTTAATCACATGCGGTTTGATTACATTCACCCGTTTGCCTACTAAGATGTCCGTGGTGACGATGTAACGTAGCCAAATACTAAGGATGGACCGATGGCATGCCAATGACTCGAAAAGTGTCAAACCAGAAACCACTTCACAAGTAATATTTGTTGAAAAGTTTATTTGAAAAACGAACCACAAAAATAGTATAGATACCAATAGTATAAAAAGTATGAAAAGCTACTACAAATTTGAAATTACTTGAGACAGTTGGCACTCATGGCACTGCAGGTACGGTAGAATGCAAATGATGGCATCATACTATGGAGTTCTCAAGGCAATGCATCATCCCATCAAAAAGGACACATTTATGATCTTCATTGACACTGTAAGTGGAACACAACAGATTATCAAACCGGTTATGAACCACAGTTCAATTATTTCAAGCATTAAAAAGGTCACATATGAAAAGCTCACTTTTTCAGTGCTTGTGCACACACATTAGAGTCTCTGACGGTCCGACTAACACAAACGGGTTAAATAAAACAACCCAGGCATATTTTGCACACAGCCCATATTCAGAAACTTTGCCTCTAGATGTACAGATTCATTCAGATTTGCCTCTCAGTCCTACATCAAATGGCGAGGACGGTCTCTGATTTGCATGTCAGTTTTTCAAGATGGTGGCTGGCCTGTAAACACACTTTTTCCACATAAACAGTTTACAAAATTCCATCGACAACATTTTACACAGGAAATGGGATATGAAATAGCTGGATCTTGATCTGAAACTCCTAGTTTGACGATTTGATCTGAATTGTGGGAGCCGGAAGTCGAAGCAGTTGCTAAGTGCGGTGTGGGAAAAACATGGCTAATTTGCATTTAAGGCTACAGAAATCGGATGAAATGAATGAATGAAAACTTTATTTAACAGATTGCAGAATGGGTACAATACAGTACGGCTCAATACATACAATTGTTAAGGGGATGCAGACCTGAGAAAGACGTTTGTCTTGTTTCCATCAGGGTCCCCCATTTTCAACAGCCCATCCAGACAAAGGACTGAAACAGTGGGGGTATAGTGGCTGATAGAAGGCATAATCGAGTGGTATTTTCAGCACACACAAAAAACTTGTTTCGGGAACCTCAGAGACTTATATTAGCGAGTATAATATGCAACCTTTAAAGCTCCTCATTTGAATTTTCACAGAAACAACAGCTCACTTAAGGGAAAATTCTAATCGAATGTACATTGTGCCGTTATTGGGACAGTTACATCAATGTCTATAAACACAGCCAGCAGTCTCCCTGGGAATCAGACTTAAATTTGTGATGTCATCAAGACTTCCATCTATGGAACAGAACTATTCAGAAAATTTTCATATATGGAATCTATGGAGGATTAGTCAATGGATATCATCACTAGCCTCATCTCCGGTATTCAGCTTAGGAACATATCTTTTATATTAACAAATCGAAACTGAACTGTAGAGTATAATAGTTCTATTTTAGGGTTGGAGTTCCTGGTGACGGAGGAACTGCTGATGAACAGCAACACGTTCATTCTTTTCAAACTCCTAACAGAAATAGTGACCATAGTGACAAAATGTAATTTTCAATGTACTCAAAACTAATACAAAAATAGAAGAAAATAAAAACTCATATTTAAACAGTATACGACGGTCACAATTTACATTTATTCAAGCATTATCCAGGTTTTAGTTTTTTGTTTTGTTCCTTTGGACAAAGGCTCCACAAGAGACTTCCAGTTACCATACTCGTCAACAGACTTGGGGAAGAACATTTAAAAGAAAGTATCTGGCTATGAAGCCAAAATCGTCAACTAAAAGTAGATGACGTAGTCCAAACTGAAAATGTCACCTGCAAGGTATGCTTTGCATGAAATTCAACATCCCCAAAATCCGTTTGTCAGCCTAAGCCGACTCCAGTACCTATTTTGCTCCTCCTCTAAGAGTGGTGCCTTGTCCATTATCCTACCAGTTCATAATATGAACTGGATTATCTACAAACACAGACTAAACTGTGGTTCACTTCCTACCAAAAATTAAACAAACCTTAACAGTCTGACCTTTTCTTTTTGCACTACGCTTTAGGCTGCCTTCACCTTATTGGAATGGCTGAAAATGTAAACACCAGTTTAGGTCCAAGGCAAACTTGAGATGCACCCCTCTAAAATTGCAACAGAGATGACAAAAACACAGAAAAATGGAACCACTAATAAATCCTATGCTTCAAAAACAACAAAGAGGGGAATAAACAGCACAGCTGCCCTGAGAAGAAAAAACAGCACAGCTGCAAGAGGTTTTGTTGCGCAACAACAGTTTTTGAGCACTTTGATATCTTCAGACGGGCTAGTGGGTCAAGTACCACTGGATGGATCTTCAGACGGGCTAGTGGGTCAAGTATCACTGGATGGATCTTCAGACGGGCTAGTGGGTCAAGTACCACTGGATGGATCTTCAGACGGGCTAGTGGGTCAAGTATCACTGGATGGATCTTCAGACGGGCTAGTGGGTCAAGTACCACTGGATGGATCTTCAGACGGGCTAGTGGGTCAAGTACCACTGGATGGATCTTCAGACGGGCTAGTGGGTCAAGTACCACTGGATGGATCTACATACGGGCTAGTGGGTCAAGTACCACTGGATGGATCTTCAGACGGGCTAGTGGGTCAAGTACCACTGGATGGATCTTCAGACGGGCTAGTGGGTCAAGTATCACTGGATGGATCTTCAGACAGGCTAGTGGGTCAAGTACCACTGGATGGATCTTCAGACGGGCTAGTGGGTCATGTCAAGTATCACTGGATGGCAGGTCATATGCAGCTGTTTGGTAGAGATCACTGCTCTGTTTTTTGGGGGAATTTCATCTAGTGTTTGATGATCACTGACCATAATACTGAAAGGCTTGAGGCAGATTCTTCCTCCACCAGTGAATCTACAAACACGCATCACACAAACAAGTCTCTCCATTTTCCCTTATGCCCACTCACTGTCCCTGATGTGAAACGCAATCCCTAGTGTCTGCTAGGATGAGGAGCACCTATGCTCGGAGACCTGCAGAGAGAGAGAGAGATAGAGAAGTGATATTAACGGGGTGGCGTTTGAGTTAATACAACCAGTTCCCTCTTCCACAAACTTTGTCCAAGGGAAGCAACAGTTGTGATTTGAGGATCAAGAAAAGAGGGCTGGTTTGACACATTAGAGAACACAAAAAAAGAATCAGAAATTATGCTTGAGGATAAGCGGTAGGGCTGGGCAATATGGCCAAAAATGATATCGATATCGATAACAATATCATATCACTCGATATCGATTTTAAACAGATTTATGTTCATTTTGCAACAATTCTTTGTCGTTGCCGCCATCTTTAGTGTTACATCCCCTCACACTCCAGTTCTCAGGCTGCAGCTGGTTTGAAAGCGAAAGTAAACCGGCTTCTCTGCTGGCTGTGGCTCCAGGGGAGTTGAACAGTTCTGGCTCTGCTAGTTTCTTTTCTATCTTTTGGCGCTTTTTTGGTGGACAAACCACCAGACTAGCTCTGCTAGCACACATAGCCTACTTTGTACAGACTGTTTCAAACTGTATTTTAAATTAGAAAGCAAACTAAATAAATGGACAAGAGAAAAATAAATCTCAATTTGGTCAGTATTGTCATTTGGACAAGCAAAGCCATTACTTTAAGTTGCAGGCAAGAAAGACAAGTCTGTCCACTGTCTCTGGTTTTAGGGGCCTTTCTCACTCACCTACTCGTTTCCATTCCATTCTAGCCCGTTCCGAGATCTGATGCGAACTTCCCCCCTCCCTCTCCCCCCTCTAGTTTGTGTACACACGTCTTGGTTCGCTCCGGGTTCCGTTTACGGTTTGCCTTTTGAGCGTGTACGCTTGCCGTAGGCGATGATGTCACGTTCGAAAATGTAAACAGGAAATGTCTTAACACGACGGCGGAGACTGGATGCTGATATAAAATGAACAAATAACCAATAAATATGAAGTTATATTTGAACCTCTGTTGTCAAGCCTTGTCAATATAACCCACCCCATTTTATCACGAATGGATGGTGTTGTAGAGTTCGCTTTTGAGCGTTTCCCAGGGCTAACGCTAAGCTAACGGCTAACGCTAGTTAGCTTAGCCTAGTCTAGTATAGCCTGTAGCACTTATTTTTCAGCAAAGAACGTGCAATAAACAAAACGGATACATTCACTGTGTGTTCTGCCTCTCATTTGTTGATGAAACAAAACTAACATCAACACAATTGAACACCAAAAGCTGAGTTTAGTCTCGTCTGCGCTGATTTTGTTAGCTTACATGCTAACGTGAATGCAATATGCCAGTATAACAGTATAGCATTGTGGCAAACGCTAAGCTAACGGCTAACGCTAGTTAGCTTAGCCTGTTCAGCACATTATCTCATCGCTCGTGGCAATTATATTCCATGTCATTGATCTACTGGTCGACCACGGCCGACTGGTTGGGCACCACTGGTCTAATAGAAATAAATGCATTGAACAAGAAACCAATGTATCATAGCATGGCAAACAAAATTGCCAGGCCTAATGCGAGCCAGGGAAGTGCTGTTTGTAACGTGGCTTCATGTTTTCATCCACTGAGCTGTGAACTCTCAAATTGCCCATAAATATCGTTTTTGTGGGTATTGTCCAGTTGTTGCTGTGTGGTTTTATCTGCCCATAATTCAAGCAAGCATGAAAAGCATTACAGTAACGACGTTGTGTGTGTGTCACGCCCCCCGCTCCCACTGGCCCGCATCCGAAACCACCTAATCCAACTGTCCCAGGTTCAGCGGGGGGTCAAACTAATCAGCGCCGGTTCGATCCCAAAAGGGGTGTGTCCGTCTGAGTGAGAACACTCCCCCCCCGTCCCCGGGAGCGCTGATTCGATCCCAATAGGTGAGTGAGAAAGGCCCCTTAAACTGCCCTGTTGCAGGTCACACATTTTTTTATATCGATTATTAAAATATATCGCGATAATTATAGTTATCGTTATATCGCCCATCCCTAATAAGCGGTGGTAATTACTCGTAAAATAAAACAGAAGAATTTAACCAAGATAACTAAAGAGGGGAGCTTTCTCACCAAACTTCTATTTGGGTAGAAAGTAGGGCTGTCAACGAATATTCTATATTTGGAAAAACACATTCGATTGTAAAAATTTAAGAAAAAAGTTGCGCCCTTTACGTGCACCTTACAAAAGCCGCGGTCACACTAATAAAATGTATTGTCTATTGGCTGAGCAGCCTGGCATTCGTGTGACATCATGTCCGGAATCAACCAGGAAATAGCTAACGGCTAATAGTTGTTGTCATCAAAAGGATACATTCAGTGCTGAGGGCGGCTGGGTGGCGTAGCGGAGATTGCGCTCGTCACCAATGCAAGAGACTCCGGTATCGAATCCCAGTCTCAGCATTGCCTTCGGCTTGGGCCGGCCGTCGTACTGGCTCATTTGGCAGAGTCAGCGGATGGAATTGGATGGGTGGGGATTGGACGTTGTGGACAGCGACCCCTACAGGTCGGTTGGGAGACGCCTGCACAGCAGAGACAGGAAGTGGCGAGGGTAGTGTGAGCCTTCCATGCGTTACACCTCGCCAATGAGAGTCCGCGCTGGCAGGCGAAAAGATGTGACAGGCTGCCTCCTCGTGTGCTGGAGGGAACACGTGATGCAAGGCTTCCATCCTCTCTACAACCGACCAGTGGGGGGCATAGTCAAGCAACGTTCAAGACAGGGGAGGGGAGAATTGGATACACGAAATTGGGATGGGAGAAAAATAGAAAATAAGGAGAAAAAGTGGATAAAAAAAAGATACATTCAGTGCTGGATCTAACTAAATGGATTTATGGAGACACATTTATGGAAAGTTCAAGACCGGACCACAAAGCTTCTGGAAGGTTAATTTTGTGATCTTGTATGTTGGTTTACTTATTTTGTAATGTCATTTCTCAGTTGATTTTGTTGTTGTAGACTGTTTCGATGTCCAATGTTTTTTTCCTCCAATGTACATACATTGTATTGTGTTAGGAGCCCATCGAAAACGAGATGCTACATCTCAAGAGGTTATTCGGAATAAAGAATTTCAATATAAAACTGTTCAGAGTTTGTGAGATTATGTGGGAAAGTAGAAGGTCCTGCACACTGTTTTAAGCTTGCAAAATAGAACTGAATGTATTTATTATGTTCAGACAACCTTTGATCCCTCAAACGGGATTGAGGCTGTTGTCTGAACATGATATATAAAGTCAGTGTGCAGGACCTTCTCCTTTTGCTCAAGTGACCTCTCTCTGACACACCTGTTACCCAAGTCTTTTGTGTGCAGAAGTATTTATCTCATTGTGAGATTATGTGCAAAATACATCATTGTATTTCAGTGAAGTGCCCTTTAATTAGTAAGGCCATCATATTACATGTTTTTATTACATCTTCAACAGGGGTGCAGGAACAATTGCTGATCGCAGCTGGCTTGACTCAGGCTCCTCCTGGCTTAAGGTGTCTCCATTTGGGTTCAGACGGATTCTATAGTTCATTAAGGAAGAGTATGGAAACCCACCCATTATCATCACAGAGAACGGGGTCTCAGAGAGAGGGCCTATAGATCTCAATGATGAACACAGGAGCCACTACTACAACAACTACATCAACCAAGTGCTTAAAGGTATCAAATCATTCCCCTCAGTTTGTTTGAAATTTTAGCGATGGAAAACGGTCCCCTCCATATTTACTGTCACTTTTGGTAAAGATAAACCAAAAATGGTGTGAAACGTGTGCTAGACAACTTTTATTATCAAAAATGTGTACGGCACAATTACTGTCAACTTTTGTTTTACAAAGCTATCTTCAATGTAAGTGTTTACCGGTACTTCAAGCATGGTCAGAATCTTAACACTTTGGTTGCCTAAGGTTAAATTAATGATATACCATAGATTGCCAGCGCTATTTGTCTATGGAGAAAGTCCCCTTCTTTGCAGGGCTATAACTTTTTAAATTCTATTGCTACATTGCCATTATTAGGGCCCATTCAAAGTCCTATATGTATTGTTCATTGTGTAGCAACGTTAAACTTTTTCATTCACATATTCATAGTAAAGTATGGTCTAATGTATAAGTATGTTTTCATCTCTTTCTGCAGCTTTCTCCAGAACGTGATATATAGCCCCAAATGCATTATATTGCTGATGAAATACAGTTTGATGGCAATCAGCGCGATATAAAAAATTCCAACTAGACGTACTTCTAGAAGTTACTACACGTCATCTGATGTTGACCGGATGGGCGAGGGGGCGTTTATAATTCCGTGGGCAGCGTTATACCAATCATCTAATGTGGGTCAAATGTTGATAATATCAGTTATTATCGAAGACGGTAACGTTACACGCTGAAACTCACCCCAGTCTCCGCACGCCGTTGGGCGATCATCGTCGAGTAGAAATGTTATCATTATGGGATATATTATTACCCGGTCCATCTCCAGCTTGTATAATGGTATATACGTCCAAATCATGTTGTTTATCGAGTTATTGGCAATCGATCGCTATGTAGAGTGACGAGCTAGAGTCACGGGACATGTACCGAGTGGCCGGAAGCAACACGGACGTCTAGCAAAACCTCTAATGCGCTTCCTGTTAAGCGCTTGCGCCGATCGGCCACCAGATGGCGCTCCTGAACCGCCAGAGAGCTCAGTGGGTCCTGCTGGTGGATCTCAGGCCAGCGGAGGGACATTATGAATCCGATCGCAGATTTTTGAAATATTAATATAAAGACGACGTACAGCGTCCCCCGGCAACTTTAGCATGGCCAGCAAAGACGTCTAAAGACGGCTCCCGGCAGTCAAAGTGTTAAAGGAACATGTCAACATTTTGGGACCCTGGAGTTAGACTTTGGAGTGTATTTCGTGACTGTTGGGAACTAGGCTACACTGGCACACCTACTTCCAGTGAATGACGCTAAGCTAGGCTAATGGTGCGGTTGTTCCCTAAGCCTAATGCATGCACAGAGAAGAAAAGGGTATGTATCTGCTTGTCTAACTCCAGGGTAGATAAGCTAATTTCCCCAAAAGTTGGCGTGTTCCTTTAAGACTCATGGTAATAATTCCTCTTGGTAAGCTGTCAAGTCTTACATTAATGATTCATGAATGCATCTCAATGGGTTTTCAGGTATGGATCAAAGGTTTGGCTATTATTGACTCTCCAAATTGTGTGGACTGCGTGGTTCATTATATTATGGCAAGCTATTCAGATTTGGAGAGAAAGTTAGCTGAAAACAATAACCTACCACATAGCAAATGAGGATAAACTCAATGGATTTCAAAGAGTAAATACAGGTTTGAATGGGTGAATAACTGTACCACTACCATTCAAGACATGGTTTATTTTAAGGGAGGGCTTTGTTTGCACACTATCGTATAGTTACATTGGACTCACATAGGAGTGACAACATCCATTGTGGGGGAAACATTAGTCTGTATGCATACTGGGTGACAGTTCATAAGGATTTAAGGAGATTTAATACATTGGTATTTCATTATAGTCAACAATGTAGTGCACACTATGTCAGAGTAAAAAATAAGGGAATGTGTAATAAGGTTAAAACCACGTAGCTAGTAGTAACCCCTTGGCAGGGGTGTAAAAAGTACCCAGAAATTATACTTAAGTGAAAGTATGGGTACCGTCTCAAAATCATACTCAATTAAAAGTCAGAGTATCTGGCTAAAAACACACTTGAGTAAAAGTTTAAAAGTTTCTACTTTTAAATGTAAGTACTAAAAAGTCAAAGTAAAAATCTCTGATAGCAGGTGTTTAATCAAAGATCCCCGCTTTCTAGTCTTGCACAAGGACCAATCAACATGAGTATGGGCTGGTTAATTTTCCATTGATGGGGATTTGATTGGCTGTTTTTAAATAAAGAGCGGCCGCAGGATTAATAACATTAACGTTAGTTCAGCCAGAGAAACAAATATACTAATTACAATTGTTGGACCTGCAAGATTTGTACTTTGTATGTCTGCATTTTAAATGTAAGGAGTAAAAAGTATGTTTTTTTCTCTCTGAAATGTAATTGAGTAAAAGTATACAAACCTAATAATACTTGAGTAAAGTACAAATCCCCAAAACAGTAAAGTATTCCCTTCGAAGCTTTTTTTGGCAATCGAAGCTTCGGGGCCGAGCTTCGATTTTAATTCGAAGCTTCGATTTAAAAAAAAAAAAAAAAAAAAAAATTATTTTGTTTATTTATTTTTTTATCTTATGTTGTGGGACTTGTACAGCACTTTGGTAAACTTTGTTGTTTTTAAATGTGCTCTATAAATAAAGTGGATTGTTCACACACACACAAATCGAAGTAAAAAATACAAATAAAAAATGAAAAGCGAAAAGCGAGAGACTAAACCTGTTGTTGTTAGCTTACATGCTAACGTGAATGGGATCGACCATAGCATTGCGGCTAGGCTAGCTACCATAGCAGTATAGCTCTAGTTGAATGGATAAACGTTATTTAACATTGCAGAATGGGTACAATACAATACGGCTCAATACAAACAGTTGTTAAGGGGGGGGTGCAGAGTCATCAACACAATGTACCACCAAGAGTGGAGAGTTTATGTCTCAAAAAGCGAGAGACCCAATGCTCTTGTTGTTGTTAGCTTACATGCTAACGTGAATGTGATCGGCCATAGCATTGCGGCTAGGCTAGCTACCATAGCAGTACAGCAGCTAGTTGAATGGATACACGTTATTTCGATGGCACAAGCTTCGAACAGAAAAAAAATTGAAGTTAAAAAAAATAAAACTTTTATTTATTTTTCTTTTTTTTTAAACTTCGATTTTTTTTTAAATGTTCGAAGCTTGTGCCATCGAACGAAGCTTCGAAGCTTCGAAGTATTTAAGACAGCCCTACAAAGTACAATTACTCAAGTACTTTACACCCCTACCCCTTGGCATAAACTCACTCCTAAAATAAATATCTGCTTCCTGAGTTGGATCCTTTTCAGGTGGCGGATTAGTTAAGACTGTGGTATTAGACTGAATGAATGAATGAATGAATGAATGAATGAATGAATGAATGAATGAATGAATGAATGAATGAATGAAAACTTTATTTAACAGATTGCAGAATGGGTACAATACAGTACGGCTCAATACACACAATTGTTAAGGGGATGCAGACCAGAGAAAGACGTTTGTCTTGTTTACATCAGGGTCCCCCATTTTCAGTTCACTGTCGTGTTCACGTGGTGCTAGTGAGCGGAGGGTTCGCGGTTGGTCAGAAGACAAGCGCCCAGTGCGAAGTGACTGCCAGTAGCTAGTAACCACCTGTTATAATGGCACCAGTTAACTCAGAAAATATGGTTGAGCCCTGTTTTCCTGCTGGGGTCACTGTTGAGTGAGGTTAGATGGGTGAGTGTATGAGGTTGTCCTTGAACTACTTGAATATACACAGAGTAGTACATGCTGGAACAAATGTGAAAGACAATTTGCAACAACAGTAGGCTAAGATAACGGACAACATATATTCTGTGATCTTGTTAAAACCAAAATACAGTCCCTGTATTGCAATTTACTACAACATACAAGGAGTATATACAGTAACAATGAGTAGCCTACAAATAACAATTTAAATGTAACCATATGTTAATCACTTGTGAGGTAACATTGGTGATGCTGTTTGTTTTCTTGTCACAGCTTACTTACTAGATGATGTCAATGTTTTTGGATACACGGGTTGGTCATTGATGGACAACCTAGAGTGGGCCACTGGGTTTTCAGAGAGATTTGGCCTTTTCTACGTCAATCGCTCAGACCCTAACCTTCCCCGTGTAGCCAAGAACTCTGCTGCCCGCTACGCCACCATCATCACCTGCAACGGTTTCCCAGACCCGGCATTAGGACCCCACCCGTGTTTGAACCCTGAACCTGAAGGTATAACGATGCCTCACAGCTTATAGGAGACGGCTGCTGTCATTTGGCCACATCCAAAATGCACGTTATCAGCCGAGTACCTAAGATGAAGAACTGTATAACTCTTGTTTGAAGCTTTCAGAGGAACAATGTTTTCAAACGTTATGGTTTTCTAAGGTTGGAAAGTTAGGTGTGTTGGTGTTCATTCAAAGTTAAAGACAGTAGAGGTTGAATTATTTTCTTGTGATACATCACATTCCAAGTGATTTAGATTGACCTCACAACAGCAAATACATACTGTCCAGAAAATTGCAAAACGAAGTGATATGGTTCTTCATTGCAAGGGTTCCATTATTGTAGAGAATATGTTCAAAATCTATTTTACAAAACAGGGAGACATCTTACATGTGAACACTTGTATTCAGAGATTGTAAACTGACATACTATACAAAGTTAAAGCTCATAGTTCACACCTACCATCTATTCAAATGTTAATTATATCCTTTTTCTTATTGCAGGAACTACTGCGCCCACCACATCACCTACTACTGCGCCCACCACATCACCTACTACTGTGCCCACCACATCACCTACTACTGCTCCCACCACATCACATACTACTGCACCCACCACATCACCTACCTTGAATAACTTTGTGAGCTTCTTGGGTATGGATCTCTCACCCAATGATGCGGAGGCTGGACTGTACAGCTTATTTGCGGTACTTATTGCAGCCACCCTAGGGGCTGTCTTTATGTCTTATTGCTTCCTAAAAACTAAAAATAAGCTAAAGAACAGAAAATCGGTAGAAACCATAACAATGGAGAGCAAATTATAAGTCCATGCACTTCGACTAAAGTCCCAACATGGACGTATACTCTTAAAATCTGGGGGAGCCGTCATACACTCTAGAGACTAGTGGGAGATTGATTGAATTCACTGTCAAGAAACAAGCCAAGTGATTCAATAATGGCACACATTGCATGATTCTTTTCAGATTGTTTTCTCTAAATTGCTGTTATATAACAATTCCAATTAACTTAAAGTTATGCTTGTGTTTTCTCATGTGTAATATGTGGTGCAGTTATCGGATATCAAGCTCTGATCAAATAAATCAGTGGGCTACTTTACCTGTAATTCGTTTCATTTGTAGACAACATTCCGTTTTATCCAATAGGGGAGGAAAAAAACACAAATTATTTATGCTGTCAAACAGCGATCTCCAGGGCAATGTGCCACTCTTGGTATTTGAGTTAGGGAGGCCACACCGCAGGTTCTGGAGAAATTTTTGCAGCACAGCTGTCAGTTCGAACTGAATGGCGCAAGCTCAGTAATATTAGCAATTACATGTACTTTTGAGCTTCCACCACCAGTTTCATCCCTGGCCTGTTCATAGTATGACATGTCATGCCAGTCCTACCAAATTTAACAATGTCATGAGATAGATAATTAGCTTTTAATCACATGCGGTTTGATTACATTCACCCGTTTGCCTACTAAGATGTCCGTGGTGACGATGTAACGTAGCCAAATACTAAGGATGGACCGATGGCATGCCAATGACTCGAAAAGTGTCAAACCAGAAACCACTTCACAAGTAATATTTGTTGAAAAGTTTATTTGAAAAACGAACCACAAAAATAGTATAGATACCAATAGTATAAAAAGTATGAAAAGCTACTACAAATTTGAAATTACTTGAGACAGTTGGCACTCATGGCACTGCAGGTACGGTAGAATGCAAATGATGGCATCATACTATGGAGTTCTCAAGGCAATGCATCATCCCATCAAAAAGGACACATTTATGATCTTCATTGACACTGTAAGTGGAACACAACAGATTATCAAACCGGTTATGAACCACAGTTCAATTATTTCAAGCATTAAAAAGGTCACATATGAAAAGCTCACTTTTTCAGTGCTTGTGCACACACATTAGAGTCTCTGACGGTCCGACTAACACAAACGGGTTAAATAAAACAACCCAGGCATATTTTGCACACAGCCCATATTCAGAAACTTTGCCTCTAGATGTACAGATTCATTCAGATTTGCCTCTCAGTCCTACATCAAATGGCGAGGACGGTCTCTGATTTGCATGTCAGTTTTTCAAGATGGTGGCTGGCCTGTAAACACACTTTTTCCACATAAACAGTTTACAAAATTCCATCGACAACATTTTACACAGGAAATGGGATATGAAATAGCTGGATCTTGATCTGAAACTCCTAGTTTGACGATTTGATCTGAATTGTGGGAGCCGGAAGTCGAAGCAGTTGCTAAGTGCGGTGTGGGAAAAACATGGCTAATTTGCATTTAAGGCTACAGAAATCGGATAACAGCCCATCCAGACAAAGGACTGAAACAGTGGGGGTATAGTGGCTGATAGAAGGCATAATCGAGTGGTATTTTCAGCACACACAAAAAACTTGTTTCGGGAACCTCAGAGACTTATATTAGCGAGTATAATATGCAACCTTTAAAGCTCCTCATTTGAATTTTCACAGAAACAACAGCTCACTTAAGGGAAAATTCTAATCGAATGTACATTGTGCCGTTATTGGGACAGTTACATCAATGTCTATAAACACAGCCAGCAGTCTCCCTGGGAATCAGACTTAAATTTGTGATGTCATCAAGACTTCCATCTATGGAACAGAACTATTCAGAAAATTTTCATATATGGAATCTATGGAGGATTAGTCAATGGATATCATCACTAGCCTCATCTCCGGTATTCAGCTTAGGAACATATCTTTTATATTAACAAATCGAAACTGAACTGTAGAGTATAATAGTTCTATTTTAGGGTTGGAGTTCCTGGTGACGGAGGAACTGCTGATGAACAGCAACACGTTCATTCTTTTCAAACTCCTAACAGAAATAGTGACCATAGTGACAAAATGTAATTTTCAATGTACTCAAAACTAATACAAAAATAGAAGAAAATAAAAACTCATATTTAAACAGTATACGACGGTCACAATTTACATTTATTCAAGCATTATCCAGGTTTTAGTTTTTTGTTTTGTTCCTTTGGACAAAGGCTCCACAAGAGACTTCCAGTTACCATACTCGTCAACAGACTTGGGGAAGAACATTTAAAAGAAAGTATCTGGCTATGAAGCCAAAATCGTCAACTAAAAGTAGATGACGTAGTCCAAACTGAAAATGTCACCTGCAAGGTATGCTTTGCATGAAATTCAACATCCCCAAAATCCGTTTGTCAGCCTAAGCCGACTCCAGTACCTATTTTGCTCCTCCTCTAAGAGTGGTGCCTTGTCCATTATCCTACCAGTTCATAATATGAACTGGATTATCTACAAACACAGACTAAACTGTGGTTCACTTCCTACCAAAAATTAAACAAACCTTAACAGTCTGACCTTTTCTTTTTGCACTACGCTTTAGGCTGCCTTCACCTTATTGGAATGGCTGAAAATGTAAACACCAGTTTAGGTCCAAGGCAAACTTGAGATGCACCCCTCTAAAATTGCAACAGAGATGACAAAAACACAGAAAAATGGAACCACTAATAAATCCTATGCTTCAAAAACAACAAAGAGGGGAATAAACAGCACAGCTGCCCTGAGAAGAAAAAACAGCACAGCTGCAAGAGGTTTTGTTGCGCAACAACAGTTTTTGAGCACTTTGATATCTTCAGACGGGCTAGTGGGTCAAGTACCACTGGATGGATCTTCAGACGGGCTAGTGGGTCAAGTATCACTGGATGGATCTTCAGACGGGCTAGTGGGTCAAGTACCACTGGATGGATCTTCAGACGGGCTAGTGGGTCAAGTATCACTGGATGGATCTTCAGACGGGCTAGTGGGTCAAGTACCACTGGATGGATCTTCAGACGGGCTAGTGGGTCAAGTACCACTGGATGGATCTTCAGACGGGCTAGTGGGTCAAGTACCACTGGATGGATCTACATACGGGCTAGTGGGTCAAGTACCACTGGATGGATCTTCAGACGGGCTAGTGGGTCAAGTACCACTGGATGGATCTTCAGACGGGCTAGTGGGTCAAGTATCACTGGATGGATCTTCAGACAGGCTAGTGGGTCAAGTACCACTGGATGGATCTTCAGACGGGCTAGTGGGTCATGTCAAGTATCACTGGATGGCAGGTCATATGCAGCTGTTTGGTAGAGATCACTGCTCTGTTTTTTGGGGGAATTTCATCTAGTGTTTGATGATCACTGACCATAATACTGAAAGGCTTGAGGCAGATTCTTCCTCCACCAGTGAATCTACAAACACGCATCACACAAACAAGTCTCTCCATTTTCCCTTATGCCCACTCACTGTCCCTGATGTGAAACGCAATCCCTAGTGTCTGCTAGGATGAGGAGCACCTATGCTCGGAGACCTGCAGAGAGAGAGAGAGATAGAGAAGTGATATTAACGGGGTGGCGTTTGAGTTAATACAACCAGTTCCCTCTTCCACAAACTTTGTCCAAGGGAAGCAACAGTTGTGATTTGAGGATCAAGAAAAGAGGGCTGGTTTGACACATTAGAGAACACAAAAAAAGAATCAGAAATTATGCTTGAGGATAAGCGGTAGGGCTGGGCAATATGGCCAAAAATGATATCGATATCGATAACAATATCATATCACTCAATATCGATTTTAAACAGATTTATGTTCATTTTGCAACAATTCTTTGTCGTTGCCGCCATCTTTAGTGTTACATCCCCTCACACTCCAGTTCTCAGGCTGCAGCTGGTTTGAAAGCGAAAGTAAACCGGCTTCTCTGCTGGCTGTGGCTCCAGGGGAGTTGAACAGTTCTGGCTCTGCTAGTTTCTTTTCTATCTTTTGGCGCTTTTTTGGTGGACAAACCACCGCACATGTGCACCGTGACTCGTGACGAGACTAGCTCTGCTAGCACACATAGCCTACTTTGTACAGACTGTTTCAAATTGTATTTTAAATTAGAAAGCAAACTAAATAAATGGACAAGAGAAAAATAAATCTCAATTTGGTCAGTATTGTCATTTGGACAAGCAAAGCCATTACTTTAAGTTGCAGGCAAGAAAGACAAGTCTGTCCACTGTCTCTGGTTTTAGGGGCCTTTCTCACTCACCTACTCGTTTCCATTCCATTCTAGCCCGTTCCGAGATCTGATGCGAACTTCCCCCCTCCCTCTCCCCCCTCTAGTTTGTGTACACACGTCTTGGTTCGCTCCGGGTTCCGTTTACGGTTTGCCTTTTGAGCGTGTACGCTTGCCGTAGGCGATGATGTCACGTTCGAAAATGTAAACAGGAAATGTCTTAACACGACGGCGGAGACTGGATGCTGATATAAAATGAACAAATAACCAATAAATATGAAGTTATATTTGAACCTCTGTTGTCAAGCCTTGTCAATATAGCGTCTCTACAATTCGTAGCCGCATTTCTGCAGACCCCTCTCTGATTGGTTGAACTCCATTTTTGCAGACCCCTCCCATTTCTGCAGACCCCTCTCTGATTGGTTGAGCGAAGCCCCTCTCTGATTGGCCCCCCGCATGAGCTGAGACAAGCTCCTCTAGCCAGGAGTCGAAACTCCGTTAACTCCAGAGAGAGAGGCTGAACGCAATTTATACGCATGGAAGTATTGATTACGCCATAACGAATCATTAAAAAAATATACCGTTAACTGGAATATGTTGTGTGTGCCTTTACACATGTTGGATAGGATTATGTAATTGGTTTGTATAGCGTCGCGTATAACGTTATTTCGCGTGACTTCACGGTTTATTCACATTTCACAACACAGCCAGCGGTCAACTTGTTTACACTCCCCACTTACTGTACACTGTAACATTTAGATTAACCCAGTTGTCTATCTGTATGTCATATGTTACGATGAATTGAACATGGGGGACCCTGATGTAAACAAGACAATGAATTGAAAATGTCTAGGCCTACCACAAGTTCAAAGTCTGGTATGTCATAAATGTCTAGATGTAGCAGTACTGTCCATCTGTCTACCTGTATGTCATATATGTTATCATGAATTGAACATGGGGGACCCTGATGTAAACAAGACGATGAATTGAAAATGTCTAGGCCTACCACAAGTTCAAAATCTGGTATGTCATAAATGTCTAGATGTAGCAGTACTGTCCATCTGTCTACCTGTATGTCATATATGTTATCATGAATTGAACATGGGGGACCCTGATGTAAACAAGACGATGAATTGAAAATGTCTAGGCCTACCACAAGTTCAAAATCTGGTATGTCATAAATGTCTAGATGTAGCAGTACTGTCCATCTGTCTACCTGTATGTCATATATGTTATCATGAATTGAACATGGGGGACCATGATGTAAACAAGACGATGAATTGAAAATGTCTAGGCCTACCACAAGTTCAAAGTCTGGTATGTCATAAATGTCTAGATGTAGCAGTACTGTCCATCTGTCTACCTGTATGTCATATATGTTATCATGAATTGAACATGGGGGACCCTGATGTAAACAAGACGATGAATTGAAAATGTCTAGGCTAATAAACAACTTGTGACAAATAACTCTTGACTTGACTTGACCACTGGGTTAATTAATCTAAATGTTATATTGTAACTGTCTAGTTATTGATTGATTGAATTGATTGAAAACTTTATTAACAGATTGCAGAATGGGTACAGTACACAGTACAGCTCAATACATACAATTGTTAAGGGAATGCAGATCCCAGAGAAAGACTTTCGTCTTGTTTACATCAGGGTCCCCCATTTTCAATTCATCGTAACATATGACATACAGATAGACAACTGGGTTAATCTAAATGTTACATTGTACAGTAAGTGGGGAGTGTAAACAAGTTGACCGCTGGCTGTGTTGTGAAATGTGAATAAACCGTGAAGTCACGCGAAATAACGTTATACGCGACGCTATACAAACCAATTACATAATCCTATCCAACATGTGTAAAGGCACACACAACATATTCCAGTTAACGGTATATTTTTTTAATGATTCGTTATGGCGTAATCAATACTTCCATGCGTATAAATTGCGTTCAGCCTCTCTCTCTGGAGTTAACGGAGTTTCGACTCCTGGCTAGAGGAGCTTGTCTCGGCTCATGCGGGGGGCCAATCAGAGAGGGGCTTCGCTCAACCAATCAGAGAGGGGTCTGCAGAAATGGGAGGGGTCTGCAAAAATGGAGTTCAACCAATCAGAGAGGGGTCTGCAGAAATGCGGCTACGAATTGTAGAGACGCGTCAATATAACCCACCCCATTTTATCACGAATGGATGGTGTTGTAGAGTTCGCTTTTGAGCGTTTCCCAGGGCTAACGCTAAGCTAACGGCTAACGCTAGTTAGCTTAGCCTAGTCTAGTATAGCCTGTAGCACTTATTTTTCAGCAAAGAACGTGCAATAAACAAAACGGATACATTCACTGTGTGTTCTGCCTCTCATTTGTTGATGAAACAAAACTAACATCAACACAATTGAACACCAAAAGCTGAGTTTAGTCTCGTCTGCGCTGATTTTGTTAGCTTACATGCTAACGTGAATGCAATATGCCAGTATAACAGTATAGCATTGTGGCACACGCTAAGCTAACGGCTAACGCTAGTTAGCTTAGCCTGTTCAGCACATTATCTCATCGCTCGTGGCAATTATATTCCATGTCATTGATCTACTGGTCGACCACGGCCGACTGGTTGGGCACCACTGGTCTAATAGAAATAAATGCATTGAACAAGAAACAAATGTATCATAGCATGGCAAACAAAATTGCCAGGCCTAATGCGAGCCAGGGAAGTGCTGTTTGTAACGTGGCTTCATGTTTTCATCCACTGAGCTGTGAACTCTCAAATTGCCCATAAATATCGTTTTTGTGGGTATTGTCCAGTTGTTGCTGTGTGGTTTTATCTGCCCATAATTCAAGCAAGCATGAAAAGCATTACAGTAACGACGTTGTGTGTGTGTCACGCCCCCCGCTCCCACTGGCCCGCATCCGAAACCACCTAATCCAACTGTCCCAGGTTCAGCGGGGGGTAAAACGAATCAGCGCCGGTTCGATCCCAAAAGGGGTGTGTCCGTCTGAGTGAGAACACTCCCCCCCCGTCCCCGGGAGCGCTGATTCGATCCCAATAGGTGAGTGAGAAAGGCCCCTTAAACTGCCCTGTTGCAGGTCACACATTTTTTTATATCGATTATTAAAATATATCGCGATAATTATCGTTATATCGCCCATCCCTAATAAGCGGTGGTAATTACTCGTAAAATAAAACAGAAGAATTTAACCAAGATAACTAAAGAGGGGAGCTTTCTCACCAAACTTCTATTTGGGTAGAAAGTAGGGCTGTCAACGAATATTCTATATTTGGAAAAACACATTCGATTGTAAAAATTTAAGAAAAAAGTTGCGCCCTTTACGTGCACCTTACAAAAGCCGCGGTCACACTAATAAAATGTATTGTCTATTGGCTGAGCAGCCTGGCATTCGTGTGACATCATGTCCGGAATCAACCAGGAAATAGCTAACGGCTAATAGTTGTTGTCATCAAAAGGATACATTCAGTGCTGAGGGCGGCTGGGTGGCGTAGCGGAGATTGCGCTCGTCACCAATGCAAGAGACTCCGGTATCGAATCCCAGTCTCAGCATTGCCTTCGGCTTGGGCCGGCCGTCGTACTGGCTCATTTGGCAGAGTCAGCGGATGGAATTGGATGGGTGGGGATTGGACGTTGTGGACAGCGACCCCTACAGGTCGGTTGGGAGACGCCTGCACAGCAGAGACAGGAAGTGGCGAGGGTAGTGTGAGCCTTCCATGCGTTACACCTCGCCAATGAGAGTCCGCGCTGGCAGGCGAAAAGATGTGACAGGCTGCCTCCTCGTGTGCTGGAGGGAACACGTGATGCAAGGCTTCCATCCTCTCTACAACCGACCAGTGGGGGGCATAGTCAAGCAACGTTCAAGACAGGGGAGGGGAGAATTGGATACACAAAATTGGGATGGGAGAAAAATTGAAAATAAGGAGAAAAAGTGGATAAAAAAAAGATACATTCAGTGCTGGATCTAACTAAATGGATTTATGGAGACACATTTATGGAAAGTTCAAGACCGGACCACAAAGCTTCTGGAAGGTTAATTTTGTGATCTTGTATGTTGGTTTACTTATTTTGTAATGTCATTTCTCAGTTGATTTTGTTGTTGTAGACTGTTTCGATGTCCAATGTTTTTTTCCTCCAATGTACATACATTGTATTGTGTTAGGAGCCCATCGAAAACGAGATGCTACATCTCAAGAGGTTATTCGGAATAAAGAATTTCAATATAAAACTGTTCAGAGTTTGTGAGATTATGTGGGAAAGTAGAAGGTCCTGCACACTGTTTTAAGCTTGCAAAATAGAACTGAATGTATTTATTATGTTCAGACAACCTTTGATCCCTCAAACGGGATTGAGGCTGTTGTCTGAACATGATATATAAAGTCAGTGTGCAGGACCTTCTCCTTTTGCTCAAGTGACCTCTCTCTGACACACCTGTTACCCAAGTCTTTTGTGTGCAGAAGTATTTAGCTCATTGTGAGATTATGTGCAAAATACATCATTGTATTTCAGTGAAGTGCCCTTTAATTAGTAAGGCCATCATATTACATGTTTTTATTACATCTTCAACAGGGGTGCAGGAACAATTGCTGATTGCACCTGGCTTGACTCAGGCTCCTCCTGGCTTAAGGTGTCTCCATTTGGGTTCAGACGGATTCTGAAGTTCATTAAGGAAGAGTATGGAAACCCACCCATTATCATCACAGAGAACGGGGTCTCAGAGAGAGGGCCTATAGATCTCAATGATGAACACAGGAGCCACTACTACAACAACTACATCAACCAAGTGCTTAAAGGTATCAAATCATTCCCCTCAGTTTGTTTGAAATTTTAGCGATGGAAAACGGTCCCCTCCATATTTACTGTCACTTTTGGTAAAGATAAACCAAAAATGGTGTGAAACGTGTGCTAGACAACTTTTATTATCAAAAATGTGTATGGCACAATTACTGTCAACTTTTGTTTTACAAAGCTATCTTCAATGTAAGTGTTTACCGGTACTTCAAGCATGGTCAGAATCTTAAAGGAACATGTCAACATTTTGGGACCCTGGAGTTAGACTTTGGAGTGTATTTCGTGACTGTTGGGAACTAGGCTACACTGGCACACCTACTTCCAGTGAATGACGCTAAGCTAGGCTAATGGTGCGGTTGTTCCCTAAGCCTAATGCATGCACAGAGAAGAAAAGGGTATGTATCTGCTTGTCTAACTCCAGGGTAGATAAGCTAATTTCCCCAAAAGTTGGCGTGTTCCTTTAAGACTCATGGTAATAATTCCTCTTGGTAAGCTGTCAAGTCTTACATTAATGATTCATGAATGCATCTCAATGGGTTTTCAGGTATGGATCAAAGGTTTGGCTATTATTGACTCTCCAAATTGTGTGGACTGCGTGGTTCATTATATTATGGCAAGCTATTCAGATTTGGAGAGAAAGTTAGCTGAAAACAATAACCTACCACATAGCAAATGAGGATAAACTCAATGGATTTCAAAGAGTAAATACAGGTTTGAATGGGTGAATAACTGTACCACTACCATTCAAGACATGGTTTATTTTAAGGGAGGGCTTTGTTTGCACACTATCGTATAGTTACATTGGACTCACATAGGAGTGACAACATCCATTGTGGGGGAAACATTAGTCTGTATGCATACTGGGTGACAGTTCATAAGGATTTAAGGAGATTTAATACATTGGTATTTCATTATAGTCAACAATGTAGTGCACACTATGTCAGAGTAAAAAATAAGTGAATGTGTAATAAGGTTAAAACCACGTAGCTAGTAGTAACCCCTTGGCAGGGGTGTAAAAAGTACCCAGAAATTATACTTAAGTGAAAGTATGGGTACCGTCTCAAAATCATACTCAAGTAAAAGTCAGAGTATCTGGCTAAAAACACACTTGAGTAAAAGTTTAAAAGTTTCTACTTTTAAATGTAAGTACTAAAAAGTCAAAGTAAAAACTTCTGATAGCAGGTGTTTAATCAAAGATCCCCGCTTTCTAGTCTTGCACAAGGACCAATCAACATGAGTATGGGCTGGTTAATTTTCCATTGATGGGGATTTGATTGGCTGTTTTTAAATAAAGAGCGGCCGCAGGATTAATAACATTAACGTTAGTTCAGCCAGAGAAACAAATATACTAATTACAATTGTTGGACCTGCAAGATTTGTACTTTGTACTTCTGCATTTTAAATGTAAGGAGTAAAAAGTATGTTTTTTTCTCTCTGAAATGTAATTGAGTAAAAGTATACAAACCTAATAATACTCGAGTAAAGTACAAATCCCCAAAACAGTAAAGTATTCCCTTCAAAGCTTTTTTTGGCAATCGAAGCTTCGGGGCCGAGCTTCGATTTTAATTCGAAGCTTCGATTTAAAAAAAAAAAAAAAATTATTTTGTTTATTTATTTTTTTATCTTATGTTGTGGGACTTGTACAGCACTTTGGTAAACTTTGTTGTTTTTAAATGTGCTCTATAAATAAAGTGGATTGTTCACACACACACAAATCGAAGTAAAAAATACAAATAAAAAATGAAAAGCGAAAAGCGAGAGACTAAACCTGTTGTTGTTAGCTTACATGCTAACGTGAATGGGATCGACCATAGCATTGCGGCTAGGCTAGCTACCATAGCAGTATAGCTCTAGTTGAATGGATAAACGTTATTTAACATTGCAGAATGGGTACAATACAATACGGCTCAATACAAACAGTTGTTAAGGGGGGGGGTGCAGAGTCATCAACACAATGTACCACCAAGAGTAGAGAGTTTATGTCTCAAAAAGCGAGAGACCCAATGCTCTTGTTGTTGTTAGCTTATATGCTAATGTAAATGGGATCGACCATAGCATTGCGGCTAGGCTAGCTACCATAGCAGTACAGCAGCTAGTTGAATGGATAAACGTTATTTAACATTGCAGAATGGGTACAATACAATACGGCTCAATGCAAACAGTTGTTAAGGGGGGGTGCAGAGTCATCAACACAATGTACAGTGATTTCTCTGGTCTGCATCCCCTTAACAATTGTATGTATTGAGCTGTACTGCACTGTACCCATTCTGCAATCTGTTAATAAAGTTTTCATTCATTCATTCATTCATTCATTCATTCATTCATTCATTCATTCATGTACCACCAAGAGCAGAGAGTTTATGTCTCTCAAAAAGCGAGAGACTAAACCTACAGTAAAGCTCTTGTTGTTAGCTTACATGCTAACGTGAATGTGATCGGCCATATCATTGCGGCTAGGCTAGCTACCATAGCAGTACAGCAGCTAGTTGAATGGATACACGTTATTTCGATGGCACAAGCTTCGAACAGAAAAAAATTGAAGTTAAAAAAAATAAAACTTTTATTTATTTTTTATTTTTTTTAAACTTCGATTTTTTTTTTAAATGTTCGAAGCTTGTGCCATCGAACGAAGCTTCGAAGCTTCGAAGTATTTAAGACAGCCCTACAAAGTACAATTACTCAAGTACTTTACACCCCTACCCCTTGGCATAAACTCACTCCTAAAATAAATATCTGCTTCCTGAGTTGGATCCTTTTCAGGTGGCGGATTAGTTAAGACTGTGGTATTAGACTTTATGAATGAATGAATGAATGAATGAATGAATGAATGAATGAATGAATGAATGAATGAATGAATGAATGAATGAATGAATGAATGAATGAATGAATGAATGAATGAATGAATGAAAACTTTATTTAACAGATTGCAGAATGGGTACAATACAGTACGGCTCAATACACACAATTGTTAAGGGGATGCAGACCAGAGAAAGACGTTTGTCTTGTTTACATCAGGGTCCCCCATTTTCAGTTCACTGTCGTGTTCACGTGGTGCTAGTGAGCGGAGGGTTCGCGGTTGGTCAGAAGACAAGCGCCCAGTGCGAAGTGGCTGCCAGTAGCTAGTAACCACCTGTTATAATGGCACCAGTTAACTCAGAAAATATGGTTGAGCCCTGTTTTCCTGCTGGGGTCACTGTTGAGTGAGGTTAGATGGGTGAGTGTATGAGGTTGTCCTTGAACTACTTGAATATACACAGAGTAGTACATGCTGGAACAAATGTGAAAGACAATTTGCAACAACAGTAGGCTAAGATAACGGACAACATATATTCTGTGATCTTGTTAAAACCAAAATACAGTCCCTGTATTGCAATTTACTACAACATACAAGGAGTATATACAGTAACAATGAGTAGCCTACAAATAACAATTTAAATGTAACCATATGTTAATCACTTGTGAGGTAACATTGGTGATGCTGTTTGTTTTCTTGTCACAGCTTACTTACTAGATGATGTCAATGTTTTTGGATACACGGGTTGGTCATTGATGGACAACCTAGAGTGGGCCACTGGGTTTTCAGAGAGATTTGGCCTTTTCTACATCAATCGCTCAGACCCTAACCTTCCCCGTGTAGCCAAGAACTCTGCTGCCCGCTACGCCACCATCATCACCTGCAACGGTTTCCCAGACCCGGCATTAGGACCCCACCCGTGTCTGAACCCTGAACCTGAAGGTATAACGATGCCTCACAGCTTATAGGAGACGGCTGCTGTCATTTGGCCACATCCAAAATGCACGTTATCAGCCGAGTACCTAAGATGAAGAACTGTATAACTCTTGTTTGAAGCTTTCAGAGGAACAATGTTTTCAAACGTTATGGTTTTCTAAGGTTGGAAAGTTAGGTGTGTTGGTGTTCATTCAAAGTTAAAGACAGTAGAGGTTGAATTATTTTCTTGTGATACATCACATTCCAAGTGATTTAGATTGACCTCACAACAGCAAATACATACTGTCCAGAAAATTGCAAAACGAAGTGATATGGTTCTTCATTGCAAGGGTTCCATTATTGTAGAGAATATGTTCAAAATCTATTTTACAAAACAGGGAGACATCTTACATGTGAACACTTGTATTCAGAGATTGTAAACTGACATACTATACAAAGTTAAAGCTCATAGTTCACACCTACCTTCAAGTTTCTTTAATAGTTGTCATACAGAAGTACAGAATACTTTTGTACAAAATGCTTCTTACTGTTGCGCTCCAGAGACTGTGCATGACAAGATAAGTATGAAATAAAAACATAGTAAAAATTAGAAGTAAAAAAAGAGGTCACAGTGTTCAGTTTAGACATATGTACAATGTTCGTAGACGTAGTTACCATACAATATACAATACTGTGCAGTGTACTAATATACAATACTATATAGTGCAAGGCATAAATGGACGAGGTGCAGTTTAGGTACAATTCACAGTAGGTGTACGAGTTGTAGTGCAAATCCTTTATCAATAAATATAAAGTGTAAGTGTGTTTGTGTGATCTAAAGTGTGGAGAGTGGGTGCTGCAGTGTGTTGTTTGTTTGAGTGAGTGTGTGCGTGTGGGTGTGTGTGCTGTGTGCATTTGATGGTTGTTGCATAGTGATTATTGTTCGTTTAGCGATTATTGTTCGTTTAGCAGCCTGATGGCCTGGGGATAGAAGCTCCTTCTGAGTCTTTCTGTGCTCGCCTTAAGACTCCGGTATCGCTTGCCTGACGGCAGCAGTTCAAAGAGGCAGTTGTTCGGGTGGCTCGAGTCCTTAATAATTCTCTTAGCCTTCCCCTTGCACCGCTTGTTGTAAATGTTCTGGAGGGTGGGAAGCCCCCCTCTAATTGTGCGTTCGGCTGAACGTGTCACTCTTTGTAGTCTGCTACGGTCTTGTGCAGTGCTATTCCCAAACCAGGAGGTGATGTTGCCGGTCAGGATGCTCTCTATTGTACATGAGTAGAAGTTCCTAAGGATCTTCTGACTGACTTGGAACTTCCTTAGGCGCCTGAGGAAGTAGAGGCGTTGTCGTGCCTTCTTCACAACACTGTCAATGTGTGTGGTCCATGTCAAGTCCTCGGATATGTGGGCTCCGAGGTACTTGAAACTGTTCACTCTCTCAACTGGTGCCCCGTCGATGCTGAGGGGGCTGTAGTCCTTGACCCCCGACCTCCTGAAGTCCACAATCATCTCTTTTGTTTTGCTGACGTTCAGGGAGAGGCAGTTCTCCTGACACCACTGTGACAGGTTCTCTACCTCTTCCAGGTAGGCCCTTTCGTCGTTGGCAGAGATCAGGCCCACCACTACTGTGTCATCAGCAAATTTGATGATGGTGTTGTTGTTCCGCTGTGCTACGCAGTCATGTGTGTACAGGGAGTAGAGGAGGGGGCTCAGAACACAGCCCTGGGGGGCCCCTATGTTGAGCGTGATGGATGAGGAGGTGCAGTTGCCGGCTCTTACCACCTGGGGTCTGCCCGTCAGGAAGTCCAGGACCCACTGGCACAGGTCATAGTTCAAGCCCAGGTCCCTGAGCTTGGCTATGAGTTTGGAGGGGACTATGGTATTGAATGCTGAGCTGTAGTCGATGAACAGCATTCTCACATAGTTCCCCTGCCTCTTGTCCAGATGTGATGCTGCTGTGTGCAGCACATGGGCTATGGCGTCCTCCGTGGACCTGTTGGGGCGATATGCAAATTGCAGAGGGTCCAGGTTGATGGGGAGGGAGGAACAGATGTAGCCCTTCACTAGCTTCTCAAAGCACTTCATGGCTATGGAGGTGAGGGCTACAGGGCGGTAGTCGTTGAGGCAAGCGGGCGTAGATTTTTTGGGTACAGGGATGATGGTGGACTTCTTCAGACAGGTGGGGATGACGGCCTGTTCCAAGGACAGGTTGAAGATGTCAGTGAATACCGGGGCCAGTTGGTCGGCACAGACTTTTAGGACGCGGCCGGGGATGCCGTCCGGTCCTGCTGCCTTCCTGATATCCACTTTTTTAAAGATCCGTCTCACCTCATGCTCTGTTACCCTGAACACTGAGTCTCCATCAGCAGACCCCCCCCCCCCCCCCCCCATTGCCGTGGTTTGTAGGCTGGTGTTGTTATTCACAGCCTCAAACCTCGCATAGAAGGAGTTGAGATCATTTGCTAAGGAGATGTCACTGTTCAGTTTGAGGGGGGTTCCTTTGTAGTCTGTCATTGTTCTGAGGCCCTGCCACATGCCTCTAGAGTCAGCCTGTTCAAACTGAAGTTCAACTTTATCCCTGTAACGCCGTTTTGCCTCTATTACTGCTCTCCTGACGTTGTATCTTGCCATCTTGTGTTCTTCCATGTTGCCTGTCACCAGCCCGGTGTTGTATGCTGATGTGCGCACTTTCAGAGCCTCACGGACGGATTTGTCTACCCAGGGCTTTTGATTTGGGTAGATATTAATTTTGGTGTTGGGGATTATTACTTCTACCTGAGTACAGACATAGTCAATCACCGTTTCGGTGTATTCGTTAATATTGGCTGTGTTATCACGGAATACACTCCATTCTGTGCTTCCCAGCACTGCTTGGAGTGACTCCACTGACGTCACGGCCCAACGCTTAACCTCTCGCGAGACCACCGGCGTTCGCTTGAGACTCTGTCTGTACTTTGGCAAAAGGAAAAAACTTTACCATCTATTCAAATGTTAATTATATCCTTTTTCTTATTGCAGGAACTACTGCGCCCACCACATCACCTACTACTGCGCCCACCACATCACCTACTACTGTGCCCACCACATCACCTACTACTGCGCCCACCACATCACATACTACTGCGCCCACCACATCACCTACCTTGAATAACTTTGTGAGCTTCTTGGGTATGGATCTCTCACCCAATGATGCGGAGGCTGGACTGTACAGCTTATTTGCGGTACTTATTGCAGCCACCCTAGGGGCTGTCTTTATGTCTTATTGCTTCCTAAAAACAAAAAATAAGCTAAAGAACAGAAAATCGATAGAAACCATAACAATGGAGAGCAAATTATAAGTCCATGCACTTCGACTAAAGTCCCAACATGGACGTATACTCTTAAAATCTGGGGGAGCCGTCATACACTCTAGAGACTAGTGGGAGATTGATTGAATTCACTGTCAAGAAACAAGCCAAGTGATTCAATAATGGCACACATTGCATGATTCTTTTCAGATTGTTTTCTCTAAATTGCTGTTATATAACAATTCCAATTAACTTAAAGTTATGCTTGTGTTTTCTCATGTGTAATATGTGGTGCAGTTATCGGATATCAAGCTCTGATCAAATAAATCAGTGGGCTACTTTACCTGTAATTCGTTTCATTTGTAGACAACATTCCGTTTTATCCAATAGGGGAGGAAAAAAACACAAATTATTTATGCTGTCAAACAGCGATCTCCAGGGCAATGTGCCCCTCTTGGTATTTGAGTTAGGGAGGCCACACCGCAGGTTCTGGAGACATTTTTGCAGCACAGCTGTCAGTTCGAACTGAATGGCGCAAGCTCAGTAATATTAGCAATTACATGTACTTTTGAGCTTCCACCACCAGTTTCATCCCTGGCCTGTTCATAGTATGACATGTCATGCCAGTCCTACCAAATTTAACAATGTCATGAGATAGATAATTATCTTTTAATCACATGCGGTTTGATTACATTCACCCGTTTGCCTACTAAGATGTCCGTGGTGACGATGTAACGTAGCCAAATACTAAGGATGGACCGATGGCATGCCAATGACTCGAAAAGTGTCAAACCAGAAACCACTTCACAAGTAATATTTGTTGAAAAGTTTATTTGAAAAACGAACCACAAAAATAGTATAGATACCAATAGTATAAAAAGTATGAAAAGCTACTACAAATTTGAAATTACTTGAGACAGTTGGCACTCATGGCACTGCAGGTACGGTAGAATGCAAATGATGGCATCATACTATGGAGTTCTCAAGGCAATGCATCATCCCATCAAAAAGGACACATTTATGATCTTCATTGACACTGTAAGTGGAACACAACAGATTATCAAACCGGTTATGAACCACAGTTCAATTATTTCAAGCATTAAAAAGGTCACATATGAAAAGCTCACTTTTTCAGTGCTTGTGCACACACATTAGAGTCTCTGACGGTCCGACTAACACAAACGGGTTAAATAAAACAACCCAGGCATATTTTGCACACAGCCCATATTCAGAAACTTTGCCTCTAGATGTACAGATTCATTCAGATTTGCCTCTCAGTCCTACATCAAATGGCGAGGACGGTCTCTGATTTGCATGTCAGTTTTTCAAGATGGTGGCTGGCCTGTAAACACACTTTTTCCACATAAACAGTTTACAAAATTCCATCGACAACATTTTACACAGGAAATGGGATATGAAATAGCTGGATCTTGATCTGAAACTCCTAGTTTGACGATTTGATCTGAATTGTGGGAGCCGGAAGTCGAAGCAGTTGCTAAGTGCGGTGTGGGAAAAACATGGCTAATTTGCATTTAAGGCTACAGAAATCGGATAACAGCCCATCCAGACAAAGGACTGAAACAGTGGGGGTATAGTGGCTGATAGAAGGCATAATCGAGTGGTATTTTCAGCACACACAAAAAACTTGTTTCGGGAACCTCAGAGACTTATATTAGCGAGTATAATATGCAACCTTTAAAGCGCCTCATTTGAATTTTCACAGAAACAACAGCTCACTTAAGGGAAAATTCGAATCGAATGTACATTGTGCCGTTATTGGGACAGTTACATCAATGTCTATAAACACAGCCAGCAGTCTCCCTGGGAATCAGACTTAAATTTGTGATGTCATCAAGACTTCCATCTATGGAACAGAACTATTCAGAAAATGTTCATATATGGAATCTATGGAGGATTAGTCAATGGATATCATCACTAGCCTCATCTCCGGTATTCAGCTTAGGAACATATATTTTATATTAACAAATCGAAACTGAACTGTAGAGTATAATAGTTCTATTTTAGGGTTGGAGTTCCTGGTGACGGAGGAACTGCTGATGAACAGCAACACGTTCATTCTTTTCAAACTCCTAACAGAAATAGTGACCATGTGAAAATGTAATTTTCAATGTACTCAAAACTAATACAAAAATAGAAGAAAATAAAAACTCATATTTAAACAGTATACGACGGTCACAATTTACATTTATTCAAGCATTATCCAGGTTTTTGTTTTTTGTTTTGTTCCTTTGGACAAAGGCTCCACAAGAGACTTCCAGTTACCATACTCGTCAACAGACTTGGGGAAGAACATTTAAAAGAAAGTATCTGGCTATGAAGCCAAAATCGTCAACTAAAAGTAGATGACGTAGTCCAAACTGAAAATGTCACCTGCAAGGTATGCTTTGCATGAAATTCAACATCCCCAAAATCCGTTTGTCAGCCTAAGCCGACTCCAGTACCTATTTTGCTCCTCCTCTAAGAGTGGTGCCTTGTCCATTATCCTACCAGTTCATAATATGAACTGGATTATCTACAAGCACAGACTAAACTGTGGTTCACTTCCTACCAAAAATTAAACAAACCTTAACAGTCTGACCTTTTCTTTTTGCACTACGCTTTAGGCTGCCTTCACCTTATTGGAATGGCTGAAAATGTAAACACCAGTTTAGGTCCAAGGCAAACTTGAGATGCACCCCTCTAAAATTGCAACAGAGATGACAAAAACACAGAAAAATGGAACCACTAATAAATCCTATACTTCAAAAACAACAAAGAGGGGAATAAACAGCACAGCTGCCCTGAGAAGAAAAACAGCACAGCTGCAAGAGGTTTTGTTGCGCAACAACAGTTTTTGAGCACTTTGATATCTTCAGACGGGCTAGTGGGTCAAGTACCACTGGATGGATCTTCAGACGGGCTAGTGGGTCAAGTATCACTGGATGGATCTTCAGACGGGCTAGTGGGTCAAGTACCACTGGATGGATCTTCAGACGGGCTAGTGGGTCAAGTATCACTGGATGGATCTTCAGACGGGCTAGTGGGTCAAGTACCACTGGATGGATCTTCAGACGGGCTAGTGGGTCAAGTACCACTGGATGGATCTTCAGACGGGCTAGTGGGTCAAGTACCACTGGATGGATCTACATACGGGCTAGTGGGTCAAGTACCACTGGATGGATCTTCAGACGGGCTAGTGGGTCAAGTACCACTGGATGGATCTTCAGACGGGCTAGTGGGTCAAGTATCACTGGATGGATCTTCAGACAGGCTAGTGGGTCAAGTACCACTGGATGGATCTTCAGACGGGCTAGTGGGTCATGTCAAGTATCACTGGATGGCAGGTCATATGCAGCCGTTTGGTAGAGATCACTGCTCTGTTTTTTGGGGGAATTTCATCTAGTGTTTGATGATCACTGACCATAATACTGAAAGGCTTGAGGCAGATTCTTCCTCCACCAGTGAATCTACAAACACGCATCACACAAACAAGTCTCTCCATTTTCCCTTATGCCCACTCACTGTCCCTGATGTGAAACGCAATCCCTAGTGTCTGCTAGGATGAGGAGCACCTATGCTCGGAGACCTGCAGAGAGAGAGAGAGATAGAGAAGTGATATTAACGGGGTGGCGTTTGAGTTAATACAACCAGTTCCCTCTTCCACAAACTTTGTCCAAGGGAAGCAACAGTTGTGATTTGAGGATCAAGAAAAGAGGGCTGGTTTGACACATTAGAGAACACAAAAAAAGAATCAGAAATTATGCTTGAGGATAAGCGGTAGGGCTGGGCAATATGGCCAAAAATGATATCGATATCGATAACAATATCATATCACTCGATATCGATTTTAAACAGATTTATGTTCATTTTGCAACAATTCTTTGTCGTTGCCGCCATCTTTAGTGTTACATCCCCTCACACTCCAGTTCTCAGGCTGCAGCTGGTTTGAAAGCGAAAGTAAACCGGCTTCTCTGCTGGCTGTGGCTCCAGGGGAGTTGAACAGTTCTGGCTCTGCTAGTTTCTTTTCTATCTTTTGGCGCTTTTTTGGTGGACAAACCACCGCACATGTGCACCGTGACTCGTGACGAGACTAGCTCTGCTAGCACACATAGCCTACTTTGTACAGACTGTTTCAAACTGTATTTTAAATTAGAAAGCAAACTAAATAAATGGACAAGAGAAAAATAAATCTCAATTTGGTCAGTATTGTCATTTGGACAAGCAAAGCCATTACTTTAAGTTGCAGGCAAGAAAGACAAGTCTGTCCACTGTCTCTGGTTTTAGGGGCCTTTCTCACTCACCTACTCGTTTCCATTCCATTCTAGCCCGTTCCGAGATCTGATGCGAACTTCCCCCCTCCCTCTCCCCCCTCTAGTTTGTGTGCACACGTCTTGGTTCGCTCCGGGTTCCGTTTACGGTTTGCCTTTTGAGCGTGTACGCTTGCCGTAGGCGATGATGTCACGTTCGAAAATGTAAACAGGAAATGTCTTAACACGACGGCGGAGACTGGATGCTGATATAAAATGAACAAATAACCAATAAATATGAAGTTATATTTGAACCTCTGTTGTCAAGCCTTGTCAATATAACCCACCCCATTTGATCACGAATGGATGGTGTTGTAGAGTTCGCTTTTGAGCGTTTCCCAGGGCTAACGCTAAGCTAACGGCTAACGCTAGTTAGCTTAGCCTAGTCTAGTATAGCCTGTAGCACTTATTTTTCAGCAAAGAACGTGCAATAAACAAAACGGATACATTCACTGTGTGTTCTGCCTCTCATTTGTTGATGAAACAAAACTAACATCAACACAATTGAACACCAAAAGCTGAGTTTAGTCTCGTCTGCGCTGATTTTGTTAGCTTACATGCTAACGTGAATGCAATATGCCAGTATAACAGTATAGCATTGTGGCAAACGCTAAGCTAACGGCTAACGCTAGTTAGCTTAGCCTGTTCAGCACATTATCTCATCGCTCGTGGCAATTATATTCCATGTCATTGATCTACTGGTCGACCACGGCCGACTGGTTGGGCACCACTGGTCTAATAGAAATAAATGCATTGAACAAGAAACCAATGTATCATAGCATGGCAAACAAAATTGCCAGGCCTAATGCGAGCCAGGGAAGTGCTGTTTGTAACGTGGCTTCATGTTTTCATCCACTGAGCTGTGAACTCTCAAATTGCCCATAAATATCGTTTTTGTGGGTATTGTCCAGTTGTTGCTGTGTGGTTTTATCTGCCCATAATTCAAGCAAGCATGAAAAGCATTACAGTAACGACGTTGTGTGTGTGTCACGCCCCCCGCTCCCACTGGCCCGCTTCCGAAACCACCTAATCCAACTGTCCCAGGTTCAGCGGGGGGTAAAACTAATCAGCGCCGGTTCGATCCCAAAAGGGGTGTGTCCGTCTGAGTGAGAACACTCCCCCCCCGTCCCCGGGAGCGCTGATTCGATCCCAATAGGTGAGTGAGAAAGGCCCCTTAAACTGCCCTGTTGCAGGTCACACATTTTTTTATATCGATTATTAAAATATATCGCGATAATTATAGTATCGTTATATCGCCCATTCCTAATAAGCGGTGGTAATTACTCGTAAAATAAAACCGAAGAATTTAACCAAGATAACTAAAGAGGGGAGCTTTCTGACCAAACTTCTATTTGGGTAGAAAGTAGGGCTGTCAACGAATATTCTATATTTGGAAAAACACATTCGATTGTAAAAATTTAAGAAAAAAGTTGCGCCCTTTACGTGCACCTTACAAAAGCCGCGGTCACACTAATAAAATGTATTGTCTATTGGCTGAGCAGCCTGGCATTCGTGTGACATCATGTCCGGAATCAACCAGGAAATAGCTAACGGCTAATAGTTGTTGTCATCAAAAGGATACATTCAGTGCTGAGGGCGGCTGGGTGGCGTAGCGGAGATTGCGCTCGTCACCAATGCAAGAGACTCCGGTATCGAATCCCAGTCTCAGCATTGCCTTCGGCTTGGGCCGGCCGTCGTACTGGCTCATTTGGCAGAGTCAGCGGATGGAATTGGATGGGTGGGGATTGGACGTTGTGGACAGCGACCCCTACAGGTCGGTTGGGAGACGCCTGCACAGCAGAGACAGGAAGTGGCGAGGGTAGTGTGAGCCTTCCATGCGTTACACCACGCCAATGAGAGTCTGCGCTGGCAGGCGAAAAGATGTGACAGGCTGCCTCCTCGTGTGCTGGAGGGAACACGTGATGCAAGGCTTCCATCCTCTCTACAACCGACCAGTGGGGGGCATAGTCAAGCAACGTTCAGGACAGGGGAGGGGAGAATTTGATACACGAAATTGGGATGGGAGAAAAATAGAAAATAAGGAGAAAAAGTGGATAAAAAAAAGATACATTCAGTGCTGGATCTAACTAAATGGATTTATGGAGACACATTTATGGAAAGTTCAAGACCGGACCACAAAGCTTCTGGAAGGTTAATTTTGTGATCTTGTATGTTGGTTTACTTATTTTGTAATGTCATTTCTCAGTTGATTTTGTTGTTGTAGACTGTTTCGATGTCCAATGTTTTTTTCCTCCAATGTACATACATTGTATTGTGTTAGGAGCCCATCGAAAACGAGATGCTACATCTCAAGAGGTTATTCGGAATAAAGAATTTCAATATAAAAAAAAAAAGTTTGTGAGATTATGTGGGAAAGTAGAAGGTCCTGCACACTGTTTTAAGCTTGCAAAATAGAACTGAATGTATTTATTATGTTCAGACAACCTTTGATCCCTCAAACGGGATTGAGGCTGTTGTCTGAACATGATATATAAAGTCAGTGTGCAGGACCTTCTCCTTTTGCTCAAGTGACCTCTCTCTGACACACCTGTTACCCAAGTCTTTTGTGTGCAGAAGTATTTATCTCATTGTGAGATTATGTGCAAAATACATCATTGTATTTCAGTGAAGTGCCCTTTAATTAGTAAGGCCATCATATTACATGTTTTTATTACATCTTCAACAGGGGTGCAGGAACAATTGCTGATCGCACCTGGCTTGACTCAGGCTCCTCCTGGCTTAAGGTGTCTCCATTTGGGTTCAGACGGATTCTGAAGTTCATTAAGGAAGAGTATGGAAACCCACTCATTATCATCACAGAGAACGGGGTCTCAGAGAGAGGGCCTATAGATCTCAATGATGAACACAGGAGCCACTACTACAACAACTACATCAACCAAGTGCTTAAAGGTATCAAATCATTCCCCTCAGTTTGTTTCAAATTTTAGCGATGGAAAACGGTCCCCTCCATATTTACTGTCACTTTTGGTAAAGATAAACCAAAAATGGTGTGAAACGTGTGCTAGACAACTTTTATTATCAAAAATGTGTATGGCACAATTACTGTCAACTTTTGTTTTACAAAGCTATCTTCAATGTAAGTGTTTACCGGTACTTCAAGCATGGTCAGAATCTTAAAGGAACATGTCAACATTTTGGGACCCTGGAGTTCAAGTTCAAGTTCAAGTTCTTTAATAGTTGTCATACAGAAGTACAGAATACTTTCATACAAAATGCTTCTTACTGTTACGCTCCAGAGACTGTGCTAGACAAGATAGTATCAAATAACATAATAACATAATATAGCATGAATTTAGAAGAAGAAAATGAGGTCACAGTGTTCGGTATAGACATATGTACAATGTTCTGAGTTACCATATAATATACAATACACAATACTATGCAGTGTACTAATGTACAGTACTATCTAGTGCAAAGCAGAAATGGGATGAGGTACAATTTTAGGTACAATTTACAGTAAGGTGTACGAGTTGTAGTGCAATCCTTCATCCATAAATATAAAGTGTGGGGAGTGGGTGCTACAGTGTGTTTGTTTAAAGTGGGTGTGTGCTATAAGTGTGTGGAGTGGGTGCTACAGTGTGTTTGTTTAAAGTGAGTGTGTGCGTGTGGATGTGTGTGCTATGTGCGTTTGGTGGTTGTTGTTGTGTAGTGTTCATTCATTGTTCGTTTAGCAGCCTGATGGCCTGGGGATAGAAGCTTCTTCTGAGTCTTTCTGTGCTCGCCTTGAGACTCCTGTATCGCTTGCCTGACGGCAGCAGTTCAAAGAGGCAGTTGTTCGGGTGACTGGAGTCTTTAATGATTCTCTTAGCCTTGCCCTTGCAACGCTTGTAGTAAATGTTCTGGAGGGTGGGGAGCCCCCCTCCAATTGTGCGTTCGGCTGAATGTGTCACTCTTTGTAGTCTGCTTTGGTCTTGTGCAGTGCTATTCCCAAACCAGGAGGTGATGTTGCCGGTCAAGATGCTCTCTATTGTACATGAGTAGAAGTTCTTAAGGATCTTCTGGCTGACTTGGAACTTCCTTAGGCGCCTGAGGAAGTAGAGGCGTTGTCGTGCCTTCTTCACAACACTGTTAATGTGTGTGGTCCATGTCAAGTCCTCGGATATGTAGGCTCCGAGGTACTTAAAGCTGTTGACTCTCTCAACCGGTGCCCCGTCGATGCTGAGGGGGCTGTAGTCCTTGACCCCCGACCTCCTGAAGTCCACAATCATCTCCTTTGTTTTGCTGACGTTCAGGGAGAGGCTGTTTTCCTGGCACCATCCCGCCAGGACCTTGACCTCTTCCAGGTAGGCCCTCTCGTCGTTGGCAGAGATCAGGCCCACCACCACTGTGTCGTCAGCAAATTTGACGATTGTATTGCTACTCCGCTGAGCCACACAGTCGTGTGTGTACAGGGAGTAGAGGAGGGGACTCAGAACACAGCCCTGGGGGGCCCCTATGTTGAGGGTGATGGATGAGGAGGTGCAGTTGCCTGCTCTCACCACCTGGGGTCTGCCAGTCAGGAAGTCCAAGACCCACTGGCAGAGGTCATAGCCCAAGCCCAGGTCCCTGAGCTTGGCTATGAGTATGGAGGGGACTATGGTATTGAATGCCGAGCTGTAGTCGATGAATAGCATTCTCACATAGTTCCCCTGCCTCTTGTCCAGGTGTGATGCTGCTGTGTGCAGCACATGGGATATGGCGTCCTCCGTGGACCTGTTGGGGCGGTATGCAAATTGCAGGGGGTCCATGTTGATGGGGAGGGAGGAGCAGATGTAGCCCTTTACTAGCTTCTCGAAGCACTTCATGGCTATGGAGGTGAGAGCTACAGGGCGGTAGTCGTTGAGGCAAGCAGGCTTGGATTTTTTGGGTACAGGGATAATAGTGGACTTCTTCAGGCAGGTGGGGATGACAGCCTGTTCTAAGGACAGGTTAAATATGTCAGTGAATACTGGGGCCAGTTGGTCGGCACAGACTTTTAGGACGCGGCCGGGGATGCCGTCTGGACCTGCTGCCTTCCTGATATTCACTTTTTTAAAGGTCCGCCTCACCTCATGCTCTGTTACCCTGAACACTGCGCCTCCATCAGCAGCCGACCCCCCCCCCCCATTGCCGAGGCTTGTGAGCTGGTGTTGTTATTACCAGCATCAAACCTCGCATAGAAGGTATTGAGGTCATTTGCTAAGGAGATGTCACTGTTCAGTTTGAGGGAGGCGCCTTTGTAGTCTGTCATCGTTTTGAGCCCCTGCCACATAGCTCTAGAGTCAGCTTGTTCAAACTGGAGTTCAATTTTATCCCTGTAGCGTCGTTTGGCCTCTGACACAGTCCTCCTTACGTTGTATCGCGCCACCTTGTGGTCATTCATGTTCCCTGCCTCTAGGCCGTCGTTGTATGCTTTGGTGCGCTCTCTCAGAGCTTCACGGACGGATTTGTCTACCCAGGGTTTTTGATTTCGGTAAACTTTCATTTTGGTAGTGTATTTCGTGACTGTAGTGTATTTCGTGACTGTTGGGAACTAGGCTACACTGGCACACCTACTTCCAGTTAATGACGCTAAGCTAGGCTAATGGTGCGGTTGTTCCCTAAGCCTAATGCATGCACAGAGAAGAAAAGGGTATGTATCTGCTTGTCTAACTCCAGGGTAGATAAGCTAATTTCCCCAAAAGTTGGCGTGTTCCTTTAAGACTCATGGTAATAATTCCTCTTGGTAAGCTGTCAAGTCTTACATTAATGATTCATGAATGCATCTCAATGGGTTTTCAGGTATGGATCAAAGGTTTGGCTATTATTGACTCTCCAAATTGTGTGGACTGCGTGGTTCATTATATTATGGCAAGCTATTCAGATTTGGAGAGAAAGTTAGCTGAAAACAATAACCTACCACATAGCAAATGAGGATAAACTCAATGGATTTCAAAGAGTAAATACAGGTTTGAATGGGTGAATAACTGTACCACTACCATTCAAGACATGGTTTATTTTAAGGGAGGGCTTTGTTTGCACACTATCGTATAGTTACATTGGACTCACATAGGAGTGACAACATCCATTGTGGGGGAAACATTAGTCTGTATGCATACTGGGTGACAGTTCATAAGGATTTAAGGAGATTTAATACATTGGTATTTCATTATAGTCAACAATGTAGTGCACACTATGTCAGAGTAAAAAATAAGTGAATGTGTAATAAGGTTAAAACCACGTAGCTAGTAGTAACCCCTTGGCAGGGGTGTAAAAAGTACCCAGAAATTATACTTAAGTGAAAGTATGGGTACCGTCTCAAAATCATACTCAAGTAAAAGTCAGAGTATCTGGCTAAAAACACACTTGAGTAAAAGTTTAAAAGTTTCTACTTTTAAATGTAAGTACTAAAAAGTCAAAGTAAAAACTTCTGATAGCAGGTGTTTAATCAAAGATCCCCGCTTTCTAGTCTTGCACAAGGACCAATCAACATGAGTATGGGCTGGTTAATTTTCCATTGATGGGGATTTGATTGGCTGTTTTTAAATAAAGAGCGGCCGCAGGATTAATAACATTAACGTTAGTTCAGCCAGAGAAACAAATATACTAATTACAATTGTTGGACCTGCAAGATTTGTACTTTGTAGGTCTGCATTTTAAATGTAAGGAGTAAAAAGTATGTTTTTTTCTCTCTGAAATGTAATTGAGTAAAAGTATACAAACCTAATAATACTCGAGTAAAGTACAAATCCCCAAAACAGTAAAGTATTCCCTTCGAAGTTTTTTTTGGCAATCGAAGCTTCGGGGCCGAGCTTCGATTTTAATTCGAAGCTTCGATTAAAAAAAAAAAAAAAAAAAAAAAAAAAGGATTTTATTTTGTTTATTTATTTTTTTATCTTATGTTGTGGGACTTGTACAGCACTTTGGTAAACTTTGTTGTTTTTAAATGTGCTCTATAAATAAAGTGGATTGTTCACACACACACAAATCGAAGTAAAAAATACAAATAAAAAATGAAAAGCGAAAAGCGAGAGACTAAACCTGTTGTTGTTAGCTTACATGCTAACGTGAATGGGATCGACCATAGCATTGCGGCTAGGCTAGCTACCATAGCATTATAGCTCTAGTTGAATGGATAAACGTTATTTAACATTGCAGAATGGGTACAATACAATACGGCTCAATACAAACAGTTGTTAAGGGGGGGGTGCAGAGTCATCAACACAATGTACCACCAAGAGTGGAGAGTTTATGTCTCAAAAAGCGAGAGACCCAATGCTCTTGTTGTTGTTAGCTTATATGCTAACGTGAATGGGATCGACCATAGCATTGCGGCTAGGCTAGCTACCATAGCAGTACAGCAGCTAGTTGAATGGATAAACGTTATTTAACATTGCAGAATGGGTACAATACAATACGGCTCAATGCAAACAGTTGTTAAGGGGGGGTGCAGAGTCATCAACACAATGTACCACCAAGAGCAGAGAGTTTATGTCTCTCAAAAAGCGAGAGACTAAGGCCCCGTCCACACGAATGCTGGGTTTAATGTAACCGTGATTGTATGTGCGCAGTTGCACTGTTCGGCCACACACAACCGGGGATTTGCTACACTGCAACCGCGGTCTTTTGAAACCGGTGGCCAGGGTGAAGTTGTGCGGTTTTGCAGTTGCGTGTGGGCATAGCAACCGAGGTTATTCCCAGTGTTTACAGCAGAGCTGTCGCAATTATTTCCCATGTTCACGGCAGACCGCGGGGTAGAGAGATCATAGCAGAGCCAACTACACCAGTGTTTACAGCAGTCCCAAGTAGCGTTATATGAAAATGATTATAACAAACTTTTGTTCGAAACGTATCGTCTGTGTTGAAGAGTGTTGTGATCGACTGATGTCTTGTCGCCGAATTCTCCCCTGGCTGGACCTCGACTCCGTCCATTAGTCTAAACATCAGAACTATTTCTGGGAGTCACTTGCAATATCGCGCTATAATTAATATAATTTGCCGTCCTCCTCAGATTGCTTATTCATGTGTAACACGCACGGTTATTTCCAGTGTTTACAGCAGAGCTGTCCCAAGTAGCTGCGGCTACCAACGTGTTGTCAAGTTATTGTTATAAGGAGCCCAGTCCAAAACTACAACAGTCTGCATACCCTTAACAATTGTGTGTATTGAGCCGTATTGTACCCATTCTGCAATCTGTTAAATAAAGTTTTCATCCATTTCTACTAGCGTTAACGTTACTACGTTAATAGCCTCGATGCTAACTATATACATGGAGAATGCCATTCAATTTAGCATGTAGCTAACAACACCGGCGGTATTTTGTGAGACGAAACTATCCGCTCTTGGTGGTAAATTGTGTTGCTGATGGTTTTGTTTCATCAACAAAATGAGAGGCAGAACACAGTGAATGTATCCGTTTGTTTATTGCAGTTTCTTTCTTTGCTGAAAATAATATGTTCCGTTGGCAAAATGATCCAGTCCAGCTGTGCTTCTAAACAGGAAGTTTACTTCTTCTTCTTCAGTTAATGGCAGATCGCGACCCAACAGGAAGTTTAGTGAGCGTTCAGTCTTTTCTGATTGGTTGAAATGGCCTTCATGTCTGAACAACATCGCCGCCTACTGCTTTGGCATTGTATTACATTGTACTAAATGTATCGGTTGCTGGGTTCCAGCTCTGCCGTGAGTACGCAGTTATACACGGTTGTCCACCTGTGTTCACCGTGTGGACGGAGTTTTATTTTTTCAAACTTCGGTCATATTAAATCCAAACTCTCGTGTGGACAGGGCCTAAACCTACAGTAAAGCTCTTGTTGTTAGCTTACATGCTAATGTGAATGTGATCGGCCATAGCATTGCGGCTAGGCTAGCTACCATAGCAGTACAGCAGCTAGTTGAATGGATACACGTTATTTCGATGGCACAAGCTTCGAACAGAAAAAAAATTGAAGTTAAAAAAAATTAAACTTTTATTTATATTTTTTTTTTTTAAACTTCGATTTTTTTTTAAATGTTCGAAGCTTGTGCCATCGAACGAAGCTTTGAAGCTTCGAAGTATTTAAGACAGCCCTACAAAGTACAATTACTCAAGTACTTTACACCCCTACCCCTTGGCATAAACTCACTCCTAAAATAAATATCTGCTTCCTGAGTTGGATCCTTTTCAGGTGGCGGATTAGTTAAGACTGTGGTATTAGACTGAATGAATGAATGAATGAATGAATGAATGAATGAATGAATGAATGAATGAATGAATGAAAACTTTATTTAACAGATTGCAGAATGGGTACAATACAGTACGGCTCAATACACACAATTGTTAAGGGGATGCAGACCAGAGAAAGACGTTTGTCTTGTTTACATCAGGGTCCCCCATTTTCAGTTCACTGTCGTGTTCACGTGGTGCTAGTGAGCGGAGGGTTCGCGGTTGGTCAGAAGACAAGCGCCCAGTGCGAAGTGACTGCCAGTAGCTAGTAACCACCTGTTATAATGGCACCAGTTAACTCAGAAAATATGGTTGAGCCCTGTTTTCCTGCTGGGGTCACTGTTGAGTGAGGTTAGATGGGTGAGTGTATGAGGTTGTCCTTGAACTACTTGAATATACACAGAGTAGTACATGCTGGAACAAATGTGAAAGACAATTTGCAACAACAGTAGGCTAAGATAACGGACAACATATATTCTGTGATCTTGTTAAAACCAAAATACAGTCCCTGTATTGCAATTTACTACAACATACAAGGAGTATACAGTAACAATGAGTAGCCTACAAATAACAATTTAAATGTAACCATATGTTAATCACTTGTGAGGTAACATTGGTGATGCTGTTTGTTTTCTTGTCACAGCTTACTTACTAGATGATGTCAATGTTTTTGGATACACGGGTTGGTCATTGATGGACAACCTAGAGTGGGCCACTGGGTTTTCAGAGAGATTTGGCCTTTTCTACGTCAATCGCTCAGACCCTAACCTTCCCCGTGTAGCCAAGAACTCTGCTGCCCGCTACGCCACCATCATCACCTGCAACGGTTTCCCAGACCCGGCATTAGGACCCCACCCGTGTCTGAACCCTGAACCTGAAGGTATAACGATGCCTCACAGCTTATAGGAGACGGCTGCTGTCATTTGGCCACATCCAAAATGCACGTTATCAGCCGAGTACCTAAGATTAAGAACTGTATAACTCTTGTTTGAAGCTTTCAGAGGAACAATGTTTTCAAACGTTATGGTTTTCTAAGGTTGGAAAGTTAGGTGTGTTGGTGTTCATTCAAAGTTAAAGACAGTAGAGGTTGAATTATTTTCTTGTGATACATCACATTCCAAGTGATTTAGATTGACCTCACAACAGCAAATACATACTGTCCAGAAAATTGTAAAACGAAGTGATATGGTTCTTCATTGCAAGGGTTCCATTATTGTAGAGAATATGTTCAAAATCTATTTTACAAAACAGGGAGACATCTTACATGTGAACACTTGTATTCAGAGATTGTAAACTGACATACTATACAAAGTTAAAGCTCATAGTTCACACCTACCATCTATTCAAATGTTAATTATATCCTTTTTCTTATTGCAGGAACTACTGTGCCCACCACATCACCTACTACTGCGCCCACCACATCACCTACTACTGTGCCCACCACATCACCTACTACTGCGCCCACCACATCACATACTACTGCGCCCACCACATCACCTACCTTGAATAACTTTGTGAGCTTCTTGGGTATGGATCTCTCACCCAATGATGCGGAGGCTGGACTGTACAGCTTATTTGCGGTACTTATTGCAGCCACCCTAGGGGCTGTCTTTATGTCTTATTGCTTCCTAAAAACAAAAAATAAGCTAAAGAACAGAAAATCGGTAGAAACCATAACAATGGAGAGCAAATTATAAGTCCATGCACTTCGACTAAAGTCCCAACATGGACGTATACTCTTAAAATCTGGGGGAGCCGTCATACACTCTAGAGACTAGTGGGAGATTGATTGAATTCACTGTCAAGAAACAAGCCAAGTGATTCAATAATGGCACACATTGCATGATTCTTTTCAGATTGTTTTCTCTAAATTGCTGTTATATAACAATTCCAATTAACTTAAAGTTATGCTTGTGTTTTCTCATGTGTAATATGTGGTGCAGTTATCGGATATCAAGCTCTGATCAAATAAATCAGTGGGCTACTTTACCTGTAATTCGTTTCATTTGTAGACAACATTCCGTTTTATCCAATAGGGGAGGAAAAAAACACAAATTATTTATGCTGTCAAACAGCGATCTCCAGGGCAATGTGCCCCTCTTGGTATTTGAGTTAGGGAGGCCACACCGCAGGTTCTGGAGACATTTTTGCAGCACAGCTGTCAGTTCGAACTGAATGGCGCAAGCTCAGTAATATTAGCAATTACATGTACTTTTGAGCTTCCACCACCAGTTTCATCCCTGGCCTGTTCATAGTATGACATGTCATGCCAGTCCTACCAAATTTAACAATGTCATGAGATAGATAATTATCTTTTAATCACATGCGGTTTGATTACATTCACCCGTTTGCCTACTAAGATGTCCGTGGTGACGATGTAACGTAGCCAAATACTAAGGATGGACCGATGGCATGCCAATGACTCGAAAAGTGTCAAACCAGAAACCACTTCACAAGTAATATTTGTTGAAAAGTTTATTTGAAAAACGAACCACAAAAATAGTATAGATACCAATAGTATAAAAAGTATGAAAAGCTACTACAAATTTGAAATTACTTGAGACAGTTGGCACTCATGGCACTGCAGGTACGGTAGAATGCAAATGATGGCATCATACTATGGAGTTCTCAAGGCAATGCATCATCCCATCAAAAAGGACACATTTATGATCTTCATTGACACTGTAAGTGGAACACAACAGATTATCAAACCGGTTATGAACCACAGTTCAATTATTTCAAGCATTAAAAAGGTCACATATGAAAAGCTCACTTTTTCAGTGCTTGTGCACACACATTAGAGTCTCTGACGGTCCGACTAACACAAACGGGTTAAATAAAACAACCCAGGCATATTTTGCACACAGCCCATATTCAGAAACTTTGCCTCTAGATGTACAGATTCATTCAGATTTGCCTCTCAGTCCTACATCAAATGGCGAGGACGGTCTCTGATTTGCATGTCAGTTTTTCAAGATGGTGGCTGGCCTGTAAACACACTTTTTCCACATAAACAGTTTACAAAATTCCATCAACAACATTTTACACAGGAAATGGGATATGAAATAGCTGGATCTTGATCTGAAACTCCTAGTTTGACGATTTGATCTGAATTGTGGGAGCCGGAAGTCGAAGCAGTTGCTAAGTGCGGTGTGGGAAAAACATGGCTAATTTGCATTTAAGGCTACAGAAATCGGATAACAGCCCATCCAGACAAAGGACTGAAACAGTGGGGGTATAGTGGCTGATAGAAGGCATAATCGAGTGGTATTTTCAGCACACACAAAAAACTTGTTTCGGGAGCCTCAGAGACTTATATTAGCGAGTATAATATGCAACCTTTAAAGCGCCTCATTTGAATTTTCACAGAAACAACAGCTCACTTAAGGGAAAATTCTAATCGAATGTACATTGTGCCGTTATTGGGACAGTTACATCAATGTCTATAAACACAGCCAGCAGTCTCCCTGGGAATCAGACTTAAATTTGTGATGTCATCAAGACTTCCATCTATGGAACAGAACTATTCAGAAAATGTTCATATATGGAATCTATGGAGGATTAGTCAATGGATATCATCACTAGCCTCATCTCCGGTATTCAGCTTAGGAACATATCTTTTATATTAACAAATCGAAACTGAACTGTAGAGTATAATAGTGCTATTTTAGGGTTGGAGTTCCTGGTGACGGAGGAACTGCTGATGAACAGCAACACGTTCATTCTTTTCAAACTCCTAACAGAAATAGTGACCATAGTGACAAAATGTAATTTTCAATGTACTCAAAACTAATACAAAAATAGAAGAAAATAAAAACTCATATTTAAACAGTATACGACGGTCACAATTTACATTTATTCAAGCATTATCCAGGTTTTTGTTTTTTGTTTTGTTCCTTTGGACAAAGGCTCCACAAGAGACTTCCAGTTACCATACTCGTCAACAGACTTGGGGAAGAACATTTAAAAGAAAGTATCTGGCTATGAAGCCAAAATCGTCAACTAAAAGTAGATGACGTAGTCCAAACTGAAAATGTCACCTGCAAGGTATGCTTTGCATGAAATTCAACATACCCGAAATCCGTTTGTCAGCCTAAGCCGACTCCAGTACCTATTTTGCTCCTCCTCTAAGAGTGGTGCCTTGTCCATTATCCTACCAGTTCATAATATGAACTGGATTATCTACAAGCACAGACTAAACTGTGGTTCACTTCCTACCAAAAATTAAACAAACCTTAACAGTCTGACCTTTTCTTTTTGCACTACGCTTTAGGCTGCCTTCACCTTATTGGAATGGCTGAAAATGTAAACACCAGTTTAGGTCCAAGGCAAACTTGAGATGCACCCCTCTAAAATTGCAACAGAGATGACAAAAACACAGAAAAATGGAACCACTAATAAATCCTATGCTTCAAAAACAACAAAGAGGGGAATAAACAGCACAGCTGCCCTGAGAAGAAAAAACAGCACAGCTGCAAGAGGTTTTGTTGCGCAACAACAGTTTTTGAGCACTTTGATATCTTCAGACGGGCTAGTGGGTCAAGTACCACTGGATGGATCTTCAGACGGGCTAGTGGGTCAAGTATCACTGGATGGATCTTCAGACGGGCTAGTGGGTCAAGTACCACTGGATGGATCTTCAGACGGGCTAGTGGGTCAAGTATCACTGGATGGATCTTCAGACGGGCTAGTGGGTCAAGTACCACTGGATGGATCTTCAGACGGGCTAGTGGGTCAAGTACCACTGGATGGATCTACATACGGGCTAGTGGGTCAAGTACCACTGGATGGATCTTCAGACGGGCTAGTGGGTCAAGTACCACTGGATGGATCTTCAGACGGGCTAGTGGGTCAAGTATCACTGGATGGATCTTCAGACAGGCTAGTGGGTCAAGTACCACTGGATGGATCTTCAGACGGGCTAGTGGGTCATGTCAAGTATCACTGGATGGCAGGTCATATGCAGCCGTTTGCTAGAGATCACTGCTCTGTTTTTTGGGGGAATTTCATCTAGTGTTTGATGATCACTGACCATAATACTGAAAGGCTTGAGGCAGATTCTTCCTCCACCAGTGAATCTACAAACACGCATCACACAAACAAGTCTCTCCATTTTCCCTTATGCCCACTCACTGTCCCTGATGTGAAACGCAATCCCTAGTGTCTGCTAGGATGAGGAGCACCTATGCTCGGAGACCTGCAGAGAGAGAGAGAGATAGAGAAGTGATATTAACGGGGTGGCGTTTGAGTTAATACAACCAGTTCCCTCTTCCACAAACTTTGTCCAAGGGAAGCAACAGTTGTGATTTGAGGATCAAGAAAAGAGGGCTGGTTTGACACATTAGAGAACACAAAAAAAGAATCAGAAATTATGCTTGAGGATAAGCGGTAGGGCTGGGCAATATGGCCAAAAATGATATCGATATCGATAACAATATCATATCACTCGATATCGATTTTAAACAGATTTATGTTCATTTTGCAACAATTCTTTGTCGTTGCCGCCATCTTTAGTGTTACATCCCCTCACACTCCAGTTCTCAGGCTGCAGCTGGTTTGAAAGCGAAAGTAAACCGGCTTCTCTGCTGGCTGTGGCTCCAGGGGAGTTGAACAGTTCTGGCTCTGCTAGTTTCTTTTCTATCTTTTGGCGCTTTTTTGGTGGACAAACCACCGCACATGTGCACCGTGACTCGTGACGAGACTAGCTCTGCTAGCACACATAGCCTACTTTGTACAGACTGTTTCAAACTGTATTTTAAATTAGAAAGCAAACTAAATAAATGGACAAGAGAAAAATAAATCTCAATTTGGTCAGTATTGTCATTTGGACAAGCAAAGCCATTACTTTAAGTTGCAGGCAAGAAAGACAAGTCTGTCCACTGTCTCTGGTTTTAGGGGCCTTTCTCACTCACCTACTCGTTTCCATTCCATTCTAGCCCGTTTTCCGAGATCTGATGCGAACTTCCCCCCTCCCTCTCCCCCCTCTAGTTTGTGTACACACGTCTTGGTTCGCTCCGGGTTCCGTTTACGGTTTGCCTTTTGAGCGTGTACGCTTGCCGTAGGCGATGATGTCACGTTCGAAAATGTAAACAGGAAATGTCTTAACACGACGGCGGAGACTGGATGCTGATATAAAATGAACAAATAACCAATAAATATGAAGTTATATTTGAACCTCTGTTGTCAAGCCTTGTCAATATAACCCACCCCATTTGATCACGAATGGATGGTGTTGTAGAGTTCGCTTTTGAGCGTTTCCCAGGGCTAACGCTAAGCTAACGGCTAACGCTAGTTAGCTTAGCCTAGTCTAGTATAGCCTGTAGCACTTATTTTTCAGCAAAGAACGTGCAATAAACAAAACGGATACATTCACTGTGTGTTCTGCCTCTCATTTGTTGATGAAACAAAACTAACATCAACACAATTGAACACCAAAAGCTGAGTTTAGTCTCGTCTGCGCTGATTTTGTTAGCTTACATGCTAACGTGAATGCAATATGCCAGTATAACAGTATAGCATTGTGGCAAACGCTAAGCTAACGGCTAACGCTAGTTAGCTTAGCCTGTTCAGCACATTATCTCATCGCTCGTGGCAATTATATTCCATGTCATTGATCTACTGGTCGACCACGGCCGACTGGTTGGGCACCACTGGTCTAATAGAAATAAATGCATTGAACAAGAAACCAATGTATCATAGCATGGCAAACAAAATTGCCAGGCCTAATGCGAGCCAGGGAAGTGCTGTTTGTAACGTGGCTTCATGTTTTCATCCACTGAGCTGTGAACTCTCAAATTGCCCATAAATATCGTTTTTGTGGGTATTGTCCAGTTGTTGCTGTGTGGTTTTATCTGCCCATAATTCAAGCAAGCATGAAAAGCATTACAGTAACGACGTTGTGTGTGTGTCACGCCCCCCGCTCCCACTGGCCCGCATCCGAAACCACCTAATCCAACTGTCCCAGGTTCAGCGGGGGGTAAAACGAATCAGCGCCGGTTCGATCCCAAAAGGGGTGTGTCCGTCTGAGTGAGAACACTCCCCCCCCGTCCCCGGGAGCGCTGATTCGATCCCAATAGGTGAGTGAGAAAGGCCCCTTAAACTGCCCTGTTGCAGGTCACACATTTTTTTATATCGATTATTAAAATATATCGCGATAATTATAGTTATCGTTATATCGCCCATTCCTAATAAGCGGTGGTAATTACTCGTAAAATAAAACAGAAGAATTTAACCAAGATAACTAAAGAGGGGAGCTTTCTGACCAAACTTCTATTTGGGTAGAAAGTAGGGCTGTCAACGAATATTCTATATTTGGAAAAACACATTCGATTGTAAAAATTTAAGAAAAAAGTTGCGCCCTTTACGTGCACCTTACAAAAGCCGCGGTCACACTAATAAAATGTATTGTCTATTGGCTGAGCAGCCTGGCATTCGTGTGACATCATGTCCGGAATCAACCAGGAAATAGCTAACGGCTAATAGTTGTTGTCATCAAAAGGATACATTCAGTGCTGAGGGCGGCTGGGTGGCGTAGCGGAGATTGCGCTCGTCACCAATGCAAGAGACTCCGGTATCGAATCCCAGTCTCAGCATTGCCTTCGGCTTGGGCCGGCCGTCGTACTGGCTCATTTGGCAGAGTCAGCGGATGGAATTGGATGGGTGGGGATTGGACGTTGTGGACAGCGACCCCTACAGGTCGGTTGGGAGACGTCTGCACAGCAGAGACAGGAAGTGGCGAGGGTAGTGTGAGCCTTCCATGCGTTACACCTCGCCAATGAGAGTCCGCGCTGGCAGGCGAAAAGATGTGACAGGCTGCCTCCTCGTGTGCTGGAGGGAACACGTGATGCAAGGCTTCCATCCTCTCTACAACCGACCAGTGGGGGGCATAGTCAAGCAACGTTCAAGACAGGGGAGGGGAGAATTGGATACACGAAATTGGGATGGGAGAAAAATTGAAAATAAGGAGAAAAAGTGGATAAAAAAAAGATACATTCAGTGCTGGATCTAACTAAATGGATTTATGGAGACACATTTATGGAAAGTTCAAGACCGGACCACAAAGCTTCTGGAAGGTTAATTTTGTGATCTTGTATGTTGGTTTACTTATTTTGTAATGTCATTTCTCAGTTGATTTTGTTGTTGTAGACTGTTTCGATGTCCAATGTTTTTTTCCTCCAATGTACATACATTGTATTGTGTTATGAGCCCATCGAAAACGAGATTCTACATCTCAAGAGATTATTCGGAATAAAGAATTTCAATATAAAACTGTTCAGAGTTTGTGAGATTATGTGGGAAAGTAGAAGGTCCTGCACACTGTTTTAAGCTTGCAAAATAGAACTGAATGTATTTATTATGTTCAGACAACCTTTGATCCCTCAAACGGGATTGAGGCTGTTGTCTGAACATGATATATAAAGTCATTGATTGATTGATTGAAAAGTTTATTAACAGATTGCAGAATGGGTACAGTACAGTACATCTCAATACATACAATTGTTAAGGGGATGCAGACCAGAGAAAGACTTTCGTCTTGTTTACATCAGGGTCCCCCTTTACATCAGGTCAGTGTGCAGGACCTTCTCCTTTTGCTCAAGTGACCTCTCTCTGACACACCTGTTACCCAAGTCTTTTGTGTGCAGAAGTATTTATCTCATTGTGAGATTATGTGCAAAATACATCATTGTATTTCAGTGAAGTGCCCTTTAATTAGTAAGGCCATCATATTACATGTTTTTATTACATCTTCAACAGGGGTGCAGGAACAATTGCTGATCGCACCTGGCTTGACTCAGGCTCCTCCTGGCTTAAGGTGTCTCCATTTGGGTTCAGACGGATTCTGAAGTTCATTAAGGAAGAGTATGGAAACCCACCCATTATCATCACAGAGAACGGGGTCTCAGAGAGAGGGCCTATAGATCTCAATGATGAACACAGGAGCCACTACTACAACAACTACATCAACCAAGTGCTTAAAGGTATCAAATCATTCCCCTCAGTTTGTTTGAAATTTTAGCGATGGAAAACGGTCCCCTCCATATTTACTGTCACTTTTGGTAAAGATAAACCAAAAATGGTGTGAAACGTGTGCTAGACAACTTTTATTATCAAAAATGTGTATGGCACAATTACTGTCAACTTTTGTTTTACAAAGCTATCTTCAATGTAAGTGTTTACCGGTACTTCAAGCATGGTCAGAATCTTAAAGGAACATGTCAACATTTTGGGACCCTGGAGTTAGACTTTGGAGTGTATTTCGTGACTGTTGGGAACTAGGCTACACTGGCACACCTACTTCCAGTGAATGACGCTAAGCTAGGCTAATGGTGCGGTTGTTCCCTAAGCCTAATGCATGCACAGAGAAGAAAACGGTATGTATCTGCTTGTCTAACTCCAGGGTAGATAAGCTAATTTCCCCAAAAGTTGGCGTGTTCCTTTAAGACTCATGGTAATAATTCCTCTTGGTAAGCTGTCAAGTCTTACATTAATGATTCATGAATGCATCTCAATGGGTTTTCAGGTATGGATCAAAGGTTTGGCTATTATTGACTCTCCAAATTGTGTGGACTGCGTGGTTCATTATATTATGGCAAGCTATTCAGATTTGGAGAGAAAGTTAGCTGAAAACAATAACCTACCACATAGCAAATGAGGATAAACTCAATGGATTTCAAAGAGTAAATACAGGTTTGAATGGGTGAATAACTGTACCACTACCATTCAAGACATGGTTTATTTTAAGGGGATGGCTTTGTTTGCACACTATCGTATAGTTACATTGGACTCACATAGGAGTGACAACATCCATTGTGGGGGAAACATTAGTCTGTATGCATACTGGGTGACAGTTCATAAGGATTTAAGGAGATTTAATACATTGGTATTTCATTATAGTCAACAATGTAGTGCACACTATGTCAGAGTAAAAAATAAGTGAATGTGTAATAAGGTTAAAACCACGTAGCTAGTAGTAACCCCTTGGCAGGGGTGTAAAAAGTACCCAGAAATTATACTTAAGTGAAAGTATGGGTACCGTCTCAAAATCATACTCAAGTAAAAGTCAGAGTATCTGGCTAAAAACACACTTGAGTAAAAGTTTAAAAGTTTCTACTTTTAAATGTAAGTACTAAAAAGTCAAAGTAAAAACTTCTGATAGCAGGTGTTTAATCAAAGATCCCCGCTTTCTAGTCTTGCACAAGGACCAATCAACATGAGTATGGGCTGGTTAATTTTCCAGCGAAAAGCGAGAGACTAAACCTGTTGTTGTTAGCTTACATGCTAACGTGAATGGGATCGACCATAGCATTGCGGCTAGGCTAGCTACCATAGCAGTATAGCTCTAGTTGAATGGATAAACGTTATTTAACATTGCAGAATGGGTACAATACAATACGGCTCAATACAAACAGTTGTTAAGGGGGGGGTGCAGAGTCATCAACACAATGTACCACCAAGAGTAGAGAGTTTATGTCTCAAAAAGCGAGAGACCCAATGCTCTTGTTGTTGTTAGCTTATATGCTAACGTGAATGGGATCGACCATAGCATTGCGACTAGGCTAGCTACCATAGCAGTACAGCAGCTAGTTGAATGGATAAACGTTATTTAACATTGCAGAATGGGTACAATACAATACGGCTCAATGCAAACAGTTGTTAAGGGGGGGTGCAGAGTCATCAACACAATGTACCACCAAGAGCAGAGAGTTTATGTCTCTCAAAAAGCGAGAGACTAAGGCCCCGTCCACACGAACGCTGGGTTTAATGTAACCGTGATTGTATGTGCGCAGTTGCACTGTTCGGACACACACAACCGGGGATTTGCTACACTGCAACCGCGGTCTTTTGAAACCGGTGGCCAGGGTGAAGTTGTGCGGTTTTGCAGTTGCGTGTGGGCATAGCAACCGAGGTTATTCCCAGTGTTTACAGCAGAGCTGTCGCAATTATTTCCCATGTTCACGGCAGACCGCGGGGTAGAGAGATCATAGCAGAGCCAACTACACCAGTGTTTACAGCAGTCCCAAGTAGCGTTATATGAAAATGATTGTAACAAACTTTTGTTCGAAACGTATCGTCTGTGTTGAAGAGTGTTGTGATCGACTGATGTCTTGTCGCCGAATTCTCCCCTGGCTGGACCTCGACTCCGTCCATTAGTCTAAACATCAGAACTATTTCTCGGAGTCACTTGCAATATCGCGCTATAATTAATATAATTTGCCGTCCTCCTCAGATTGCTTATTCATGTGTAACACGCACGGTTATTTCCAGTGTTTACAGCAGAGCTGTCCCAAGTAGCTGCGGCTACCAACGTGTTGTCAAGTTATTGTTATAAGGAGCCCAGTCCAAAACTACAACAGTCTGCATACCCTTAACAATTGTGTGTATTGAGCCGTATTGTACCCATTCTGCAATCTGTTAAATAAAGTTTTCATCCATTTCTACTAGCGTTAACGTTACTACGTTAATAGCCTCGATGCTAACTATATACATGGAGAATGCCATTCAATTTAGCATGTAGCTAACAACACCGGCGGTATTTTGTGAGACGAAACTATCCGCTCTTGGTGGTAAATTGTGTTGCTGATGGTTTTGTTTCATCAACAAAATGAGAGGCAGAACACAGTGAATGTATCCGTTTGTTTATTGCAGTTTCTTTCTTTGCTGAAAATAATATGTTCCGTTGGCAAAATGATCCAGTCCAGCTGTGCTTCTAAACAGGAAGTTTACTTCTTCTTCTTCAGTTAATTAATGGCAGATCGCGACCCAACAGGAAGTTTAGTGAGCGTTCAGTCTTTTCTGATTGGTTGAAATGGCCTTCATGTCTGAACAACATCGCCGCCTACTGCTTTGGCATTGTATTACATTGTACTAAATGTATCGGTTGCTGGGTTCCAGCTCTGCCGTGAGTACGCAGTTATACACGGTTGTCCACCTGTGTTCACCGTGTGGACGGAGTTTTATTTTTTCAAACTTCGGTCATATTAAATCCAAACTCTCGTGTGGACAGGGCCTAAACCTACAGTAAAGCTCTTGTTGTTAGCTTACATGCTAATGTGAATGTGATCGGCCATAGCATTGCGGCTAGGCTAGCTACCATAGCAGTACAGCAGCTAGTTGAATGGATACACGTTATTTCGATGGCACAAGCTTCGAACAGAAAAAAAATTGAAGTTAAAAAAAATAAAACATTTTTTTTTTTTTTTTTTTTTAAACTTCGATTTTTTTTTAAATGTTCGAAGCTTGTGCCATCGAACGAAGCTTCGAAGCTTCGAAGTATTTAAGACAGCCCTACAAAGTACAATTACTCAAGTACTTTACACCCCTACCCCTTGGCATAAACTCACTCCTAAAATAAATATCTGCTTCCTGAGTTGGATCCTTTTCAGGTGGCGGATTAGTTAAGACTGTGGTATTAGACTGAATGAATGAATGAATGGATGAATGAATGAATGAATGAATGAATGAATGAATGAAAACTTTATTTAACAGATTGCAGAATGGGTACAATACAGTACGGCTCAATACACACAATTGTTAAGGGGATGCAGACCAGAGAAAGACGTTTGTCTTGTTTACATCAGGGTCCCCCATTTTCAGTTCACTGTCGTGTTCACATGGTGCTAGTGAGCGGAGGGTTCGCGGTTGGTCAGAAGACAAGCGCCCAGTGCGAAGTGACTGCCAGTAGCTAGTAACCACCTGTTATAATGGCACCAGTTAACTCAGAAAATATGGTTGAGCCCTGTTTTCCTGCTGGGGTCACTGTTGAGTGAGGTTAGATGGGTGAGTGTATGAGGTTGTCCTTGAACTACTTGAATATACACAGAGTAGTACATGCTGGAACAAATGTGAAAGACAATTTGCAACAACAGTAGGCTAAGATAACGGACAACATATATTCTGTGATCTTGTTAAAACCAAAATACAGTCCCTGTATTGCAATTTACTACAACATACAAGGAGTATACAGTAACAATGAGTAGCCTACAAATAACAATTTAAATGTAACCATATGTTAATCACTTGTGAGGTAACATTGGTGATGCTGTTTGTTTTCTTGTCACAGCTTACTTACTAGATGATGTCAATGTTTTTGGATACACGGGTTGGTCATTGATGGACAACCTAGAGTGGGCCACTGGGTTTTCAGAGAGATTTGGCCTTTTCTACGTCAATCGCTCAGACCCTAACCTTCCCCGTGTAGCCAAGAACTCTGCTGCCCGCTACGCCACCATCATCACCTGCAACGGTTTCCCAGACCCGGCATTAGGACCCCACCCGTGTCTGAACCCTGAACCTGAAGGTATAACGATGCCTCACAGCTTATAGGAGACGGCTGCTGTCATTTGGCCACATCCAAAATGCACGTTATCAGTCGAGTACCTAAGATGAAGAACTGTATAACTCTTGTTTGAAGCTTTCAGAGGAACAATGTTTTCAAACGTTATGGTTTTCTAAGGTTGGAAAGTTAGGTGTGTTGGTGTTCATTCAAAGTTAAAGACAGTAGAGGTTGAATTATTTTCTTGTGATACATCACATTCCAAGTGATTTAGATTGACCTCACAACAGCAAATACATACTGTCCAGAAAATTGTAAAACGAAGTGATATGGTTCTTCATTGCAAGGGTTCCATTATTGTAGAGAATATGTTCAAAATCTATTTTACAAAACAGGGAGACATCTTACATGTGAACACTTGTATTCAGAGATTGTAAACTGACATACTATACAAAGTTAAAGCTCATAGTTCACACCTACCATCTATTCAAATGTTAATTATATCCTTTTTCTTATTGCAGGAACTACTGTGCCCACCACATCACTTACTACTGCGCCCACCACATCACCTACTACTGTGCCCACCACATCACCTACTACTGCGCCCACCACATCACATACTACTGCGCCCACCACATCACCTACCTTGAATAACTTTGTGAGCTTCTTGGGTATGGATCTCTCACCCAATGATGCGGAGGCTGGACTGTACAGCTTATTTGCGGTACTTATTGCAGCCACCCTAGGGGCTGTCTTTATGTCTTATTGCTTCCTAAAAACAAAAAATAAGCTAAAGAACAGAAAATCGGTAGAAACCATAACAATGGAGAGCAAATTATAAGTCCATGCACTTCGACTAAAGTCCCAACATGGACGTATACTCTTAAAATCTGGGGGAGCCGTCATACACTCTAGAGACTAGTGGGAGATTGATTGAATTCACTGTCAAGAAACAAGCCAAGTGATTCAATAATGGCACACATTGCATGATTCTTTTCAGATTGTTTTCTCTAAATTGCTGTTATATAACAATTCCAATTAACTTAAAGTTATGCTTGTGTTTTCTCATGTGTAATATGTGGTGCAGTTATCGGATATCAAGCTCTGATCAAATAAATCAGTGGGCTACTTTACCTGTAATTCGTTTCATTTGTAGACAACATTCCATTTTATCCAATAGGGGAGGAAAAAAACACAAATTATTTATGCTGTCAAACAGCGATCTCCAGGGCAATGTGCCCCTCTTGGTATTTGAGTTAGGGAGGCCACACCGCAGGTTCTGGAGACATTTTTGCAGCACAGCTGTCAGTTCGAACTGAATGGCGCAAGCTCAGTAATATTAGCAATTACATGTACTTTTGAGCTTCCACCACCAGTTTCATCCCTGGCCTGTTCATAGTATGACATGTCATGCCAGTCCTACCAAATTTAACAATGTCATGAGATAGATAATTAGCTTTTAATCACATGCGGTTTGATTACATTCACCCGTTTGCCTACTAAGATGTCCATGGTGACGATGTAACGTAGCCAAATACTAAGGATGGACTGATGGCATGCCAATGACTCGAAAAGTGTCAAACCAGAAACCACTTCACAAGTAATATTTGTTGAAAAGTTTATTTGAAAAACGAACCACAAAAATAGCATAGATACCAATAGTATAAAAAGTATGAAAAGCTACTACAAATTTGAAATTACTTGAGACAGTTGGCACTCATGGCACTGCAGGTACGGTAGAATGCAAATGATGGCATCATACTATGGAGTTCTCAAGGCAATGCATCATCCCATCAAAAAGGACACATTTATGATCTTCATTGACACTGTAAGTGGAACACAACAGATTATCAAACCGGTTATGAACCACAGTTCAATTATTTCAAGCATTAAAAAGGTCACATATGAAAAGCTCACTTTTTCAGTGCTTGTGCACACACATTAGAGTCTCTGACGGTCCGACTAACACAAACGGGTTAAATAAAACAACCCAGGCATATTTTGCACACAGCCCATATTCAGAAACTTTGCCTCTAGATGTACAGATTCATTCAGATTTGCCTCTCAGTCCTACATCAAATGGCGAGGACGGTCTCTGATTTGCATGTCAGTTTTTCAAGATGGTGGCTGGCCTGTAAACACACTTTTTCCACATAAACAGTTTACAAAATTCCATCAACAACATTTTACACAGGAAATGGGATATGAAATAGCTGGATCTTGATCTGAAACTCCTAGTTTGACGATTTGATCTGAATTGTGGGAGCCGGAAGTCGAAGCAGTTGCTAAGTGCGGTGTGGGAAAAACATGGCTAATTTGCATTTAAGGCTACAGAAATCGGATAACAGCCCATCCAGACAAAGGACTGAAACAGTGGGGGTATAGTGGCTGATAGAAGGCATAATCGAGTGGTATTTTCAGCACACACAAAAAACTTGTTTCGGGAACCTCAGAGACTTATATTAGCGAGTATAATATGCAACCTTTAAAGCGCCTCATTTGAATTTTCACAGAAACAACAGCTCACTTAAGGGAAAATTCTAATCGAATGTACATTGTGCCGTTATTGGGACAGTTACATCAATGTCTATAAACACAGCCAGCAGTCTCCCTGGGAATCAGACTTAAATTTGTGATGTCATCAAGACTTCCATCTATGGAACAGAACTATTCAGAAAATGTTCATATATGGAATCTATGGAGGATTAGTCAATGGATATCATCACTAGCCTCATCTCCGGTATTCAGCTTAGGAACATATCTTTTATATTAACAAATCGAAACTGAACTGTAGAGTATAATAGTGCTATTTTAGGGTTGGAGTTCCTGGTGACGGAGGAACTGCTGATGAACAGCAACACGTTCATTCTTTTCAAACTCCTAACAGAAATAGTGACCATAGTGACAAAATGTAATTTTCAATGTACTCAAAACTAATACAAAAATAGAAGAAAATAAAAACTCATATTTAAACAGTATACGACGGTCACAATTTACATTTATTCAAGCATTATCCAGGTTTTTGTTTTTTGTTTTGTTCCTTTGGACAAAGGCTCCACAAGAGACTTCCAGTTACCATACTCGTCAACAGACTTGGGGAAGAACATTTAAAAGAAAGTATCTGGCTATGAAGCCAAAATCGTCAACTAAAAGTAGATGACGTAGTCCAAACTGAAAATGTCACCTGCAAGGTATGCTTTGCATGAAATTCAACATCCCCGAAATCCGTTTGTCAGCCTAAGCCGACTCCAGTACCTATTTTGCTCCTCCTCTAAGAGTGGTGCCTTGTCCATTATCCTACCAGTTCATAATATGAACTGGATTATCTACAAGCACAGACTAAACTGTGGTTCACTTCCTACCAAAAATTAAACAAACCTTAACAGTCTGACCTTTTCTTTTTGCACTACGCTTTAGGCTGCCTTCACCTTATTGGAATGGCTGAAAATGTAAACACCAGTTTAGGTCCAAGGCAAACTTGAAATGCACCCCTCTAAAATTGCAACAGAGATGACAAAAACACAGAAAAATGGAACCACTAATAAATCCTATGCTTCAAAAACAACAAAGAGGGGAATAAACAGCACAGCTGCCCTGAGAAGAAAAAACAGCACAGCTGCAAGAGGTTTTGTTGCGCAACAACAGTTTTTGAGCACTTTGATATCTTCAGACGGGCTAGTGGGTCAAGTACCACTGGATGGATCTTCAGACGGGCTAGTGGGTCAAGTATCACTGGATGGATCTTCAGACGGGCTAGTGGGTCAAGTACCACTGGATGGATCTTCAGACGGGCTAGTGGGTCAAGTATCACTGGATGGATCTTCAGACGGGCTAGTGGGTCAAGTACCACTGGATGGATCTTCAGACGGGCTAGTGGGTCAAGTACCACTGGATGGATCTTCAGACGGGCTAGTGGGTCAAGTACCACTGGATGGATCTACATACGGGCTAGTGGGTCAAGTACCACTGGATGGATCTTCAGACGGGCTAGTGGGTCAAGTATCACTGGATGGATCTTCAGACAAGCTAGTGGGTCAAGTACCACTGGATGGATCTTCAGACGGGCTAGTGGGTCATGTCAAGTATCACTGGATGGCAGGTCATATGCAGCCGTTTGGTAGAGATCACTGCTATGTTTTTTGGGGGAATTTCATCTAGTGTTTGATGATCACTGACCATAATACTGAAAGGCTTGAGGCAGATTCTTCCTCCACCAGTGAATCTACAAACACGCATCACACAAACAAGTCTCTCCATTTTCCCTTATGCCCACTCACTGTCCCTGATGTGAAACGCAATCCCTAGTGTCTGCTAGGATGAGGAGCACCTATGCTCGGAGACCTGCAGAGAGAGAGAGAGATAGAGAAGTGATATTAACGGGGTGGCGTTTGAGTTAATACAACCAGTTCCCTCTTCCACAAACTTTGTCCAAGGGAAGCAACAGTTGTGATTTGAGGATCAAGAAAAGAGGGCTGGTTTGACACATTAGAGAACACAAAAAAAGAATCAGAAATTATGCTTGAGGATAAGCGGTAGGGCTGGGCAATATGGCCAAAAATGATATCGATATCGATAACAATATCATATCACTCGATATCGATTTTAAACAGATTTATGTTCATTTTGCAACAATTCTTTGTCGTTGCCGCCATCTTTAGTGTTACATCCCCTCACACTCCAGTTCTCAGGCTGCAGCTGGTTTGAAAGCGAAAGTAAACCGGCTTCTCTGCTGGCTGTGGCTCCAGGGGAGTTGAACAGTTCTGGCTCTGCTAGTTTCTTTTCTATCTTTTGGCGCTTTTTTGGTGGACAAACCACCGCACATGTGCACCGTGACTCGTGACGAGACTAGCTCTGCTAGCACACATAGCCTACTTTGTACAGACTGTTTCAAACTGTATTTTAAATTAGAAAGCAAACTAAAAAATGGACAAGAGAAAAATAAATCTCAATTTGGTCAGTATTGTCATTTGGACAAGCAAAGCCATTACTTTAAGTTGCAGGCAAGAAAGACAAGTCTGTCCACTGTCTCTGGTTTTAGGGGCCTTTCTCACTCACCTACTCGTTTCCATTCCATTCTAGCCCGTTCCGAGATCTGATGCGAACTTCCCCCCTCCCTCTCCCCCCTCTAGTTTGTGTACACACGTCTTGGTTCGCTCCGGGTTCCGTTTACGGTTTGCCTTTTGAGCGTGTACGCTTGCCGTAGGCGATGATGTCACGTTCGAAAATGTAAACAGGAAATGTCTTAACACGACGGCGGAGACTGGATGCTGATATAAAATGAACAAATAACCAATAAATATGAAGTTATATTTGAACCTCTGTTGTCAAGCCTTGTCAATATAACCCACCCCATTTGATCACGAATGGATGGTGTTGTAGAGTTCGCTTTTGAGCGTTTCCCAGGGCTAACGCTAAGCTAACGGCTAACGCTAGTTAGCTTAGCCTAGTCTAGTATAGCCTGTAGCACTTATTTTTCAGCAAAGAACGTGCAATAAACAAAACGGATACATTCACTGTGTGTTCTGCCTCTCATTTGTTGATGAAACAAAACTAACATCAACACAATTGAACACCAAAAGCTGAGTTTAGTCTCGTCTGCGCTGATTTTGTTAGCTTACATGCTAACGTGAATGCAATATGCCAGTATAACAGTATAGCATTGTGGCAAACGCTAAGCTAACGGCTAACGCTAGTTAGCTTAGCCTGTTCAGCACATTATCTCATCGCTCGTGGCAATTATATTCCATGTCATTGATCTACTGGTCGACCACGGCCGACTGGTTGGGCACCACTGGTCTAATAGAAATAAATGCATTGAACAAGAAACCAATGTATCATAGCATGGCAAACAAAATTGCCAGGCCTAATGCGAGCCAGGGAAGTGCTGTTTGTAACGTGGCTTCATGTTTTCATCCACTGAGCTGTGAACTCTCAAATTGCCCATAAATATCGTTTTTGTGGGTATTGTCCAGTTGTTGCTGTGTGGTTTTATCTGCCCATAATTCAAGCAAGCATGAAAAGCATTACAGTAACGACGTTGTGTGTGTGTCACGCCCCCCGCTCCCACTGGCCCGCATCCGAAACCACCTAATCCAACTGTCCCAGGTTCAGCGGGGGGTAAAACGAATCAGCGCCGGTTCGATCCCAAAAGGGGTGTGTCCGTCTGAGTGAGAACACTCCCCCCCGTCCCCGGGAGCGCTGATTCGATCCCAATAGGTGAGTGAGAAAGGCCCCTTAAACTGCCCTGTTGCAGGTCACACATTTTTTTATATCGATTATTAAAATATATCGCGATAATTATAGTTATCGTTATATCGCCCATCCCTAATAAGCGGTGGTAATTACTCGTAAAATAAAACAGAAGAATTTAACCAAGATAACTAAAGAGGGGAGCTTTCTCACCAAACTTCTATTTGGGTAGAAAGTAGGGCTGTCAACGAATATTCTATATTTGGAAAAACACATTCGATTGTAAAAATTTTAGAAAAAAGTTGCGCCCTTTACGTGCACCTTACAAAAGCCGCGGTCACACTAATAAAATGTATTGTCTATTGGCTGAGCAGCCTGGCATTCGTGTGACATCATGTCCGGAATCAACCAGGAAATAGCTAACGGCTAATAGTTGTTGTCATCAAAAGGATACATTCAGTGCTGAGGGCGGCTGGGTGGCGTAGCGGAGATTGCGCTCGTCACCAATGCAAGAGACTCCGGTATCGAATCCCAGTCTCAGCATTGCCTTCGGCTTGGGCCGGCCGTCGTACTGGCTCATTTGGCAGAGTCAGCGGATGGAATTGGATGGGTGGGGATTGGACGTTGTGGACAGCGACCCCTACAGGTCGGTTGGGAGACGTCTGCACAGCAGAGACAGGAAGTGGCGAGGGTAGTGTGAGCCTTCCATGCGTTACACCTCGCCAATGAGAGTCCGCGCTGGCAGGCGAAAAGATGTGACAGGCTGCCTCCTCGTGTGCTGGAGGGAACACGTGATGCAAGGCTTCCATCCTCTCTACAACCGACCAGTGGGGGGCATAGTCAAGCAACGTTCAAGACAGGGGAGGGGAGAATTGGATACACGAAATTGGGATGGGAGAAAAATTGAAAATAAGGAGAAAAAGTGGATAAAAAAAAGATACATTCAGTGCTGGATCTAACTAAATGGATTTATGGAGACACATTTATGGAAAGTTCAAGACCGGACCACAAAGCTTCTGGAAGGTTAATTTTGTGATCTTGTATGTTGGTTTACTTATTTTGTAATGTCATTTCTCAGTTGATTTTGTTGTTGTAGACTGTTTCGATGTCCAATGTTTTTTTCCTCCAATGTACATACATTGTATTGTGTTAGGAGCCCATCGAAAACGAGATTCTACATCTCAAGAGATTATTCGGAATAAAGAATTTCAATATAAAACTGTTCAGAGTTTGTGAGATTATGTGGGAAAGTAGAAGGTCCTGCACACTGTTTTAAGCTTACAAAATAGAACTGAATGTATTTATTATGTTCAGACAACCTTTGATCCCTCAAACGGGATTGAGGCTGTTGTCTGAACATGATATATAAAGTCATTGATTGATTGATTGAAAAGTTTATTAACAGATTGCAGAATGGGTACAGTACAGTACATCTCAATACATACAATTGTTAAGGGGATGCAGACCAGAGAAAGACTTTCGTCTTGTTTACATCAGGGTCCCCCTTTACATCAGGTCAGTGTGCAGGACCTTCTCCTTTTGCTCAAGTGACCTCTCTCTGACACACCTGTTACCCAAGTCTTTTGTGTGCAGAAGTATTTATCTCATTGTGAGATTATGTGCAAAATACATCATTGTATTTCAGTGAAGTGCCCTTTAATTAGTAAGGCCATCATATTACATGTTTTTATTACATCTTCAACAGGGGTGCAGGAACAATTGCTGATCGCACCTGGCTTGACTCAGGCTCCTCCTGGCTTAAGGTGTCTCCATTTGGGTTCAGACGGATTCTGAAGTTCATTAAGGAAGAGTATGGAAACCCACCATTATCATCACAGAGAACGGGGTCTCAGAGAGAGGGCCTATAGATCTCAATGATGAACACAGGAGCCACTACTACAACAACTACATCAACCAAGTGCTTAAAGGTATCAAATCATTCCCCTCAGTTTGTTTGAAATTTTAGCGATGGAAAACGGTCCCCTCCATATTTACTGTCACTTTTGGTAAAGATAAACCAAAAATGGTGTGAAACGTGTGCTAGACAACTTTTATTATCAAAAATGTGTATGGCACAATTACTGTCAACTTTTGTTTTACAAAGCTATCTTCAATGTAAGTGTTTACCGGTACTTCAAGCATGGTCAGAATCTTAAAGGAACATGTCAACATTTTGGGACCCTGGAGTTAGACTTTGGAGTGTATTTCGTGACTGTTGGGAACTAGGCTACACTGGCACACCTACTTCCAGTGAATGACGCTAAGCTAGGCTAATGGTGCGGTTGTTCCCTAAGCCTAATGCATGCACAGAGAAGAAAAGGGTATGTATCTGCTTGTCTAACTCCAGGGTAGATAAGCTAATTTCCCCAAAAGTTGGCGTGTTCCTTTAAGACTCATGGTAATAATTCCTCTTGGTAAGCTGTCAAGTCTTACATTAATGATTCATGAATGCATCTCAATGGGTTTTCAGGTATGGATCAAAGGTTTGGCTATTATTGACTCTCCAAATTGTGTGGACTGCGTGGTTCATTATATTATGGCAAGCTATTCAGATTTGGAGAGAAAGTTAGCTGAAAACAATAACCTACCACATAGCAAATGAGGATAAACTCAATGGATTTCAAAGAGTAAATACAGGTTTGAATGGGTGAATAACTGTACCACTACCATTCAAGACATGGTTTATTTTAAGGGAGGGCTTTGTTTGCACACTATCGTATAGTTACATTGGACTCACATAGGAGTGACAACATCCATTGTGGGGGAAACATTAGTCTGTATGCATACTGGGTGACAGTTCATAAGGATTTAAGGAGATTTAATACATTGGTATTTCATTATAGTCAACAATGTAGTGCACACTATGTCAGAGTAAAAAATAAGTGAATGTGTAATAAGGTTAAAACCACGTAGCTAGTAGTAACCCCTTGGCAGGGGTGTAAAAAGTACCCAGAAATTATACTTAAGTGAAAGTATGGGTACCGTCTCAAAATCATACTCAAGTAAAAGTCAGAGTATCTGGCTAAAAACACACTTGAGTAAAAGTTTAAAAGTTTCTACTTTTAAATGTAAGTACTAAAAAGTCAAAGTAAAAACTTCTGATAGCAGGTGTTTAATCAAAGATCCCCGCTTTCTAGTCTTGCACAAGGACCAATCAACATGAGTATGGGCTGGTTAATTTTCCATTGATGGGGATTTGATTGGCTGTTTTTAAATAAAGAGCGGCCGCAGGATTAATAACATTAACGTTAGTTCAGCCAGAGAAACAAATATACTAATTACAATTGTTGGACCTGCAAGATTTGTACTTTGTAGGTCTGCATTTTAAATGTAAGGAGTAAAAAGTATGTTTTTTTCTCTCTGAAATGTAATTGAGTAAAAGTATACAAACCTAATAATACTCGAGTAAAGTACAAATCCCCAAAACAGTAAAGTATTCCCTTCGAAGCTTTTTTTGGCAATCGAAGCTTCGGGGCCGAGCTTCGATTTTAATTCGAAGCTTCGATTTAAAAAAAAATAAAAAATAGCATTGCGGCTAGGCTAGCTACCATAGCAGTATAGCTCTAGTTGAATGGATAAACGTTATTTAACATTGCAGAATGGGTACAATACAATACGGCTCAATACAAACAGTTGTTAAGGGGGGGGTGCAGAGTCATCAACACAATGTACCACCAAGAGTGGAGAGTTTATGTCTCAAAAAGCGAGAGACCCAATGCTCTTGTTGTTGTTAGCTTATATGCTAACGTGAATGGGATCGACCATAGCATTGCGGCTAGGCTAGCTACCATAGCAGTACAGCAGCTAGTTGAATGGATAAACGTTATTTAACATTGCAGAATGGGTACAATACAATACGGCTCAATGCAAACAGTTGTTAAGGGGGGGTGCAGAGTCATCAACACAATGTACCACCAAGAGCAGAGAGTTTATGTCTCTCAAAAAGCGAGAGACTAAACCTACAGTAAAGCTCTTGTTGTTAGCTTACATGCTAACGTGAATGTGATCGGCCATAGCATTGCGGCTAGGCTAGCTACCATAGCAGTACAGCAGCTAGTTGAATGGATACACGTTATTTCGATGGCACAAGCTTCTAACAGAAAAAAATTGAAGTTAAAAAAAAAAAATTTTTTTTTTTTTTTTTAAACTTCGATTTTTTTTTAAATGTTCGAAGCTTGTGCCATCGAACGAAGCTTCGAAGCTTCGAAGTATTTAAGACAGCCCTACAAAGTACAATTACTCAAGTACTTTACACCCCTACCCCTTGGCATAAACTCACTCCTAAAATAAATATCTGCTTCCTGAGTTGGATCCTTTTCAGGTGGCGGATTAGTTAAGACTGTGGTATTAGACTGAATGAATGAATGAATGAATGAATGAATGAATGAATGAATGAATGAAAACTTTATTTAACAGATTGCAGAATGGGTACAATACAGTACGGCTCAATACACACAATTGTTAAGGGGATGCAGACCAGAGAAAGACGTTTGTCTTGTTTACATCAGGGTCCCCCATTTTCAGTTCACTGTCGTGTTCACGTGGTGCTAGTGAGCGGAGGGTTCGCGGTTGGTCAGAAGACAAGCGCCCAGTGCGAAGTGACTGCCAGTAGCTAGTAACCACCTGTTATAATGGCACCAGTTACAGTTTTTCTCAATTGCTTTGGTGCATTTCTCTGATCAGAATTAAAGTTCTCATAACTGTTAGTTCAACCTCCACAACATTTTGTAATTTGTGCACATCATAGTAGCAGTTTCTCATTCCTCCGAACAAATTGCAAATGCTTTTGGACATGCATCAATTGCTTTCATACAATTCTCTGCTGTTTTATAACATTATCATTTGCTTAGGTCATGTCAGTCAAAATGAACTATACTTATGACTGCTGAATAGTCATTCCCTATAAAACTAATAGTCCTCATTTCATTGCTTGAGTCATTACATACAAATATGTTGAACTAGTTGTCAAAATCTGTCAAGCAAATTTTATACATTTCTTTATAATTTTTCCCCTGAATGGAGCTGGATTCCAGGGAATCGCTGCACACATTCATATATGTTGATGAGGCGGGTTTCAATCTGGCAAAAGGTAGAAGGCGTGGAAGGAATCGCATTGGACAGAGAGCAACCACTGATGTCCCAGGCCAACGAGGAGGGAATATTACAATGTGTGCAGCCATCTCAGAAAACGGCGTCCTCACCCATATGTAGGGTGACCAGATGCAAAAAGTCCAAAAGCAGGACAAGTTGGACAACAGTAAGATTTTGGTGGGACAAAGTGGGACAGATAGATAATGTAATTTTTTTTTATTAGAATAACATGGTCTTCACCGAGACCAATGTTTTTTTTTTGCTTCAAAAAGAGGGACATCCTCTCAATATGTGGGACGTTCGGTCAAATGGTGGGACAGTACAACCAAAAGGGGGACACCTGGTCACCCTACCCATATGCCCCGCATTGGTCCATACAACACACAACATCTGCTGACTTTTTTAGACACTCTTTACAGGGACATAATCCCTGAGAATGAGAGGGGTCTAAATGGCGACCATCTGACCAAGTACGTTGTTGTATCGGATAATGTGCGTTTTCACCACGCAATTCTGGTCACACAGTGGTTTGCAGCACATGAAAGGATGCTGGTGGAATATCTCCCTCCCTACTCCCCATTCCTGAATCCAATAGCCAGACAGACAGGAACGTCTGGATGTGAATGAATGATTTACAGTACTGTGTATGTTGTATGTTCCAATTCAGTTCCAATATGTACTGCAATATTGTTTACAGTTGTGCACAGCTCTACCCAAAGGCCAAAGGGTGTTTCTTATGTTTGTTGTAAATTTGTTTGTATTTTTCTTTTGCACAATGCTGTGAACAAATTAAAATTGCAAAGAGCATATGCAGTAAAAATGTGAAACATACGTGTCTTGTACTCATTTACCTCACTAAATACAGCAATGAAATACAGCAATGTGTAACTGTAGATTTCAAATGGCTGTGCAAATAGTGTATAGTGCTGTCTTGAGCATTTTCAGAAAGTGTCACCAAGATCTGACTTTTTTTGCATTGGAAAACACTTACAGAGTGAACTGTCATAACGAAAACATGGCAAAGCCATTTGACTATCTTGTTCATAAACAATGGTGTCAGGACTTTTCATTTTGATGACAGTGACACTTTCATTGACATGAATACTTGCTTTTGAGGAATGAATTATCCATTTTGAGCAAGTGACACGCTTCTGCAGGTTATCACCTAGGTTTTGCAGTTTGTACTAATTGTTTTGAGAAATGCACTAACAGTTATGAGAACTTTAATTCTGATCAGAGAAATGCACCAAAGCAATTGAGAAAAACTGTAACTCAGAAAATATGGTTGAGCCCTGTTTTCCTGCTGGGGTCACTGTTGAGTGAGGTTAGATGGGTGAGTGTATGAGGTTGTCCTTGAACTACTTGAATATACAGAGTAGTACATGCTGGAACAAATGTGAAAGACAATTTGCAACAACAGTAGGCTAAAATAACGGACAACATATATTCTGTGATCTTGTTAAAACCAAAATACAGTCCCTGTATTGCAATTTACTACAATATACAAGGAGTATATACAGTAACAATGAGTAGCCTACAAATAACAATTTAAATGTAACCATATGTTAATCACTTGTGAGGTAACATTGGTGATGCTGTTTGTTTTCTTGTCACAGCTTACTTACTAGATGATGTCAATGTTTTTGGATACACGGGTTGGTCATTGATGGACAACCTAGAGTGGGCCACTGGGTTTTCAGAGAGATTTGGCCTTTTCTACGTCAATCGCTCAGACCCTAACCTTCCCCGTGTAGCCAAGAACTCTGCTGCCCGCTACGCCACCATCATCACCTACAACGGTTTCCCAGACCCGGCATTAGGACCCCACCCGTGTCTGAACCCTGAACCTGAAGGTATAACGATGCCTCACAGCTTATAGGAGACGGCTGCTGTCATTTGGCCACATCCAAAATGCACGTTATCAGCCGAGTACCTAAGATGAAGAACTGTATAACTCTTGTTTGAAGCTTTCAGAGGAACAATGTTTTCAAACGTTATGGTTTTCTAAGGTTGGAAAGTTAGGTGTGTTGGTGTTCATTCAAAGTTAAAGACAGTAGAGGTTGAATTATTTTCTTGTGATACATCACATTCCAAGTGATTTAGATTGACCTCACAACAGCAAATACATACTGTCCAGAAAATTGTAAAACGAAGTGATATGGTTCTTCATTGCAAGGGTTCTATTATTGTAGAGAATATGTTCAAAATCTATTTTACAAAACAGGGAGACATCTTACATGTGAACACTTGTATTCAGAGATTGTAAACTGACATACTATACAAAGTTAAAGCTCATAGTTCACACCTACCATCTATTCAAATGTTAATGATATCCTTTTTCTTATTGCAGGAACTACTGTGCCCACCACATCACCTACTACTGCGCCCACCACATCACCTACTACTGTGCCCACCACATCACCTACTACTGCGCCCACCACATCACATACTACTGCGCCCACCACATCACCTACCTTGAATAACTGTGAGCTTCTTGGGTATGGATCTCTCACCCAATGATGCGGAGGCTGGACTGTACAGCTTATTTGCGGTACTTATTGCAGCCACCCTAGGGGCTGTCTTTATGTCTTATTGCTTCCTAAAAACTAAAAATAAGCTAAAGAACAGAAAATCGGTAGAAACCATAACAATGGAGAGCAAATTATAAGTCCATGCACTTCGACTAAAGTCCCAACATGGACGTATACTCTTAAAATCTGGGGGAGCCGTCATACACTCTAGAGCAGGGGTCAGGAACCTTTTTGACTGGGAGAGCCATAAAAGCCAAATATTTCTAAATATATTTCATTGAGAGCCATATAGTATTTTTAACGTATAATAAATTAAATATGTCTTACTTTTAATGCGACTTCTGGTGCTGCATGGTTTTGCTGATGGCCTTGTAATCTGGTTCATACGTGCTGAGGTTGAGCTTCATGCAGGCGTTGAGGCTTCAATCAGTTAAACGTGAACGTAGGTCGGTCTTAATGTTCCTCATATGCGAGAATGACTGCCCACATGCATATGTAGAGCCAAACATGGTCAATACGGCAATACTCACGCTGTATTGTGTGGTATGTCACAGGAAGCTCGTTCCAAGTTTTAAGAATCAGCTGGTCTTCAGGTTGAAGATTTTTTATTTCTGTCCACTTGTGTTCCCTCGCCAGCTCTGCTCGCTATATCTTCAGCTACAGATACTATTAGCTGTATCTTCAAAACTAATTTCTGTTTACTTTAAAATGACACAGTATTATTAAGAAATATCACAAGTATTTAAAAAAAATAAAAACATTTTTTTTTTTTTTACTCAAAAATTTCTGGGAGTCATATGCTGTCACCAGAAGAGCCATATATGGCTCGCGAGCCATAGGTTCCCGACCCCTGCTCTAGAGACTAGTGGGAGATTGATTGAATTCACTGTCAAGAAACAAGCCAAGTGATTCAATAATGGCACACATTGCATGATTCTTTTCAGATTGTTTTCTCTAAATTGCTGTTATATAACAATTCCAATTAACTTAAAGTTATGCTTGTGTTTTCTCATGTGTAATATGTGGTGCAGTTATCGGATATCAAGCTCTGATCAAATAAATCAGTGGGCTACTTTACCTGTAATTCGTTTCATTTGTAGACAACATTCCGTTTTATCCAATAGGGGAGGAAAAAAACACAAATTATTTATACTGTCAAACAGCGATCTCCAGGGCAATGTGCCCCTCTTGGTATTTGAGTTAGGGAGGCCACACCGCAGGTTCTGGAGACATTTTTGCAGCACAGCTGTCAGTTCGAACTGAATGGCGCAAGCTCAGTAATATTAGCAATTACATGTACTTTTGAGCTTCCACCACCAGTTTCATCCCTGGCCTGTTCATAGTATGACATGTCATGCCAGTCCTACCAAATTTAACAATGTCATGATAGATAATTAGCTTTTAATCACATGCGGTTTGATTACATTCACCCGTTTGCCTACTAAGATGTCCGTGGTGACGATGTAACGTAGCCAAATACTAAGGATGGACCGATGGCATGCCAATGACTCGAAAAGTGTCAAACCAGAAACCACTTCACAAGTAATATTTGTTGAAAAGTTTATTTGAAAAACGAACCACAAAAATAGTATAGATACCAATAGTATAAAAAGTATGAAAAGCTACTACAAATTTGAAATTACTTGACAGTTGGCACTCATGGCACTGCAGGTACGGTAGAATGCAAATGATGGCATCATACTATGGAGTTCTCAAGGCAATGCATCATCCCATCAAAAAGGACACATTTATGATCTTCGTTGACACTGTAAGTGGAACACAACAGATTATCAAACCGGTTATGAACCACAGTTCAATTATTTCAAGCATTAAAAAGGTCACATATCAGTGCTTGTGCACACACATTAGTCTCTGACGGTCCGACTAACACAAACGGGTTAAATAAAACAACCAAGGCATATTTTGCACACAGCCCATATTCAGAAACTTTGCCTCTAGATGTACAGATTCATTCAGATTTGCCTCTCAGTCCTACATCAAATGGCGAGGACGGTCTCTGATTTGCATGTCAGTTTTTCAAGATGGTGGCTGGCCTGTAAACACACTTTTTCCACATAAACAGTTTACAAAATTCCATCGAAAACATTTTACACAGGAAATGGGATATGAAATAGCTGGATCTTGATCTGAAACTCCTAGTTTGACGATTTGATCTGAATTGTGGGAGCCGGAAGTCGAAGCAGTTGCTAAGTGCGGTGTGGGAAAAACATGGCTAATTTGCATTTAAGGCTACAGAAATCGGATAACAGCCCATCCAGACAAAGGACTGAAACAGTGGGGGTATAGTGGCCGATAGAAGGCATAATCGAGTGGTATTTTCAGCACACACAAAAAAACTTGTTTTTCGGGAACCTCAGAGACTTATATTAGCGAGTATAATATGCAACCTTTAAAGCGCCTCATTTGAATTTTCACAGAAACAACAGCTCACTTAAGGGAAAATTCTAATCGAATGTACATTGTGCCGTTATTGGGACAGTTACATCAATGTCTATAAACACAGCCAGCAGTCTCCCTGGGAATCAGACTTAAATTTGTGATGTCATCAAGACTTCCATCTATGGAACAGAACTATTCAGAAAATGTTCATATATGGAATCTATGGAGGATTAGTCAATGGATATCATCACTAGCCTCATCTCCGGTATTCAGCTTAGGAACATATCTTTTATATTAACAAATCGAAACTGAACTGTAGAGTATAATAGTTCTATTTTAGGGTTGGAGTTCCTGGTGACGGAGGAACTGCTGATGAACAGCAACACGTTCATTCTTTTCAAACTCCTAACAGAAATAGTGACCATAGTGACAAAATGTAATTTTCAATGCACTCAAAACTAATACAAAAATAGAAGAAAATAAAAACTCATATTTAAACAGTATACGACGGTCACAATTTACATTTATTCAAGCATTATCCAGGTTTTTGTTTTTTGTTTTGTTCCTTTGGACAAAGGCTCCACAAGAGACTTCCAGTTACCATACTCGTCAACAGACTTGGGGAAGAACATTTAAAAGAAAGTATCTGGCTATGAAGCCAAAATCGTCAACTAAAAGTAGATGACGTAGTCCAAACTGAAAATGTCACCTGCAAGGTATGCTTTGCATGAAATTCAACATCCCCAAAATCCGTTTGTCAGCCTAAGCCGACTCCAGTACCTATTTTGCTCCTCCTCTAAGAGTGGTGCCTTGTCCATTATCCTACCAGTTCATAATATGAACTGGATTATCTACAAGCACAGACTAAACTGTGGTTCACTTCCTACCAAAAATTAAACAAACCTTAACAGTCTGACCTTTTCTTTTTGCACTACGCTTTAGGCTGCCTTCACCTTATTTGAATGGCTGAAAATGTAAACACCAGTTTAGGTCCAAGGCAAACTTGAGATGCACCCCTCTAAAATTGCAACAGAGATGACAAAAACACAGAAAAATGGAACCACTAATAAATCCTATGCTTCAAAAACAACAAAGAGGGGAATAAACAGCACAGCTGCCCTGAGAAGAAAAAACAGCACAGCTGCAAGAGGTTTTGTTGCGCAACAACAGTTTTTGAGCACTTTGATATCTTCAGATGGGCTAGTGGGTCAAGTACCACTGGATGGATCTTCAGACGGGCTAGTGGGTCAAGTATCACTGGATGGATCTTCAGACGGGCTAGTGGGTCAAGTACCACTGGATGGATCTTCAGACGGGCTAGTGGGTCAAGTATCACTGGATGGATCTTCAGACGGGCTAGTGGGTCAAGTACCACTGGATGGATCTTCAGACGGGCTAGTGGGTCAAGTACCACTGGATGGATCTTCAGACGGGCTAGTGGGTCAAGTACCACTGGATGGATCTACATACGGGCTAGTGGGTCAAGTACCACTGGATGGATCTTCAGACGGGCTAGTGGGTCAAGTACCACTGGATGGATCTTCAGACGGGCTAGTGGGTCAAGTATCACTGGATGGATCTTCAGACAGGCTAGTGGGTCAAGTACCACTGGATGGATCTTCAGACGGGCTAGTGGGTCATGTCAAGTATCACTGGATGGCAGGTCATATGCAGCCGTTTGGTAGAGATCACTGCTCTGTTTTTTGGGGGAATTTCATCTAGTGTTTGATGATCACTGACCATAATACTGAAAGGCTTGAGGCAGATTCTTCCTCCACCAGTGAATCTACAAACACGCATCACACAAACAAGTCTCTCCATTTTCCCTTATGCCCACTCACTGTCCCTGATGTGAAACGCAATCCCTAGTGTCTGCTAGGATGAGGAGCACCTATGCTCGGAGACCTGCAGAGAGAGAGAGAGATAGAGAAGTGATATTAACGGGGTGGCGTTTGAGTTAATACAACCAGTTCCCTCTTCCACAAACTTTGTCCAAGGGAAGCAACAGTTGTGATTTGAGGATCAAGAAAAGAGGGCTGGTTTGACACATTAGAGAACACAAAAAAAGAATCAGAAATTATGCTTGAGGATAAGCGGTAGGGCTGGGCAATATGGCCAAAAATGATATCGATATCGATAACAATATCATATCACTCGATATCGATTTTAAACAGATTTATGTTCATTTTGCAACAATTCTTTGTCGTTGCCGCCATCTTTAGTGTTACATCCCCTCACACTCCAGTTCTCAGGCTGCAGCTGGTTTGAAAGCGAAAGTAAACCGGCTTCTCTGCTGGCTGTGGCTCCAGGGGAGTTGAACAGTTCTGGCTCTGCTAGTTTCTTTTCTATCTTTTGGCGCTTTTTTGGTGGACAAACCACCGCACATGTGCACCGTGACTCGTGACGAGACTAGCTCTGCTAGCACACATAGCCTACTTTGTACAGACTGTTTCAAACTGTATTTTAAATTAGAAAGCAAACTAAATAAATGGACAAGAGAAAAATAAATCTCAATTTGGTCAGTATTGTCATTTGGACAAGCAAAGCCATTACTTTAAGTTGCAGGCAAGAAAGACAAGTCTGTCCACTGTCTCTGGTTTTAGGGGCCTTTCTCACTCACCTACTCGTTTCCATTCCATTCTAGCCCGTTTTCCGAGATCTGATGCGAACTTCCCCCCTCCCTCTCCCCCCTCTAGTTTGTGTACACACGTCTTGGTTCGCTCCGGGTTCCGTTTACGGTTTGCCTTTTGAGCGTGTACGCTTGCCGTAGGCGATGATGTCACGTTCGAAAATGTAAACAGGAAATGTCTTAACACGACGGCGGAGACTGGATGCTGATATAAAATGAACAAATAACCAATAAATATGAAGTTATATTTGAACCTCTGTTGTCAAGCCTTGTCAATATAACCCACCCCATTTGATCACGAATGGATGGTGTTGTAGAGTTCGCTTTTGAGCGTTTCACAGGGCTAACGCTAAGCTAACGGCTAACGCTAGTTAGCTTAGCGTAGTAAGTCTAGTATAGCCTGTAGCACTTATTTTTCAGCAAAGAACGTGCAATAAACAAAATGGATACATTCACTGTGTGTTCTGCCTCTCATTTGTTGATGAAACAAAACTAACATCAACACAATTGAACACCAAAAGCTGAGTTTAGTCTCGTCTGCGCTGATTTTGTTAGCTTACATGCTAACGTGAATGCAATATGCCAGTATAACAGTATAGCATTGTGGCAAACGCTAAGCTAACGGCTAACGCTAGTTAGCTTAGCCTGTTCAGCACATTATCTCATCGCTCGTGGCAATTATATTCCATGTCATTGATCTACTGGTCGACCACGGCCGACTGGTTGGGCACCACTGGTCTAATAGAAATAAATGCATTGAACAAGAAACCAATGTATCATAGCATGGCAAACAAAATTGCCAGGCCTAATGCGAGCCAGGGAAGTGCTGTTTGTAACGTGGCTTCATGTTTTCATCCACTGAGCTGTGAACTCTCAAATTGCCCATAAATATCGTTTTTGTGGGTATTGTCCAGTTGTTGCTGTGTGGTTTTATCTGCCCATAATTCAAGCAAGCATGAAAAGCATTACAGTAACGACGTTGTGTGTGTGTCACGCCCCCCGCTCCCACTGGCCCGCATCCGAAACCACCTAATCCAACTGTCCCAGGTTCAGCAGGGGGGTAAAACGAATCAGCGCCGGTTCGATCCCAAAAGGGGTGTGTCCGTCTGAGTGAGAACACTCCCCCCCCCCGTCCCCGGGAGCGCTGATTCGATCCCAATAGGTGAGTGAGAAAGGCCCCTTAAACTGCCCTGTTGCAGGTCACACATTTTTTTATTTCGATTATTAAAATATATCGCGATAATTATAGTTATCGTTATATCGCCCATCCCTAATAAGCGGTGGTAATTACTCGTAAAATAAAACAGAAGAATTTAACCAAGATAACTAAAGAGGGGAGCTTTCTCACCAAACTTCTATTTGGGTAGAAAGTAGGGCTGTCAACGAATATTCTATATTTGGAAAAACACATTCGATTGTAAAAATTTAAGAAAAAAGTTGCGCCCTTTACGTGCACCTTACAAAAGCCGCGGTCACACTAATAAAATGTATTGTCTATTGGCTGAGCAGCCTGGCATTCGTGTGACATCATGTCCGGAATCAACCAGGAAATAGCTAACGGCTAATAGTTGTTGTCATCAAAAGGATACATTCAGTGCTGAGGGCGGCTGGGTGGCGTAGCGGAGATTGCGCTCGTCACCAATGCAAGAGACTCCGGTATCGAATCCCAGTCTCAGCATTGCCTTCGGCTTGGGCCGGCCGTTGTACTGGCTCATTTGGCAGAGTCAGCGGATGGAATTGGATGGGTGGGGATTGGACGTTGTGGACAGCGACCCCTACAGGTCGGTTGGGAGACGCCTGCACAGCAGAGACAGGAAGTGGCGAGGGTAGTGTGAGCCTTCCATGCGTTACACCTCGCCAATGAGAGTCCGCGCTGGCAGGCGAAAAGATGTGACAGGCTGCCTCCTCGTGTGCTGGAGGGAACACGTGATGCAAGGCTTCCATCCTCTCTACAACCGACCAGTGGGGGGCATAGTCAAGCAACGTTCAAGACAGGGGAGGGGAGAATTGGATACACGAAATTGGGATGGGAGAAAAATAGAAAATAAGGAGAAAAAGTGGATAAAAAAAAGATACATTCAGTGCTGGATCTAACTAAATGGATTTATGGAGACACATTTATGGAAAGTTCAAGACCGGACCACAAAGCTTCTGGAAGGGTTAGAATTACGGCACTTCCAATTCGTGATGATGGCAGAGTTCTTCAGATCCCAACTCGGCTCCGGAGAGAGTGATTTGCAAAGCCCCGTTTGGAAATACGGATTTATGCTGAGCCAGTTAACCTTAAGTCAGCTACATTACATGTATCTTTCTGTGTGGTACGTGCTAACGCTAGCGTTTTGAGCGTTATAGCGTCAAGAATTTAAGCACCCTAACTTTTTTAAAGCACTTTATTGTAGGGATGCCCCGATCGATCGGCCACCGATCGTTATCGGCCGATAATCAGTATAAATATGCGATGGGTGATAATGCTTTATTTTCGCCGGTTGTCAAAACCGATCGAAAAACATGATCCAATTCTTAGCGGAGATCTCACAGTCACTGCTGACTTCTCTCTCAGACACACAGCTGCCCGCAGTGTACGGTGCCTCCTCCTCCCCAGCCCCTCCCGCACTCATGTAAACAAGAGCCTCACAGTCTACTATAGTCTGGTGCATGATGCGACGTGAGTTAGCGTTGGCTACCAGTACCTACCGAGCTAACGTTACTGTTTAAACTAAATGACCCAGTGACTACATGAGGCATTGTCTAACGTTATCTAGCTGGCTAGCTACTGATAGCTGCTGATATCAACAAATGCTCCAGCAATAGTCGAGTGCATGATAAGTTACCTCCGTTGACTCGGTAGCTCACGTTAGCTCACGTTAACTCTAAACTAAATAGTTCACTGAGGCGTTGTCTTAACGTTATCTAGCCGGCTAGCAGTAGCTACAGATAGCTCCTGATATCAATGTCTTATAACATTGATTCGATGCGTATTCGAGCTGAGGGCTGGCTGAATGTGATTTATACCAATACTAGGGTCCAGCTGCAGTGCCGGAGAATCCTGGCCGTAGCTGGAGGCTACTCGAGTACACACAGACAGTGGAGCTGTTTGCAGATAGCGAGCATTTTGACTTGTTGCGTGGTGGCGATGTCTCGCAGATAATACAAGTACAAGTCTAATTATCTAATATATATATTTTATAAAAAAAAATTATAAAATTATTTATATAAAATTATTAAAAAAAAATATCAAAAACGATCGGTATCGGCCGATATGGCCCAAGGCGTTTGGTGATCGGTGGCAAAAAACGTGATCGGGGCATCCCTACTTTATTGTAAATAATCCCTCAGGGCAAAACGACTTTGTTTAGTCACATTCTAGGAATTGTGTGCCTTAATTTTATTTAAACAAAACATGAAAGTATATAGGCTACTGTAGGCTTACTGAACAGGTATTGAATAATTAATTGACAGAAGCATCATACGTTTCATGTCAAGGTAAATATATTGTTTCACGTTTATCACAGCTTTTTTGGAGGCGCGCTGCTGTGTATACATGTCCATTCTATATACCGTGAACTTTCATTTATTTGATCTTGCTCCGAGAGACGGACCCTTCTGAGAGATTGAGATAATACATTCATTCATTTGTATGCTGGTGTAGGTATGTTGATATTTATTTTGTTTAAATAAATGACCTATAGCCTACTAGTTATGTCTCCCGTTGTATTGGTTTGCCCTCTTGTGGACATAATCCACAACAATAGATATTCCAAGGGTTGGCACTAGGGATGTTCGATATTGGCTTTTGTACCGATACACCGATATTGTCCAACTCTTAATTTCCGATACCGATATCAACCGATACATGCAGGGTCCCTTAATTTCAGGTAATTAACATTACATATCTCTTGTCATGGAATTAACACAACATTATGCATACTTTTGACAATAAATAAAATCAGAACTAGTTCTTACTTGCTTGCCTGGGTAGATAAATGTTAAAAAAAAATTGAAAACCGATAACGATATTTTCCGATATCACATTTTAATGCCAATATCGGTAGGCCGATAATATCAGACATCCATAGTTGGCACCCATGTGTTTTTTTAAGAAGGAGTATTCGAATTAGGGCAGGGTATCGCCACTGATTTCCCAAAATGATTCGATTCCGATTCACAAGGTCCCGATTAGATTAGATTTCTGATCAATCCGATTCAATGGTTCAAGGAACCCTCTAAAAATATCAATGTTTACATTAAGAATTTACTCTCAAGCTGTTGCATGAATGTACCTTTTATTGGAACATTGGCTTTTGCATATGTCACGTCTTGGTGATGTCTCAGTATGTGGTTTCGTAGATTTGTTGTATTTCCAGTCATTATCTATATGATTATATCCGTCACTATAGCCAATGGAAATGCTAGAAATAGTCATGTGGGCTGGGAGAACCAATGGAAAATTCCTATCCCGAGGCCAAATTTAATTGCCGACCCGCAGACACAGTGGGGCAATGCACGCAATGGCCAGGAAAGGAATTGCCATAACAACTAAAATGGGGGATGAAAAATTGAATATATACACACACTTTTATTTTAAGATCGATCTCTTGGGATTATTAATCGATAATTCAAATGAAGATAGATTTTACTCTGTCCTAATTCCAATGTAATTTTTGGCCAATTTTGACAGCCCTAGTAGAAAGTTATGTGAGGAAGAGGCAGAATTCTCACCTTTATCGCATGTGCTGCTCTGCTTCTCCTGGGCAAAGTTGAGCCTGTTCTGCTCCACAGCCGTGCCGTTGGACTCTGGGCTACTGCTGCGCGACGGGCTGCTGACCTCATTCTGGTAGGCCAGGTCCAGATGCTGCTGGGCCAGTTTCAGGTGTCGCCGAAGCCTCTCCAGCTCCCGCGACGAGGCCTCATCCCCAAACGACTCTCGGCCGGAGTCTGCGAGGTTGTCCCTGAAGGCCATTTTCCCCGACGGGTCCTTCTTCAGAGCCGTGTGGTAGCCCGGGGGGGCAGAGGGCTGGCCGCAGAGGGAAGGCCTCTGGCTGGTCAGGGCCGAGTGGCGGGGGGTAGGGGGCCGCGACCGCGGGGTGCAGAAGCAGTCGCGGATTCCGCTGTAGCCGAGGTGGAGGATCTCCAGGAAGGTGAAGAACAGACACAGGGCGCTGACGCCATACATGATGAGCAGGAAGATGGTCTTCTCAGTGGGGCGGGAGACAAAGCAGTCCACCGTGTGCGGGCAGGGCGACCGGGTGCATACGTACGACGGAGCCACCTCCAGGCCATACAGCACATACTGGCCGAACAGGAAGGCCGCCTCGAAGGTGGCACGTGACAGGAGCTGGAACACGTACACCTTCATGAGGCCGTCGCGCTTGATGCGCCGCCGGCCGTCATGCTTCTTGCTGGGCTTGTCCGACTTCTCCTCCTTCTTCTCCGGCTCGATCTCCTCCAGGATCATTGGGTCCTCCTCACCGTTGTCCTCCGCCTCCTCGTAGTCGCGGTTGGTGCCCCGGCTGACCATGGGCATCTTCTTGCGTGGCCGGTACTCTGAGTCATCCATGCGGGCAATCTTGTGCATGGCGAATCCCAGGTACATGATGGTGGGGGTGGTGATCATAATCACCTGGAACACCCAGAAGCGGATGTGGGAGAGTGGGGCGAAGGCGTCGTAGCACACGTTCTCGCAACCGGGCTGCTGCGTGTTGCAGACAAATTTACTCTGTTCATCGTAGTAGATGGACTCTCCCCCGACGGCCGTCAGCACGATGCGGAAGACGATGAGGAGGGTGAGCCAAACCTTACCGACAAAGGTGGAGTGGTTGGAGATCTCGTCCAGCAGACGGGTCAGGAAGCTCCAACTCATTGTACTTCTGAGGGGAAGGAAGGCCGCTCAGATCTGCATGGAAAGAGAATGTTAATGCATGGTCATAAGCTTGTAGCCTGAAAAAAGGTTTTAAATATTTTAAATCTACTTGATAATGGACCGTACAGTTGCTAAAAATAAAAGCAGTGCATTGTACAAAGGTAGATTTGTCAGTGGTGGAAATTCATCCACACTTTTCTTACAACTACAGTCAGGTCCATAAACACAGAATTTTCGCAATTTTGGCTCTGTACACCACCGCCATAATGGACTTGAAATTAAACAATCAAAATGTGCTTTAAGTGCAGAATTTCATAAATTTTAGGGTATTTACAAAATCAGGTGAACAGTGTATGAATTACAATTTCTACATGCAAACTCCCGTTTTTAAAAAAGGAACCAATTGGACAAACTAACAATCCATAAATAAAATAGACCAGACTAATGTGAAATGTGATAAACATAATTGCAGTATGCTTGACACAACCAGGTTTAAAATGCTACTAGACACATGAGGGCGAAGGAGGTTCTGATACATTTTGGTAATTACAACACATATCCATTATCCACTAGGTGGAGACACGGCTCTAGTCCCAGACAATCCACCACGCCCCCCCCCCACGTCACACTGAAGCTGTTCCACATCTGTAGACAGCATGCTCAGGCAAGGAGGACCTCTAGTTGGACTTTAATAGCTGCCAACGCTTAGAGCATGCACGCAGCCACGCGAGGAATGTTATCAAACAGCTGTAAAATCTAATCCTGTTCTTACACGACTGAGGAGGGGTTTACAGCTCATCTATAATAGAAACACATGTATGTGGATCTGTTGTCACATAATAATATATAATAATATAATAATAATTGTTAGACTAGAAGTCTTTTATTTGTCATGCAGTTTAACACACACACACACGCGAGATGGCCGACCCACAGGAAGACACACACACATGCACTGAGTCGCCGATTAAATGTCTCTCTGCACTTTTCCCATCCCGTTGTCCTTCCCCCCATGGGCAGCCGGGAGCAGATAGGGCGGCAACATGAGCCGCGCCCCGGGGACCAATCCAAGTGCTCCTGTCCGTCTTCGTCAAGGACGCCACAGCGTTAGCGATCTGTTGTGCATGTTTTTCCATTGGGTTTATCTTATCAGGGGGGAAACCCTTGCGAGCACGGGGAGAACATGCAAACTCCACACAGAAAGGCCTGGGAGATACCCCACCCGAGTACCTGGCATCATGGAAACCTGGTCCCCAAGCGGGAATCGAACTCTGGACCTTCTTGCTGTGAGGCGACAGTGTTAACCACTACATCACCGTGCCGCATGGGATAGTGTAGCAGAATGCAAGCCACACACCAGGCTAAAGAAAGTATGGTCACCGTTTGACGACATTACAGATTCTACCTCTAAAAGAAAAGGCAATAACCATTAAAAATTAAAGTAGTAAAGTAAAATGAATTGGTGCAATAATCTGAGTCAGTTGTCCTAGAGGAAATATGAGTCAGTTGTCCTACGGGAAACCTAAGACTTACAGCTCATCAAGGATCTGTGGTCTTACACCATGACTAGCTTCTCTGCCCAGACAAGACAATAAGGCTGAGCCCGAACGTTCGAACGTTCGTTTGTTACGCTGACATTCGGACTTTAATTAATAGGTTCGAACGTTCGGTGAAAAAAAAAATAAAGGATGCGCACGGGGTTGAGGTGATGTGAAGCGGCGCGTCAGGCGCTCGGCTCAACCAGTATGGTCTGCCGGGCTGCAGCGGGATACTATTTCTCAACCAGAGCTCTATTTTGATTGACAGGCGATTCTGCCAATTACGTCACACCGCTTGCACCCGCCTCTGCTGTTACCACCAATCGGCAAGCGTTTATTCGTTTTTTACTTCAGGCAATGCCGCCATTGATCTGCTTGCGAGAAGCCTCAACAGACTTACCGTAGCTACCGGGGAGCCGTAGTTAGCTCCCCGCCGAGGAAGTAATCGGTAACAAGGTTTCCGTAGGTGAACCTGCAGAAGGATCATTAATGAATACCAGCCTTTTTGGGCCACGGAGCGCGAGCTTCATGGCGGGAGGTGGTTGCGTTGGAAACAACAGCAGGCGCACGCCTCGGCTCCTCAACAGACCCGTCTACCTTGGAACGGTGGTAGGGCGGACGGGCGGCAGGCGTGTTGGGAGCCCGTCCGCCCTACCACCGTTCCGAGGTAGACGGTGGACGGGTCTGTTGAGGAGCCGAGGCGTGCGCCTCTCCTCCCGGCTCCCCTCTCCCTTCCCCGTCGACCAAGAGTGAATACCCGTTATTGAACGTGTAACACTAACTATATAACGTTAATGCCACAAAACGAATGCCTTTGTTTATCTAGCCCCTTACGTGACTGCAAGGGCTATTGTTTATCATAAGTAGTAACTTTGATGCAGTAGCTTGTTTATTTTCTTCTGAGTGCTTTGTTTAATTACATGTTTACATGAACAGCCACCACTGTAAACAACATGTTTTTCACCAATAGACTATGCAATGCCGCCCTCCGTAGGATCTATAATACAATAAAAAAAAAATTTATTATTAAAAAAATTAAAAAAGAATGTTTATTAAAAATAAAATATTAATTTTTTTTTTTTAAACCGAAAGTTCGAACGTTCGTTCGATAAACCCTGGCGAACGTTCGAACCCTAAAAACAGGGTTCGGGGACAGCCTTACAATTTGTGTGCGTGGGGTAGAGAGGAGGGGGTGTTAATGTAACAATTTATTACTACAAATGATGCCTCCCACAACACAGGTAGGCTTCTGCTTATAGAAGAAAACTCACTGTGTGCTCAAAAACAAAAATGGTACCATTAGCCAGTCAGACTCAGAGCGATGTAGGAGGGAGCTGCATCCTTGTGTACAGTGGATAAATCAACAAGGCAGCAATACAGTCTGCTCTGGTATGACAAAGCAAAATCGTTGATCCAGTCAATCGTTGTGTAGTAGTCTGTGGGACCTATAGGCCTGAAACTTCTGCTTTTACCAGCCAAGACAAAAGTGACCAAATCATCACGGCTCATGGCTTAAAGAATGCAACTAGACAATTATCACTTTAGAGATGGAACACCAACAGTAAGGGTAAGGGGGAGCAGGAAAAATCTTTGAAACCTATTAAACTATATCTCAAAGTAACTCAAAACCGCAATCTAGAATCAAATATATGTATAGGATCAACAATTGATTATGAAGAGATTTTCTTTTAATCTAATTGTGACCCCAAGAATCAAAAACTAACAGGAGATTCGTCACACCTCTAAATAACAGTGTCATGGTCACGGGGCATTCAACACGATTGTATCCCCTAGGCCTAATAATAAAGATATTTTAAACCATCCCTCAGTCCTTATATACATAAACAAGTTGAACAAAAATCATCTCACTAGAGGCTGCCCCAAAATAATATTGTGGAGACTAGAGCCACATTGGGCCCTCACTCGCAGACCCAACGTTGGCCAGCCCTGAGGTATGAGGAAAGGAGTGCAGGGACCCAAACAGTCCTAGCAGACAGTAGAGGCACAGTTTCCATTATACCGCCTCAATGGAGAATTGTATTAAGTATGGCTGCCCCCATTAAAGATGTCATCATCTATCCCATAATGCAAAGCATATGTTGCGTTAGAAAGCATTAGCACCAGTTGCTACAGAATATCAGAGTTGCCATGTAAGCTACAGCAAACAAGATGGTCTTTGATATACAATATAACTAGAGTTAGCTGCAACACTTGGTAGTAGCCAACATTAGCTCCACATTTTTGGTGGGTACTGTTAGTGCTAGTGTTAGCTAACAGCAAAAGAGCACGCTTTACATGCTATGCATTGTGGGGTAAATTAAGAGGACTAGTGACCTCAATGGGGGGAAGCCATACAGTTTCCAATTGACCCATCTCAAGTCCCTCTCTTTTCTTGATCCTACAATCACAGCTCTTGCTTCGGATAGAGCATGCCAGATGTACAATAATTATGCCGTCGGTCTCTATACGATAAATGTGTCCTTTGTACACCCATTTGTTCTACACAGATAAATTATAATTTCCAAAAAATTTCCATTTTAAGCCTTTGGGATGATAATTTAACATTTCCCATCTGCCAACACTGTAGCCAATAAACAAACTGATATTCTATGAGTCAGACCCGGCGCCATGGGCGGGCATTAGGGGGCCGGGCCCGCCCACTGAGTCAGCTGTGCCCACCCTGGTAAAAAATAAAATTAAAAATAAAACTTTTTTTTTTTTTTTTTTAATCAAAGTCGACTATCCAGATCCTTAGTCGGGGACAGCCCTAGTGGGCACTAATGTCAACAACAACACTACTGAAGCTAGCACGGCACTCTGTGAGAATTCGTTTTCTACCCTCAAGAACGTCTTTACAGAACATCGCCTTAGTATGCTTCATCGACGCAAGGCCAATTTAATTCAGTTGGCATTTGAGAAGGACTTAACAAAAAAGTTCAGGAATGAGTGGAGAGGGGCAGTGTTTTAAGAAGATTTCACTCTGTCCCCAAACGCCGCTTGCCGCTCTACTAATGATGATGAGTAGCCTGTGGAGGAATTTTGTTTGCTTTTTTAGCCACCTTATTTTTGTCAGTTCAGTTCAGTTTGTCAGTGAATTCAGAAGTGTTGAATAAATGGAGACCTTTCAAAGATATAGAATAGAATAGAAATGTATTATCCTGAGGGAAATTTGACTGCAAATCACTCAACATTAAACATTTAGACAGAACAAGTCACGAATAAGAATAACAAAACAAATGGCCTAAGAATAGAATAAAATGAAATAGAATAAAAATAGAATAAAATATACAGTAAATAAATACAGTAAAAATATACTGAAGTCTACATTAGGTGTAATATTGCACAGTGTTGTTTAAAAAGTAAGAGTCCAGGAAGATGGTAACTGTCACTCTGTGCTCAGTGAGGCACAGTGATGCATTGTATAGTCTGATGTAGGGCTGGGCGATAAAACGATAACTATCGCGATAAATTATTTCCTCGAAATAAACATGAAACGTGGTCGCAAAGTTTCGATATATCGATTTTCCAAGCTTGGATATGAGCACACGCACTAACAACCAATCAGTGAAGGAGATGGCCGAGAGCGAAGGAGACCCGGAAGGAGACCCAGAGGTAGGACTCAACAACAAGGCTTGCTAGGCTAATTAGCTTGCACGGCGCTATTTTATATATTTACGTGCCGAGTGGGTGTGTGGCGTGAATTCTGAGGCCACGTTTATAGTAGTGTGGGGTATACAGTGGACGTTGTTGCAATGTATTGTGGCGGAAGAGAGTATTTTAGTGTCATATTTAGTACATTGTCATGGAATACACAGCTTAGAAACAACAGGCTGGCTAGGATAACTAGCTTGCACAGCGCTATTTTATATATTTACGTGCCGAGTATGTGTGTGGCGTGAATTCTGAGGCCATGTTTATAGTAGTGTGGGGTATACGTATATTGGGGCGGAAGAGAGTATTTTAGGGTCATATTTAGTAAATTGTCATGAGATACTCCGCTTGTCGGCTAACTGCTAACGTGCGCGGACTGATGAGACATTCGCAGCAGCAAAACAAGTCCATTATATATATCTATGCTATTAATAGCCCGTCCATCGCCGCCGGGCATAAGAAGTTAATTAAACTTGACAGACATTATATCGACGATAATTATCGATATAGAGTTATATGAAAATAATTTTATCGCGATAACGTTTTTGGCCATATCGCCCAGCCCTAGTCTGATGGCTGTCGGAATGAAGGACTTCCTGTGCCGTTCAGTGCTGCATTTAGGTAGTGTGAGCCTATAACATGCTCCTCCTGTCAGCCAAGTCTGTGTATAGTGGGTGGGAGGGGTTTTCCCTGATGGCCTGGAGCTTAGCAAGGTTCCTCCTCTCCGCCACCCTCGCTAGAGTCCAGCTCCACCCCAACCAAGCTACTGGCCTTCCTGACCATCTTATCCAGCCTGTTTGTGTCCCCTGCTCTCAGTCCGCTGCCCCAGCAGGTCTGTTATATATATATCCGTTCAGTCTGTTTTTGTATAAGTGAATGTTCTTAAGATAGAGAGAAATTAGATTTTTCAATTGCCTCTCTGCTGTTTAGTTCAGCACCGTGGGCAGCGCCAAGCAAGCCACAGTGCCGTTGTCCCAGCTGAAATGTATAAAAGGGAACCTGTGTTGAAAAACCATTGTGCCCCCCCCCCCCCCCCACTAATTTGTTTCTGCAGCCTGGTCTGCTATGAGTGATGGCTAGCTGAGCCATGCAGAGGATCTTATACATTATGAGCCCTAGAGATATATTTAAAGCTTAATGTTAACAACTTGATGTTGTGAAATTTACCACTACGAAAAGTTGAAGAAAAACAGATTTACTTTGACCATGTTTCAAGCTGACCATCAAAAATGAGACAACTAACGCATATGAAAGAAAATGTTATCCATTGTTCATTAGTACAGGTGTATGATTTTTCATCTAGAACTCCGGAAAACGGGGTATTCTGGTATGTTGCCTGGTATTCTTCTGCAACTGTTCTGTGTTCAACAGTTTTCAACCCATGGAGTTTAATGACAACATCAGTTCTCACAGGCTTTTGGGGCAAGATAACACTACAGCTGCTCTTCAAAGCCACCATGTGGTTTACAAGTTGAAAATCTATATGGAAGCATGTTACCAGTTCCAAACAACCATGCTAAGAGCGTCACCATAGTCAAACCTGGCTTTCTTTGAGAAGTGGGTTAGGAGATCAAATCAATAGCCTACAATGTCAGCCATAACGGTCCATTGCCCGGAGCAAAACATCACTGATGGAGCAGATATGTGTGCCGTGAGCAAAGCAGCATTCCATGCCAATGCTTTGTCATTGTGAGTGGGAGAGAGAGAGAGAAACTGGAACTTTCTAAGAGAAGTCCTACCTCAGTTATCAATATGACCCAATAATTGTAGTTGACAGAAAGTATTTGTGTCCCTTACAAAAGCCGAGTGTCTCATTTTAAAAAGAGTGTTTAAACTTTAAACCATCTATGATACTGTATGCCTGAAGTCAATAAAAAGTGTCTGAAATTCTAGGAACTATGAATACATACACACATTTTAATATTTAAGTCTCCATTAGGAAAGAGCTCTGGCCACCCCCATTTGCAGTACTTCCAGTAATGCTTCCAAAAGGATAGGCAGAAAAACGGACTGCCAGTTACACCACAACCCTGGGGGACAGAGGCGCTTTGTGGTCTCACATCTGGGAGGCTAGTTATGGCCTGCTGGCCTGGCGAGACTATCGTTATCTCATCATCCTAAACCCTGTCCCTCAGGCTCAGGGGCCCCGGGGTTTAGGCTCAGAGGCCCCGGGGTTTTGGGGGAAATGGCCACGAACACAAATCTCAAGTCAAACTATTCTGGTGTTCTGGTTGATGGTTTAAGGAGATTCACTCGTTCTTTAAATCACCAGGCAATTACTTTTATATATTCGTATTCTCCATGGGCATGCAATAACATAAAGGTACCGGTTTGCATAGTTAAAAGTACTAAATAATATCAAATATTATCTTTCAGGTGAGGAGGAATATTTGCGCTCAGAATACAATAAACGCATCTCTTGGTCAGACCTAACTCAACAGCCTAGTATTTTAATCTTGGCATGAACTAAACCTACTAATATTACACATAATAATGATGCACATATAATAAATGTACAAAGAACCGGACGGCTGTAAAAAGGTAACGACCCCTTCTTTACATCGTGGTTTAAAAACATCCTGTATGCAGCGCATCGGAGCTCCTCGTGCGTTTTCCTGCGCGCGCCGCCCGCCACCAAACAACGGGATCTAACGTTAAGACAGTGACTGGAATTTACAACACAACTTTTAAGAACTTGCCTTGTTCACAATGCACACAGTCTAGACGCTACCATAATATGTCATTTAACGTGCGATCATTAATGAGGTAGAATAATTGTGTACATTGACGAATGGGGTCTCCGTGCGCGCGAAGCGTTTTTTTAAGCTAGTAATTTTACCCAGGATACGACCAACGAACGAGTGCTTTATACGTGATTCAAACACTAAATGAGAAGCACATTTTAGCTGATAATTGGTACACGATGCATCAGTTAACGTTAGAAATCAAGTAGAGAGAAACGGCTGTGTATCCGGTGATGCTTTGTTCGCAAGCTGTTGGTATTTTACCTTCAAGTACAATTCAGATCCCGTTTCGCCAGACCAGTCCAAAAAGTGTCCTTATCCGAGAGCGTTTCGTTACTTCTCTCCTTTAAAAAAAAACCCCTGATTCATCAACCCAATTTTGAGAGAAGCTTTTATAACTGTCTCCTTCCAATCGATCGGGGCTCTGGGGTGAAGACAAAGACTATCCCCAAATTCCCCCCTTTCTCCTCCCCCTTTCAGCTGCGCACCCCACCCCTTGGCTGCGCAGGAGGAGGAGGAGAGGGAACTTCAGCACGCTGATCTTCTTCTTTTGACCAGCATTCCCGATCAAAAACTTACCTCAGATGTATTGTGAATTTCTAACCTCTGCAAATGCCAACTATGTCATGTCAAAGTCAAATGTCTAAGTAGGTAACGTTTTCAGTTTTCTTTTATTCACCGTTTCAACGCTTAATGATGCATGTTGTGATTAGCATTTACACAAATATACCATTTTACCTCATTGCAAGTTTGACATCACTTGTGTAACCAACAGGACATTTCATCTGTCTCTGTAGTGTCGTCTATGTAATATCTATATTTATTATTGTATGATTTGCCTGGTCAGTTCTGATTGGCAGTAGCTAGGCCTGTTCATCAGACCCACTTTGCTCCTCACTGAAAAGTGGCACCTTGCCCAAGCAGCTGTTGGAGGTTGCTATATGAGATCCTCCCTCCTTCACACACTTTGTTTGGCAATGGCGAGGTTAATGCTATTCCTTATTCCTATGCCATTTGAGCTTTACCCCTTGTTTTGAACCATAGAACCACAATGTATTCTTAACCAACCAGCCAGCTCTAGTGGATGTGTGTAGGCCTACACAGTCATTTAACCTTGTAAAAGGTTCATTGGTGAAAGACAAAGGGAGGTGTGCTCTATACTTAAGTCCTGATTTATGTCGCTTTTATTTCTCTTAGTAAAAGGAGTACAGTACGGTCATGAATTGGCACACTCACCAAGTGAATCATGGCCACTTAATGGTCTGAACTCAGCATTATGTGGAGGTGATAATAAGCTACATAACCTGGCTTCCACCATGACTAACCTCCACACACTAAATCAAATCTGAGATTCCCCTTTACACAGCTAGAATTCCTGTTACGTTTATGACACACTTTTCCTGTAGATATGCTCTGTGCAATAATACTAAAATGAAACGTTACAGGCACTCAACTGGCTGGACTAATTTCTTTGGTTTTCCAGTCAAACTGAACAATCACATTGTTCTCCCCGTATTCACAGAAATGCAAGTCATTACTCAGAATTGAAGTTGGCTGCCAAGCAACTTCATTATGATTTCAGAAAGGAAAGATCAGAGATGGCTGCTTTTCATTTCATATCTAGCCAAGAAGGCTGAAAGCCCAATAAGTGCGGGTTATTGTTTAATATTTGCCGCAAACAGGGGGTCAGGAGAGGAATGTGATGCCCTTCCCCCCATTCTTAGGGACTGGGGAGCCTCCATTGTGAACCACAAGCGTGCTTCCATTCATAGGGTTTATTGTGGGGTGCCCTGGCTAACCACACTGCAAGCCTCAGTGCTCTGCACAGAGACAGAGATTCTGGAGCCGAACAGAACCTCATGGCTTCTCAAGAGAAGATGAAATTTCCTCCATTCTGACATTGAATCAACGATGAATCCCTGTAATGCCTGGTTCTGCTCAACTGGCCTTGAATGGACTTCTTTGTTCCAGTTGTTTGCTTTCCCCAGATGTTTCTCCACATTGCAGTCATCTTATTTACCACCATCTCTTGACTGGCTGAATCCCATTAAACAATGGGTACTAATGACACCATATTTATGCACCTATATATATATGCATCTATCTGTGCTGTTGATAGTGTCCCTTATTCTTGACTTCTTGGTATCAATGTACTACCATGACGCATTTCGAACAGCGTGAAAGTGCTTTGCTCAGGGGCTACCCCTCCATGAGTATAAAACCAGAGCCACCATAAATCACCCTCTTGTGATGTTTGCCTTCCTCTCAGCACCACATACACACACACGCACTGGCACACAATGTTTTGATGAAAGGGCCATACGACAACTGTTTTTTGCCTGAACGCTTGTGCAAGTTCTGCTTTGTGTGACATCATGTTTCCCCTTCAGGGAGCAACAGTCAGCTCTTTTGTCAGTGGAAGAGGGTGAAGCACCCACTCCCTAAAAAAAGCAGAAACATGCCCCCCACAGTAAAAAGTAAACATAAAAAAGAAAGAAGAGAAACAGCTAATATCACCCATGTGTTGCTGTTTTCTTCCCTAATTGTGTTAGATGGTGCCTGTATTTGTCACAATGCCAAAAATCCATTCGTTTTGTATTGAACATGCCTGTATTTTTCACATCCTCTGTGTGTGGCTGGAAATACACATGCACACACACACCCCTGCTAAGCTGTAGTCATGCTTGGGTCATTCGGTTGGTGGAGCTTATGCTCGGCCTGCATTGTTGTTGGGTCCAGTCTTTTCACATGCATTCTTGAGCCAATCTCCTGGCCAACACAGTGACATTGCAGTAGGGCCGGGAACCATTAGGTAGGTGTGGCATTAAGTACAAGGACAAAGGTCACCATAGCATCCCAGCATGATTGATCAAATAAGTATCTCAAGTACCTAAAGTAGTCAATTCACACCTGTGGGCCAGGCTGGAATAATTTTCTCCTGTAGCCTGGTTGTCAGTTGTGAAATTATTTTCCATTCTGTCCAGTGAGTGAGCGGCTGATTTATTTCAACATTCCTATTTTTGATCTGGCCCCTTACATAATCCTCTAGACACCCATCAATGCATGCCTTTGTGAACTTGGAAGCACTGCCCATTATCCCAAAGGCCAAGGAGGGTAAATGGAGGAGACGTCACTGCCGTCATATTGCATATCGCTGCTGGCGGGACAAAACCTCCTAACTCCATATATATATATTTTTTATCAACTCAGTAGATCATCCTCCATGTGTGTGTGGTTTTACAAAGTCTACACAATGGGAAAGCATTAAACCAATCATCTGTCTAAACCTCGTAACTCTATTCGCCCTCAAATCTGTGTTCGTTTTTTTCATCTGCTGGAAAGTTGGGTTTTTGGAGTTATGAGGTTTTGTCCCGCCAGCAGAGATATTATCCTTTGAAAAAATCGGGGTATCACACATGCACAGTTGAAATTTGTCCCCATCTCCATTGATTTGGTCCCCAAACACCCCCCCAGCACAATCATGTGCCATACTCCCATCTCCCATTGGGTGAGTTACTGGTGACTTAGCCTCCAATATATTAGCCTTGACAAAGACCAAGAAAATCTATAAACTTAAAAAAAAAAAAAAAGTGTCTTTTATAATGTTAGTTGTGTAACGTCAGGTAGCAATTATTAGTTGCACCTGTAGGTTTTTTGGCAATTACACCAGTGTGCATACTAGAGTAATTAAGTTTGGCAGTAAACTTAGCCCACACTGTTACGTTTTCATTCACAGTTCTTCAGGGAAGTTCAGCTTGCTGCCAGTGACGCTAATGTTTCCCATCTGTGTTGTTTAGGACTTAGGAGGCTGTAGTATCCTGCGCAGTACCTCCAAGTTTCTGTGTCACATTAGTGGAAATATCATGTTTGCACTCAGTGAGCAGAGTGGGGCTTGCCAGGATGAAGAGGTGTGAGTGCAAATCATATAGAAGAAAATGTGATGTTTGAACATTTTAAAAATGAATAATGAATAGCCTTTGTAATAAAGGCTTATGGGAATAACTGAACTAAAAACAGGGGAGAGGGAGACCTGCTTGAAAGAATGTTTTTCTTAATGCATATTCGGAGATAGATGCCATTAAACCATCATGCATAATGATACTTTATAAGTGCACATTTACATTTGAAAGCAGACACAAATTGTATTGACTGAAGCAACAGTCACCAAAAACACACCCTCCAGCAAAGGAAAAGATTTTCACTGACACATAATATTTTACATTGTATGCACAATTTTGCTGATTCAAACAAGGAGTAGACTAGAGTCTTTGCCGCTTTTTTGTTTCCCGCTTAAAACACCCCAGCTTTAGGACAGTAGGTGGGGGGCAGGCTGACCAGACAAAGTAGGGGGCTTAGAAAGGGGGTTGGGTGGGCTTAATTAGCAAGGTCACCGTATGGGGGAGGGGGACTCGCACTCTCAGTGGTAGGATATGTTGGGTAGTGGGGGTGTGTGATTCTCCAATTACAGTCTAGTGCTTCCTTGCCAGTGTCCCAATACCCGGTGTATGGTCGGTCGGGTTGCTGTTAGAAAAGTCTGCACGTGGGAGACACAAAAGAACCCCCATGGCTTCTGGGGAGGAGGGGCAGAGAGTTACCATGGAAATAGACAGCCCTACCCCTAGAACAGATGCATGGTCAGAAGGTGGTGAGGGTAGTTGGGGGGTGGTTGCCGTAGTGGCTGCGGATGAATGACTCCCAGAGATGTTTAGATCGCTTCAAAGTTTCCCTCCTAATATAACAGCTTAGTGACATTGCTGGTCATACAGATGATGAGTTAGTGACATTGCTGGTCATACAGATGCGCTTTGCATCTAAAGACATGACAATAAACAAAAGAGGCAGAAGAAGGGACCAGAAGACACCTGTCGTATCTTCCAAGTTGATCTCAAGCCGGCAGCTTCACACAACAATGGAATGAACTACAGAAAACATTGAAGTTAGAACATTTAATTCCGTCAGAAGATTTTAAAGATTTGAACTCTGATATTTTAGACGTTGCTTTTACTTGTTTCAACTGATATACATGTTTGTTGATGTTTGACGGAATTTTTGTTATTTTTTATTTTTTTGTTTTTTTATGTGTCTATTGTAAACAGGAATTAGATGTGTTTAACTGTATAAATAAAGGACAAATAAAAAACCAAGCTCCGAATGATGAATTATCGTAAAACATTCCATACTAGACTAAATAGGGCTGGCCATGCATTCATACTGGATACCCTCAGCTCCAGCTAGTTTGCCACAGAACTAATGTAAAGTCATGAGTACAAAAAGCCTTTAAAGGGGAACTATTTTACTATTCCTAGCACTATTTGGGCAACTTTAAACAATTCCTGTCAGTCTATTGAAGACATCTGTACGTTTAAAAAAAAATGCATTGGTTTATATTTCTAATCAAGTACTCAAACCCATCATTTTTCAGCCACAAGAAATCAGGCTGTTATGGCCTGGCTCCGCCCATAAGCACTTTGAGTGACAGTCAGTCGAGAGAGAGAGAGAGAGAGAGAGAGGGGGTGTAGACAGACAGACAGACAGACACCCTATGTCTATACGTTGTGTTAGTTTGCTGCTGCTATGAGAGAGAGAGAGAGAGAGAGAGAGAGAGAGAGAGAGAGAGAAAGTGAGAGAGGGGGTGTAGACAGACAGACAGACACCATGTCTATACGTTGTGTTAGTTTGCTGCTGCTATGAGAGAGAGAGAGAGAGAGAGAGAGAGAGAGAGAGAGAGAGAGAGAGAGAGAGAGAAAAAAAAGTGTAAACACTCTGCGTGTCCTCCCGGGAGAGGGAGCCGGGAGGACACGCAGTGTTACAGTTCTCTCTCTCTCGGTCCGGGAGCTCGTTTACAGTTCTCTCTCGGTTCGGGAGCATGAGCTGTAGCGCAGCACGGTGGTACTTCCTCGAGAGGGAGAGGGAGACACGCAGAGCGTTTACAGTTCTCTCTCGGTTCGGGAGCATGAGCTGTAGTGCAGCACGGTGGTACTTCCTCGAGAGGGAGAGGGAGACACGCAGAGCGTTTACAGTTCTCTGCTTCTCTCGCTCGGCGGGCAGCTAGAGGGGGCGGGTGTTATTATGCAAATGCACCATATGACGTCCCATATAGGCAAATTTTCAGATGACTCACTTGAGGGAGGGACATTATTGTGAGGGGAGAATTGGAAGAATGCGCCAAATCGAGAATTAGAGACATAGATCCTATTACTATAAGTCCACATAGCTAGAAAATAACCCTAAACACTGGAAAAGGTCATTTATAAGATAGTTCCCCTTTAAACCTATTTCAAAGTGTTTGAAGTAGTTTGCTTTGGGTGTATTTTCGAATATGTTTAAGTGCTTCTCACAATGGCCCCATTACTTTGCATCAGTTTTGTGGCTAACTAAGGAGGATCAGGGGATGGTGCTGAGAAAGAGTTCAGCCCTTTGACAACATGATGGACGAATAAGAAATAAGGCCAGGGGTCCAAAATTCTGAACTTGCCTTTTAACTGGCTAGAGGAGGTCCTGCTTAGTATTTGTATTGGCCTAGGCCCTAGGCCCTAGTGTATTTCTTGGACACAATGATCCATATATAGGCTATGCTGCACTTCATCCCGTGCACTCAGATGTGAAGTTATGAGGGATGGAACAATTTACCATACTGTACCCTTAGCCTACTATACGCTCAATGACGCACGCTGATTAAATGAAAGAGTTGTAGGACAGTCCACAATAGAATGACAAGTGTACATTTAAGATTCAAATAGCATATAGACATGTACTGTATACACATAGTAGTTTACATTAACACTTTGAGTGCCACGGACACGTTTTGTCGTTAGTTCATGCCGCCAGTTGAATGCCAGCAACGCTATATAGCGTTTGTTTGTCGTATTTTTTTTTATTAGCGATTTGAATTCATATTTCATCAATCGAGCCTCACGCTAGTGCTGCAGACTCTCTCTGAGCTCCATTGGGAAAATACAGCCCCCTATCGTCTCTCCCTGTGTAACTGCACCCCATTGGATTAGACTGATGGGGGGGGGGGGGTCCAGCCTCCTCATTTTACTTTTCCGGCGAGGCATCTGAAGAGACCCAAGTGATCGCCGAGCCGGAAAACGTGTGGAATACATATTTACAGTACCCAACGCTGAATCAATAAACACGATCGATATTTGGAATGGCGATCAGGAATTGGAATAATCTTTTTGGAGAACATCTGATCTGAGGTAAGCAATTTATTTTTACCAGTCTTGGGGTAATCGGATCTGTTTTGACCTATATATCAGTGTGTGCCCCATGTGTGTGTGTGTGTGTGCGCGCTGATCAGGAAATGAGAGAATATATTTTTCAGATAGCTTATATAGCGTGCATAAGTACACATATACTATTGATAATCTAGCATTTACTTGATAAATAAGCCGAAAAATTACAAGGTTTTTTGTGTATGCCCGAATATTCCAGTAAATGCCGTTTATCACGGAATCTATATATTTTCCTGAAAAACTAGGGCTTTTCAAAATGCTATAAAACGGAAATGAACCGATTAAAAAACAATCCGTTTCGACAATGTTGACTGCAAACAAGTCATTGATAAACGATGGGCAGATTAGACACATAGCCATAATTTAAGACTCAATGCATTCACAACGCTATCATTGAAGTGGGTGCTGGCATTCAACCACGTTTTACCATGTTAACAAGTGGCAACCAAAGTGTTAATAATACTTAAAGGGGCACTTCACCAAAACAATGCTGATTTATTTTGCACATAATTGGCCGTATTCAAACTAATTTACTCAATAACTGTCAAACTAAATAAATGTGTGTAAAACTGTTTAGTTTTTGGATGTGTGTGATATTATAGTGTTGTTAGAATATAAAGGCTGAACACAATAACCTGCCAAAGTGACTAGTAGGGGAATTGACAGAGCAGCCACTGCCACACTTAACCAGAAGTTGGCTTGTGGCATGCCCTACATGTGTGTGTCTCAGTCAGAAGACATTACGACTAGATAGATTGTGGCCAAAAAGGGGTTGTGTTCAGTGCCGACGTGCACCAACTAGCTCCAGCATATCTTGATTGCTGATGAAAAGCAGAACAGCCTTGTGAATGTCTCTGGGAAATGTGTAGGGAGCTGGTCCTATAACCCAGCAGGCATGTGAGGATGATTGTGAGGCTTTTGCGTACAGTAAATGCATACAAACTGAAGTAAAGAAATTAAGGGAATTTATGCAGATGAGGCAGATAGTATGAGCTATAATGGCATTATTATTATGTCGAAGAAGTCTGATTTTCCACATGTTTCTTTGGTGCTCTTATTTTTCTCTTCTTCTTCAAACTTGGTAAAACTGCAGTCGTCATCATCTGCATGATTTCTAGTTTGATCCCTACACGGAATGATGATTATTTATGTGTCACTGCTCAACCGTGAAACCATTTAGACGTCAATACGGATAAATCACGTGTTCTTGTTCAGATCAACCTGGGGAAATAAAATTACTTGTGAGATATAATTCAGTCCAGGGCTGCCTATTCTGCTGACTGAAAGTGATGATGGCACAAATCACACCAATTTATTGATTTTGTATTTCTGCAATCACGTGTTCTTAAAATCCAAGTTATGCATGCTTGAGAAAGTTGAGAAGGTTTCATGAAGTATGGAGCCTTTGAAAACCAAGTGTGTGTAAAGACCCACTGTAGAAAAAAATATATTTTTTGGGTTTACTTTGGGTACAAGGTACAAGGTTTTCTTCCAACAGTAGCGTTATAGTTTTCTATGAGCAAAGGGCATATTTGCTATATGGATGAGATGCACTATTCCCCAGTGTGCAGGTAGGTTGATTAAGATAGTAGCTATAGACTGTTGCTGGCATTTATGCAACCTCTTAAAGGTAAACTTCTAGGTAAAGTGCTCCTCTTGGTATTGCACTTTGTTTACATTTTTAGTTTTGGTCTGATGTGTGGGTTGAAGTTGAGTGGGGATAGGGGAGGGGTTGCTACTGTTGGTCACACCTCAGGTTCTACCAAGAGAGATATGGAGAAACACTATACAAATTACTATATAGCTAGTTTGATGGCATTACAGATTATATCTTTAAATCCAAGACATTTGTAACCAGTGGATTTTGTGGAGTCAAATCAAATAAAAATCAAATCAAATTGAACTCTTTCATGGCCACGCTTACTGCTCATCTCTACCACTAGATGGCCAGCTTAAAATAGTCGTTTCTGCGGTGTTTCACTATGTTTGCAGGGCTGTGTGTGTGTTCTGTATTATAGCTGTGGAGACAATGGTGTGGCTCATTTGACAGACACTACTTGTAGTTCAACATGGAAGAAATTGTTTGTTTCTACACACTGTAGTTTGTAGTTTATTACACGCTAAATATCGTGCATTTCCAAGAGAATCCAGTCTTTTTTCATAGATCACGAGATAAAACGCATTATGTGCAATAGACATAGAATATACCTTACCTTAGCCAGAAGGTGTTCCAAAAAGAATAATTCCAAGTGATCGCATCGCCATCGTGATTACCAGTGTATATGTCTATACACGTTTCGATGGTAAAATATGCTTAGGCAACCAATGTGAATCTCTGTTCAAGCAGGAGGAGCCCCTAAAAAAAAAAAAAAGGTAACCGTGTATCCACACAAATGCAATTCCAGTTCAGACACAGACAATACTGCCACCTGGTGATATTCTATCTGCATTGCAATTCCAATTTATACAAACGACGCAGGGACGGCTAGAATGACCCGGATGATTTAGAACGGGGCTCAGAGGAAAAATATCAAAGGATCTAAAAACTTAATATTATGTGTTTGGCGCCCATGGACCGGACACGTCTTCTTTAAACAAGTTAAGAAGAAACATCACAATAAATCCAGAACAAAGATAAAAACACTCCCAGACATACTCCACGCGAAGGTAAGGAAAAACTCACTAAAAACCTAGCAATAAGAAAAAAGCACCACAGGCAAAGTGGAGGGGAGAAACCTTAGAAGGGCCCTTCAAGAGGGGATCTCCCTTCTTAGATGTTGGTGATAGTAGTGCTGCTATAAAACGGGCAAAACAGTTGATAAGCATGTACATATACGTGTAAACAAACACAAAAGTACATGCAATAGCAACTGGGGTACTGTGGCAGATCTCCTCCCTCCTCCTTGGGATACGTGAAGGATGGGAGATATATCCATCACTTAGGTAGCTGATTAGTACTGATGTAGCACACCTGCACAGCATTTAGGCACACCCACCTCACATGCACACTAGAGATGTTCCGATACCATTTTTTCCTTTCCGATCCGATTCCGATACCTAAGCTTTGGGTATCGGCCGATACCGATACTTATCCGATACCAGTGCATACATTTAAAAAAAAAAGTATAAAAATTATATATATATATATATATTTTTTTTTACAGATACTGTTTTATATATAGTGTTTTTTTAGTAATAACTAGAAAGTAATGGTATTTATTCAACAGGTGATTGTATAGATTTGTATTAGTATCATTAATCAATGAGTATGGGGCTGCAGCACTGCAGATATACCCTACTCTAGATCCACTCGCTTTGCACTCGCTACCCAGTGGCTCTGCAGATATACCCTACTCAGTCTACAAGCTCCGTTGAAGTAGCAGAGGAACTGTTGTGATTTTTGCACAATAAATATTCAACATTCTCTTTTGAGACTCCGCCTCAGACTCTTATCATTTGGCACTAAAAGCTAAACATTGTCGCCGATATGGCTGTCCGCAACATGTCATTAATTGTGTACGCGACGTGCAATTGTGAAATGAAGACATTAACGTGAGCTACTGTAGGTTAGCTAGCATGAGCTACCGGTATACGGAAAGACCATAGAAGACTGTAACGTTACTGGTGACATTGTGATTTAACTTGGAATACTCCTTTGCCAACTTGCTGTACTTTGCTTGCAGGTCTGCAGCCATTATTGCTGGATTATGAATAGCCCCAACTTTAGCCAGGGTAACGTCAAAGCTAGCTTTCAGTTAGCTGTTTAATGCTAATAACACCAGCCACCAAGCGAACTCATCAGAGCTCCCCGTCAACAACGCTCTGTCGGGACGATGGCATTTTAAGAAAGTATCTGCTCTGCTGTTAAAATGACAAATGGCAATTGACACTTTAATTCACGGTCGATTAAGCACACGTTTGTTTTATAATGCTCACTCAGCGAGTAGGGTATATCTACAGAGCCCAACGTCCGCAGTGTTGTTGATAAATTACGTCATATGGTATCGGAGCGCAACATTAGAGGGTACTCGCCGATACCGATACCAGCATTTTAGGCAGTATCGGCGGCATTTCCGATACTGGTATCGGTATCGGAACAACTCTAATGCACACACACACTAGCTGATTAGTACTGATATAGTACACCTGCACATAATTAGTAGACACACACCTCACGTGCACTCACAAGCATCCTACACATTACATTAACCCTGAGATGAAGAGAGTTGAGTTGAGCGGAGTATGGTGTTGGAGTAGTGGTGTAGAGAGAGAGAGATTGATGTTCAGAGTTGCGACAGTGAGAGGAAGTAGAGGAGTGGAGAAAGCGAGATAGGTGTTCTTTGTGTACTGGACCCTGGACTGGCTGAGATACCCCCCTGTGTACTGACCTTTTGGACTGAACGACAACCCTGAACTTTGAACAATCCCTTTTTCTGTCGTCGACATTTACATTTACATTTAGTCATTTAGCTGACGCTTTTATCCAAAGCGACTTACAAGTTCTGAACATTTACATTTAGTCATTTAGCTGACGCTTTTATCCAAAGCGACTTACAAGTTCTGTACGACAAGTCATCAGGAAGGGCACAACTCTATCAGCTGAGTAACAATGTTCATCAAAGTGTTGAGTGCTACAGTGTAGGTTAGTTTATTAGGACAAGTGCATGACAGTAAGGTTAGTTAGGGTTAGATATTTCTTTTCTTTTCTTTTTAATTCAGATAATGGTTGAAGAAGTGCGTCTTTAGTCGACGGCGAAAGATTGCACAGGTTTCGGCTGTCCTAACTGGGGTGGGTAGTTCATTCCACCATTGTGGGGCAAGGACTGAGAATAGGCGACTTCTCTTTGATGACCCTCCCGGAGCTTGGAAATGAGTAGGTCTGAGGCGGACAGAATATGCAGAGCGTAGGGGTCTTGAGGGTGTGTAGTTACTAGAGACCATTGACCGGAGGTAGGCGGGATCGGTTCCCTTTGCCGCACGGTATGCTAGGTCGAGGGCCTTGAAGCGGATTCGTGCAGCAATGGGGAGCCAGTGCAGGTCCCTAAGAAGTGGGGTGACATGGGCCGACTTTGGTAGGTTTGAGATAAGGCGGGCCGCTGCGTTTGAAGAGGCTTGGTGGCAGTGGCCGGGAGGCCAGCGAGCAGTGCGTTGCAGTAGTCGAGGCGGGAGATGACTGTTGATTGGACGAGGAGTTGGGTGGCTTCTTTTGTCAGAAAGGGGCGGATCCTTCTGACGTTGCTCAGGAGGAATCTACAGGTTCTGGTTGTCGCTGCGATGTGAGCAGAGAAGTTCAACTGGTCGTCGAGGACAACACCAAGGTTCTTGGCGGTCGGGGACTCGGTCACAGCTGCATTCTCGACTGTGATGGAAAGGTCGGTCAGGGGGGAGGATTTGGCCGGCAGGTGGAGCAATTCTGTTTTGCTTAGGTTCAGTTTGAGCTGGTTGGTCATCATCCAGGCGGAGATGTCGGACAGGCAGGCCGAGATCCGCTCAGAGACGTGGATATCTGAGGGAGGGAAGGAAAGGAAGAGTTGAGTATCGTCGGCATAACAATGATAGGAGAAGCCATGAGACATGATAATGTTATCCAGTGATTTAGTGTAGAGGGAGAAGAGAAGGGGTCCTAGAACCGAGCCCTGGGGGACACCCGTCTGCAGGGGGCGGGTGGCCGACAGGGTCCCTCTCCATGACACTTGGTAGGAGCGGTCATTGAGGTATGATGTCAGCAGGGATGCGTTCTTCATGGGACAGGGTTGCACTCCGTGCACCCAAAGATTTGAGCAGATGCGCGTGCACACAGGAATGCGCTGCACTCGCCAACTCACTATAAGTACCCACCTGGGCTACTTTGCATATCAATAGCGCCGGTCGTGAGGTGTGTTAAATACATTATCAGATACATTCACACCTAACTTGTGAATGAAATGTGTTACATTCCATTCGTAGAGGCAATTAGGCATTGTCTTTAGTCTGTGCTTAAAGGCCAACCTTCACGTTGTATTTTTGTTCAATAAACAATGTGGACTAGGCCAACGGTGACTTTCATGAAGAAGGAAAAAAAAAGTATTGAAATTGACCCAGTTTTAGCGTTTTTATCAAACATTTTGTCTGCCCAACACAATCACCACGCACGTGGATATTTTAATCAATGGTTCATAACGTGCGTGTGTAATCGAAATGATCTCGTCACAACAGGTGCAGGGCACCAGGGGGCTCACCAGGGGGCGCTGAGAGTCACACAAAGCTACTGGCAGGCACTGCAGGCAGAGAGCCTTGCTACCATAGATATATGCTTGCTACTACTAGCCGAATGAAAATGTATCTGTTTCACCTAACACTATTGCTCCGTGATTATAGCCATCCATCTCTAAAGCTAACCACTATTTGTAAAAGCCACAACCACATTACCATATTTGTATTAATGTAAATCATTGTGTCGTTGTACACATATTGTGTTTATAACGTTAGTAGCTAACATAGCTTAGCTTGGTAGCTATTGTGCTAACAACATATCCCGACATCCGGCTCGCTGGCCGGCATGAACGGCCGACCCAAAATGGTTCTCTCCTCTCTGTACACCCCATCCCCACGGGTACCCTGCCGGGGGGCCCATGGATGCGACAACGGTGGCAGCCGTAGGGTGCTCGAGCCCGTAAAGGCTAGTGGTACACGATAGCTATGAGCTAACTATACAGGCTCAAACACCCTACGGAGTACGGCCGCCGCTGTTGTCGCGTCCACAAGCTCCTCCGCAGGACACCCGCGAGGACGGGGGCACACAAAGAGGAGAGAACCACCCGCAGGGACGGCGGAGCTGTAGTGGTCCCGACTGTAGCAGGGACGGCGGAGCTATAGGCTAACTGTGATGCACCGAGTGGGCCACCATTGATCTAGTACTATGACCCGGACGGGCATAAGGCATACGTTTCCTGAAGTGACGTCACGGCCGTGCTAGCGTCTGATAAGCTTTTAGATTCGGCTCATTAATATGCACCTGTAGTGACGTCGGCGTTTGATAAGCTTTTTTGATTCGCGCGTGCATGTTATTCGTGCGTGGACCTTTTTAACTCTTTCGAAGTGGCATTTCCGGTGTCAAATGGAAAAAAATAAATAATGAAATTATATATATAGTGTTTCTCCATATCTCTCTTGTAAACTACCCATAATTGATCAGTAGGGTTTAACCTGGATGTTGGGCTTTAAGCGAGGGAACATTTATGCGTATGCACGGGAGCGCGCACACGCGCCGGGAGAGTGCGTGCACGTGGCGTCATTAGCGTGCGTGCAATCAGCGTTGATATGAGGAACGCACCTCTGGATGTCAGCCATGTCAGCGCAGAGCCAGCCACTCCCATTCCTGCGAGGGCTGCGAGGAGGATCTGATGGTTGACTGTGTCGAAGGCTGCAGATAGATCTAGGAGAATCAGAACAGAGGAGAGGCCTTTCGCTTTTGCTAAGTGAAGTGCCTCTGTGACCGCAATGAGGGCCGTTTCTGTGGAGTGGCCAGTCAGGAAGCCAGACTGATTAGGGTCTAAGAGGTAATTATGTAAGAGATAAGCAGTAAGTTGGTTGGATACAGCACGTTCAAGTGTTTTAGAAAGGAAGGAGAGAAGAGAGACAGGATGATAGTTGCCTATGACGGTGGGGTTCAGGGTTGGTTTTTTTTTGAGTGAGGAGTTGATGGTTGCAGTTAGGAATGGGAGGATGTCTGGTGCTATGGTCTGGAGGAGTGGGGAGGGTAGCTGGTCCAGCTGGCATGTAGTCGGACGGTTCGATGTTACCAGTGTCAGGGTCTCGGCTTTTGTAATGGGAGAGAAAGATGACAGAGTGAAGGATGAGGTTCTCGATTCAGCATTTGGAATGGGTGGGGGTTGAGAGAAGGAGCTGCGGATGTTCTCCACTTTTTCCTCAAAGAAGATCGCGAAGTCTTTGGCAGAGAAAGATGAGGGAGGAGGGGGTGGGGGGGGAGTGAGGAGGGAGGACATGGTAGCATGCAGCATCGAGTCTGTTTTGTGTTATTGACCCCCGGACCGGATCACAACCATTCTATGGCTTTTCCCCCTGGATTCACCGTAAATTCAATAAATACTTGTATTGATTGATATTGCTCTTGTGTGGATATTCGCATTTGTTGTATTTGAACCATGGCGAACCTGTATCCTATCAGGTTCGTCACAGGTACACAGTGGCGGACTCAGGCTGAAATAGTCTTCATCCTTGATTAAGATTAACATTAGAACAACATAGACAATCCAGATTAATAGTATAACCACACCTCTATGATCAAAACACACAGGGAACAATACACCTTCCAAATGTTTATTTCACCTCATTGTTATTGTGAGGATTGGTCCGTTGCCGCCGCACGCTTCAAGGTCTTCAAGGTACCAATTACCGTCGCGCACCTGAAGTGAGTTCTAATCAGCTCAGCTCCCTTCATATACTCTGGGTTTCCTAACGTTCATTGTCGGGTCGTTTTGGATTTCCACTGGCTGCTGCTTGTTCCCCCCGTGTTGTACCTCGTCTTTTTCTCTCCAGGACGTCTGTAGGAAGTCGCCTCTGTCTCGTAGACCGATTTGCGCAATTGCGCCTTGGTGAGTTTTGGAACGTACCTTTTTTTGGATACTCTGTTTTTCTCGCAAATTCCGGGACTCGGGACCTTTCTGTTTTTTGTGTGTTTTGTTAACACTGAAGAGGAGCCGCTTGTTGTTGTTACTGACTCAGCTAATCAATACTGGACTGCCTGTTATCCCGTTCGCTCGTCTCTTGACATTATCTCTCTCTCTGTTTTCCCGAGTGGATCGACAAGTAGCTGCAGAGCAGCAGAGGCAGAGGCGCAACGCCACGGTGCCATCTCTGCTCAGAAGACGAGCTGCAGAGCCGCAGACAACTCTGCCAAGAACATTTCTCCCCTTGTGCTTTTGTTGTTTTTCCGCTCATTCCTATTTTGTAAATAAATACGCCCTCGTTTTTGGCTAACTCTGAACTACCTGTCTGTGCCGTGCTGTTGGGGTCGGTTTCAAACCTTAACATTACGACCCGACCATGACGACCCCAGCCGACACAGACAGAGTTAGGGCAGCGTTGGCGGTCCAGATCGAGTTGACCAACGACCACAGCCTACAGTTAGGTGCGGCTGCGGCTGCTGTGCAGGACCTCCCAGGTCCAGCCTATTCAGGAATCTCTTAGCTCTCTGGCTACCCAGCAGACAGCCCAGGGTAATCAGCAGGCTGATATTCTGCACCAGCTACAGACGCTCAGTGCAGCATTTAACACCCTGCTTTTAACCCCACCTGTCCCAGGAGTCTCAGCCAGATCACCACCCGCAGCCGCGGCAGACCCCGCACCTCCCGACCTCGCACCTCGGGAGCCCCGTCTCTCCGAACCACGTTTGTTCGACGTTAACTTCGAGGATTGTGCCACATTCATCATGCAATGTGAGTTGGTTTTCCTTCATCAACCCAGCCGATTTACATCAGAGGGAGCCCGAGTAGCTTACATGACTAACCTGCTCTCAGGCCGAGCAGCACAGTGGGTTACTGCCTCCTGGTCTATGGGGGCTGATTTTTGTTTCTCCTACCCAGACTTCGTGGCAGAGCTCCGCAGGGTTTTCCACCACCCAGCTCGTGGCCAGGACCCAGGAGCTTGGTTGGGCACCTTCCGGCAGGGCAGTGGCAGTGTCACAGACTACGCGCTGGAGTTCAGACTGGCCGCAACCGAGAGCGGTTGGAACGATCAGGCGCTTCGTCTCACCTTCCTGAGGGGGCTCAAGGACGCAGTAAGGGACCAGCTCGCGACCCGAGAGGAGCCCGATTCTCTCAAGGGCCTAATCGACCTCGCTATTCGCATCGACGGACGCCTCAGGGAGAGAAGGCGTGAGAGAGCCCGACTGGGACCCCCGGACGTTTCCCAGACCCCCCGCACTCGTGACAGTACTGCGGTCCGTCCTGCTCCCTCCGCAACTGGTGGTCTGTTCCCCTCCCGGTCGGTGACCGAGGAGGAACCCATGCAGCTGGGGCGCACACACCTTAGCCAGGCTGAACGGGAGTCCAGGCTCAGGTCCGGCCTTTGCCTCTACTGCGGCCGGGATGGACACCGTGTCTCCAATTGCCCTACCCGGCCAAAAGACCAGGCTCGCCGGGACCCCGGGAGATCCTGGTGAGCCGTTTTTCCTGTTCCCACACCCGTGCACCACCTAACCGTCTGACGAGCGTCACCCTAGCCTGGGCGGACCAACGGGCGACGGTGGAGGCACTCATTGACTCGGGTGCTGATGAGAGTTTCCTGGACGTTGAGTTTGCCACCCAGGCCAACATTCCACTTGAGGACCTCGAGAGGCCCTTGGCGGTTTTCGCGCTGGATCAGCACCGCCTGGCTGACATCACTCAACGCACCTGTCCTGTCCTCCTCACCATTGCTGGTAACCACGTTGAGAGACTCCAGTTTTTTATTACCAGATCCCCTCTTGTCCCAGTAGTCCTGGGTCGGCCCTGGCTCGCGCTGCATGAGCCCCACATCGCCTGGTCCTCCGGCACCATCAGGGGGTGAAGCTCCTCCTGTCATGCCCAGTGTCTTCAGGCGGCGTCCAGTCCCTCGCCCCGGAGTTCCCTTTGTGAACCGCCCCTGGACCTCTCAACTATTCCCCCCGAGTACCACGACCTCGAGGAGGTTTTCAGCAAGTCCGGGCTCAGGCCCTTCCGCCTCACCGGCCTTACGACTGTGCCATCGACCTCCGCTCAGGGGCCCCCCTTCCCGGCAGCCGCCTCTACAGTCTGACCGTCCCTGAGAAGGCAGAGATGGATAAGTACATCTCTGAGTCCTTGGCAGCAGGCCTCATTTGGCCTTCGTCCTCCCCGGTGGCGGCCGGTTTCTTTTTTGTTGGGAAGAAGGATGGAGACCTTCGGCCCTGCATCGACTATCGCCAACTCAACGAGATCACCATTAAGAACAAGTATCCTCTTCCTCTCATGAACTCCACCTTCGAGCCTCTCACCCAGGCTACCGTCTTCACCAAACTGGACCTTCGGAGTGCCTACCATCTGGTCCGTATCCGAGAGGGCGATGAATGGAAGACCGCCTTCAAGACTCCCAGGGGCCATTACGAGTACCTGGTGATGCCGTTCGGCCTGACCAACGCTCCGGCGGTATTCCAGGCGCTCATGAACGACGTCCTCCGTGACATGCTCGAGGAGTTTGTGGTGGTATACCTGGACGACATCCTCATCTTCTCCAAGACCCTCGAGGCACACGTCCAGCATGTCCGCCGTGTGCTGGAGCGCCTCCTCCACAATCGGCTCTTCGTTAAGGCAGAGAAGTGCCGTTTCCACTCCGACTCCGTCGATTACCTGGGCTTCATCGTGGAGAGCGGCCAGACCCGAGCTGACCCTCGCAAGATCCGGGCTGTGGACGAGTGGCCGGAGCCCACCTCTCGGAAGGAGCTACAGAGCTTCCTCGGGTTCGCAAACTTCTACCGGAGATTCATCCGGAGCTACAGCCAGGTGGCGGAACCACTTACCAGGCTAACCTCTCCCTCCCTGCCGTTTGACTGGTCTCCAGCGGCCTGCGCTGCGTTCCGTTCCCTCAAGAAGAGGTTCACCACCGCCCCGGTCTTGCTCCACCCAGACCCCAAGAGGCAGTTCATTGTGGAGGTGGACGCCTTGGATACTGGACTAGGGGCTATCTTGTCTCAGCGGTCGGCAACGGACCAGAAGGTCCATCCATGCGCTTTCTACTCACATCGTTTCCTTCCTGCCGAGAGGAACTATGACATTGGCAATCGGGAGCTGCTGGCGGTAGTGGTTGCCTTGGAGGAGTGGCGTCATTGGCTGGAGGGGGCCGAGGAACCGTTCACCATTTGGACGGACCATAAGAACTTGACGTACATCCGTGCTTCCAAGCGCCTCAACGGTCGGCAGGCAAGGTGGGCCAGCTTCCTCAGTCGGTTCGACTTCTCGCTGACCTTTCGCCCTGGGTCCCGCAACACGAAGGCCGACTCTCTGTCCCGGTTACACTCCAAGGGGGCTCCAACCACAGAGGATCCGACTCCCATCCTCCCAGAGGCCAGGGTGGTGGGAGTGGTCACCTTGGGCATCGAGACCGTGGTCAGGCGTGCCCTACGTTTCCATCCCGCTCCCAGCAACGTACCTGTTCGTCGCCTCTTTGTCCCCGACTCAGTCCGGTCCCGGGTTCTCCAGTGGGGCCATACCAGCCGGTTCGCCTGCCACCCCGGCGTTCATCGCACTTTCTCCTTCCTGGCTCGTCGATTCTGGTGGCCCACCATGAGGAACGACGTCAAGGAATTTGTTCTGGCCTGCGCGGTCTGCGCCCGCAGCAAGGCCTCCCACCAGGCACCCTCCGGGCTATTGCAGCCGCTTCCCATTCCGAGCCGCCCTTGGTCCCATGTGGCGTTGGACTTCGTCACGGGTCTTCCTTCGTCCCAGGGGAACACGTGCCTACTGACTGTGGTGGATCGGTTCAAGTTCAAGTTCAAGTTCAAGTTCTTTAATAGTTGTCATACAGAAGTACAGAATACTTTCATACAAAATGCTTCTTACTGTTACGCTCCAGAGACTGTGCTAGACAAGATAGTATCAAATAACATAATAACATAATATAGCATGAATTTAGAAGAAGAAAATGAGGTCACAGTGTTCGGTATAGACATATGTACAATGTTCTGAGTTACCATATAATATACAATACACAATACTATGCAGTGTACTAATGTACAGTACTATCTAGTGCAAAGCAGAAATGGGATGAGGTACAATTTTAGGTACAATTTACAGTAAGGTGTACGAGTTGTAGTGCAATCCTTCATCCATAAATATAAAGTGTGGGGAGTGGGTGCTACAGTGTGTTTGTTTAAAGTGGGTGTGTGCTATAAGTGTGTGGAGTGGGTGCTACAGTGTGTTTGTTTAAAGTGAGTGTGTGTGTGTGGATGTGTGTGCTATGTGCGTTTGGTGGTTGTTGTTGTGTAGTGTTCATTCATTGTTCGTTTAGCAGCCTGATGGCCTGGGGATAGAAGCTTCTTCTGAGTCTTTCTGTGCTCGCCTTGAGACTCCTGTATCGCTTGCCTGACCGCAGCAGTTCAAAGAGGCAGTTGTTCGGGTGACTGGAGTCTTTAATGATTCTCTTAGCCTTGCCCTTGCAACGCTTGTAGTAAATGTTCTGGAGGGTGGGGAGCCCCCCTCCAATTGTGCGTTCGGCTGAACGTGTCACTCTTTGTAGTCTGCTTTGGTCTTGTGCAGTGCTATTCCCAAACCAGGAGGTGATGTTGCCGGTCAAGATGCTCTCTATTGTACATGAGTAGAAGTTCTTAAGGATCTTCTGGCTGACTTGGAACTTCCTTAGGCGCCTGAGGAAGTAGAGGCGTTGTCGTGCCTTCTTCACAACACTGTTAATGTGTGTGGTCCATGTCAAGTCCTCGGATATGTAGGCTCCGAGGTACTTAAAGCTGTTGACTCTCTCAACCGGTGCCCCGTCGATGCTGAGGGGGCTGTAGTCCTTGACCCCCGACCTCCTGAAGTCCACAATCATCTCCTTTGTTTTGCTGACGTTCAGGGAGAGGCTGTTTTCCTGGCACCATCCCGCCAGGACCTTGACCTCTTCCAGGTAGGCCCTCTCGTCGTTGGCAGAGATCAGGCCCACCACCACTGTGTCGTCAGCAAATTTGACGATTGTATTGCTACTCCGCTGAGCCACACAGTCGTGTGTGTACAGGGAGTAGAGGAGGGGACTCAGAACACAGCCCTGGGGGGCCCCTATGTTGAGGGTGATGGATGAGGAGGTGCAGTTGCCTGCTCTCACCACCTGGGGTCTGCCAGTCAGGAAGTCCAAGACCCACTGGCAGAGGTCATAGCCCAAGCCCAGGTCCCTGAGCTTGGCTATGAGTATGGAGGGGACTATGGTATTGAATGCCGAGCTGTAGTCGATGAATAGCATTCTCACATAGTTCCCCTGCCTCTTGTCCAGGTGTGATGCTGCTGTGTGCAGCACATGGGATATGGCGTCCTCCGTGGACCTGTTGGGGCGGTATGCAAATTGCAGGGGGTCCATGTTGATGGGGAGGGAGGAGCAGATGTAGCCCTTTACTAGCTTCTCAAAGCACTTCATGGCTATGGAGGTGAGAGCTACAGGGCGGTAGTCGTTGAGGCAAGCAGGCTTGGATTTTTTGGGTACAGGGATAATAGTGGACTTCTTCAGGCAGGTGGGGATGACAGCCTGTTCTAAGGACAGGTTAAATATGTCAGTGAATACTGGGGCCAGTTGGTCGGCACAGACTTTTAGGACGCGGCCGGGGATGCCGTCTGGACCTGCTGCCTTCCTGATATTCACTTTTTTAAAGGTCCGCCTCACCTCATGCTCTGTTACCCTGAACACTGCGCCTCCATCAGCAGCCGACCCCCCCCCCCCCCCCATTGCCGAGGCTTGTGAGCTGGTGTTGTTATTACCAGCATCAAACCTCGCATAGAAGGTATTGAGGTCATTTGCTAAGGAGATGTCACTGTTCAGTTTGAGGGAGGCGCCTTTGTAGTCTGTCATCGTTTTGAGCCCCTGCCACATAGCTCTAGAGTCAGCTTGTTCAAACTGGAGTTCAATTTTATCCCTGTAGCGTCGTTTGGCCTCTGACACTGTCCTCCTTACGTTGTATCGCGCCACCTTGTGGTCATTCATGTTGCCTGCCTCTAGGCCGTCGTTGTATGCTTTGGTGCGCTCTCTCAGAGCTTCACGGACGGATTTGTCTACCCAGGGTTTTTGATTTGGGTAAACTTTCATTTTGGTAGTGGGGATTGTTTCTTTCACCCTAGTACAAACATAGTCCAGCACTGTCTCCGTGTAGACATTAATGTTATCTGTGTCGCGGAACACATTCCAGTCTGTGTGGTGAAACACTGACCGGATCGTCTCCTCTGACGTCACATCCCATTTCTGCACCTCTCGCGAGACTACGGGAGTACTTTTAATTCTCTGTCTGTACTTTGGTGAAAGAAAGATGGATGCGTGATCTGACTTACCAAAGCCACTATCAGAATGAGCCTTGTAGCCACCTTTAAATTGCGTGTAACAGTGATCTAGGATGTTACCGCCTCTGGTGTTGCAAGTCACATGCTGATAGAAGTCAGGCAATACCTTTCTCAGATTGGCGCTATTGAAATCTCCCAGAACTAAAATGGCGGCGTTAACATTCGCCACTTGGATTCTATTTACCTCGTCGTGTAGTCTGGAGAGCGCAACCTTGTTGCTGGCTTGCGGTGGAATATACACTCCGACCAGGACGATCGCCGTTAACTCCCTCGGGAGGAAGAAAGGACGACACTTGATGGTTATATATTCCAGTTCTGGGGAGCAGTGGTTGGATAATTCCTTCACGTTCGTTGGATCGCTCCAATTTTTGTTAAGGGGGTTCACCTCGTGGCCCTTCCCAAGCTTCCCTCGGCTTCCGAGACAGCGGACCTCCTGACAAGCCACGTGTTCCGCCTCCATGGTTTTCCCCAGGACGTCGTCTCGGACCGGGGCCCCTAGTTCACTTCCCAGGTATGGCGGGCCTTTTGCAAGGGATTGGGAGCAACAGTCAGTCTTTCCTCTGGTTATCATCCCCAGACTAACGGACAAACAGAGAGAATGAACCAGAGCGTGGAGTCTGCTCTCCGCTGTGTTGCCGCCGAGAAACCCGCTTCCTGGAGCCGGTTCCTCCCCTGGGTCGAGTACGCCATCAACTCCCTGGTCAGTTCCGCCACCGGCCTCTCGCCATTTGAGGTATCCCTGGGCTACCAACCCCCTCTTTTCCCTGCACAGGAGTCGGAGGTGGCAGTTCCCTCCGTGCAGGACCATCTCGACCGGTGTCGGCAGGTCTGGGAGATCACCAGGACTGCGCTGCTCCGGTCATCGGAGCACGCTAGTCGTGGAGCTGACCGACGCCGGATCCCTGCGCCGACGTACCACCCTGGGCAGAGGGTATGGTTGTCCGCCAAGGATCTTCCGCTTCGATCCTCGGCCAAGAAGCTTAACCCCCGGTTCGTCGGCCCTTTTGAGGTCCAGAAGGTGCTCAGTCCCGCGGCGGTGAGTCTTAAGCTTCCTGCGTCCATGCGCATTCACCCCGTTTTCCATGTGTCCCGGGTTAAACCTGTCTCTCTCAGTCCCCTGATGCCTCCTGCCCCAGACCCGCCTCCTCCCGAGATGGTGGACGGACACCCCCAGTGGAAGGTCCGTCAGCTCATGGACGTCCGACGGTGGGGACAGGGGTTGCAGTACCTGGTGGACTGGGAGGGATACGGTCCGGAGGAACGGAGCTGGGTCTCCCGCCAGCTCATCATGGACCCCGCCCTGATCACCGACTTCCATCGTTCCCATCCGGACAAGCCGAGGCCGGGCTGGTCGCCGGGTGGCTCCCGTGGAGGGGGGGGGGGGGGGTACTGTGAGGATTGGTCCGTTGCCGCCGCACGCTTCAAGGTCTTCAAGGTACCAATTACCGTTGCGCACCTGAAGTGAGTTCTAATCAGCTCGCTGGAGCCCTTCATATACTCTGGGTTTCCTAACGTTCATTGTCGGGTCGTTTTGGATTTCCACTGGCTGCTGCTTGTTCCCCCCGTGTTGTACCTCGTCTTTTTCTCTCCAGGACGTCTGTTGGAAGTCGCCGCTGTTGCTTGCTCTACCATCCTTTGGATCTCTGCCTCGTAGACCGCTTTGCGCAATTGCGCCTTGGTGAGTTTTGGAACGTACCTTTTTTTGGATACTCTGTTTTTCTCGCAAATTCCGGGACTCGGGACCTTTCTGTTTTTTGTGTGTTTTGTTAACACTGAAGAGGAGCCGCTTGTTGTTGTTACTGACTCAGCTAATCAATACTGGACTGCCTGTTATCCCATTCGCTCGTCTCTTGACATTATCTCTCTCTCTCTGTTTTCCCGAGTGGATCGACAAGTAGCTGCAGAGCAGCAGAGGCAGAGGCGCAACGCCACGGTGCCATCTCTGCTCAGAAGACGAGCTGCAGAGCCGCAGACAACTCTGCCAAGAACATTTCTCCCCTTGTGCTTTTGTTGTTTTTCGCTCATTCCTATTTTGTAAATAAATACGCCCTAGTTTTTGGCTAACTCTGAACTACCTGTCTGTGCCGTGCTGTTGGGGTCGGTTTCAAACCTTAACAGTTATGGTGTTTGAAAAGTAGATTTATCATGGTGTTTGAAAAGTCAATTATCATGGTGTTTGAAAAGTGGATTTATCATAGTGTTTGAAATTTAGATTTATCATGGCGTTTGAAAAGTAGATTATCATGGTGTTTGAAGGCCTGCCCTAAACCATTGCTGCAGTGGTACATTTCTCAATGCTAAACATATCATTGAGGAATATAAATATTTGGGAAACAGCATTTTAATATGGTCTGGGTTGAAAAATCAGTGTGATATTTTAATGGCAACAGGAGAGCATTCAAGTTATTTGTTGTTGTGTCGTTTGAATCATTTCTCTCCCTATCATAATTTTCATCTTCGCTTTCTTTAGCATCTCCATGATCATCTTCATCATCATTTCTCTCCATAGCATCATCTGCATTCTCTCTTGCCTCCACTTCTTCATAATTTCTCTCCATAGAATCATCTGCATTTTCTCTTTCCTCCACTTCTTCACCATCTCTCTTCCTGATATCATCATTTCCCTCTTGAATATCTCCATCTTCATTGTCTGTACTGTCTTTATCTAAGGTGGAAATGTCAATATTTGTTTCATAATAGTAATTTAATTGTACTGTATATAATATTCGTACTGTAGCCTACAATGTTATAATTGTATTATAAAATAATATGTCATAATATTATAGCACTACCACCACTAGCCCTCTTGCCTTGATTGGAATAAAAAGGATCTATGGTTGGTCAATTTAAATGTTTAAGACACCTTTTTCTGTCCAAAATAAGCATTATTGACCATGTTAGCACCAGATTCTCAGTTATAATCCAAACTATGGCCCTGTGCGACAAGCTTGTACACACACGTAGCTAGTAGTGAGGACTTACAAATACATACCTGTATCCTTATCTCCTCCCTTAGTATTGTTGCTTCTGACCAAATTTTTCAAAGAGAAGCTACCTCTCGCAGCATTTTTCAGCTACTTTTTAATATTCTTCAGATTTCTTTCTCATTGGCATTCTGTAATCATATGAATATGAATATGATGATGAATATGAATCATATAATATAGGCCAATGCTAAACCCACTTTTAAGTTTAAAACCACTCTTAAGTTAGCTTTACAAAAATGCACACTGAACTTTAAAGTGCTAAGGGTATATTTTGTGCAAATAGTCCTAAAATAATTTGTACACTTTATTTCTAAATTGAGAACACAGCTTAGCATAGAATCAGCTAAGCAAGGTACCTGTTTAGTTAGCTAGCTACAGTAGTAATACAGCTAGCCTACAGTAGCCTAGGCTAAAACATACTGCCATCAATAAAATCACTTGCAGTGTACATACATTAGTATTTTAGTAATGCATAATTGGTAAAACAAAATCAATCTTTGCAACTTCAAAGAAAGCTTGATGTATTACGTACCTCACACACAGCAGTAGGATCCAGGGTTACAGCTCAGACTGCATTAAGCCCTCTGGCATCTGAACATTCAAGAGGGGATGTATCTAAAACTGAAAACTTAAATGGATGGAATATTGTAGTGACAGGGCTGCTCAGAGTTGTAGCTAACTCTTTTGCATGACATTATTTAACCGTCGGGGCACATGGTCAAGTTTAACCATTGGAGGGGCACCAATGGGCACGTCCTCTAATTTTCGCCACTCAAAAGGGCATTTTAGCGTGATGTTTTCAACTGTGGGGTGGGCACATGGTCAAATTTAGACCATTGGAGGGGCACATCCTCTAGTTTTTTCACTCAAAATGGCACTTTTGCGTGTTGTTTTTCCACTGTGGGGGCACATGGTCAAGTTTAGACCATTGGAAGGGCACCAATGGGCACGTCCTCTAGTTTTTGCCACTCAAAAGGGCACTTTAGTGCAATGTTTTCAACTGTGGGGGCACATGGTCAAGTTTAGACCATTGGAAGGTCACCAATGGGCACGTCCTCTAGTTTTTGCCACTCAAAAGGGCACTTTAGGTTTAGCGCAATGTTTTCAATTGTGGGGGCACATGGTCAAGTTTAACCATTGGAGGGGCACGTCCTCTCATTTTCGCCACTCAAAAGGGCACTTTAGCGCAATGTTTTCAACTGTGGGGGCACATGGTCACGGTTAACCATTAGAGGGGCACCAATAGGGCACATCCTCAAATTTCTTCCACTCAAAAGGGCACTTTTGCATGACATTATTTAACCATGGGGCACATGGTCAAGTTTAGACCATTGGAAAAGCACCAATAGGGCACACCCTCTAATTTTTCACCACTCAAAAGGGCACTTTAGCGCATGTTTTTCAACCGTGGGGGCACCAGGGGGGGCGATCGCACCGCCAGTGCAGGTACATAAGAACATTTTGAAAGATTGAAAATAGAGCTGATGACGGATCCATTTGAGGTATGGGGGCGGCGTAGAGAGGGTCGCATCCTCCCGGCCATCATCACTGGACGTCTACCACTCCGGTCATCACCACGAGACATCCACTCACAGGGAGACAGGGAGACGGGGATAGGCGTCAAGACATAATTAAAAAGGTAAACCCACTATTAATCCAATGATCCCCTCCCTCTAAATGGACTATCATCATTTGCAAGATGCATTGCTCACTGTCCGTGGTACCTCCTAGATACAACATCTTCAGCTAAATAACAGGTGCTGCAGGTGGCGGTGCAGCAGTTGGAGCAGCCAATGGACAGTGAGCTGCCTTCCTGTCCAATGAGAAGAAGGACATCTTATTTTGGGGTCACAGGTTACCCAGCCAATCAGCATTGTCAGCGCTGTCCATCTGTTGCTGTGCAGTTTCTATAGTTAGGTCATAAAACTTTACAATCTCTAAAGTCTAAAAGCGCAAAGTCAGACCCCATTTGTCTGTCACTCTTAGACAATAAGCTAAAACAGGGACAGACGTCCTTTAAAGAAAAGCTATAAATACTTTGTTTGACTGCCCATATTCACAGTCACTTCACTACCTTCTCATTTCCAAGGCACAGTCTCCTTGCTTGGCATGGCATTCATCATTATAGCTAACCCAAGACTTGATGATTTTAAGACAATCACAAACACAATTTAATGCAATTGAATATGCAATCCATCAGGATGAACTCTGAAGCATTGCTTTGTTTATGCTGGTACTCTCACGTGTGATGGTTATCACCCTACCTATTGAACGTTCTGTATTAAAAAAAGAAATAATAATAATCATCCAAATACTATGATATTACCGTCAGTATCGGTTTAAATTATATTATACCATGGTATTATTTGTATACAAAAGTGGTGATACACAACTTTTATCCTGTAAAGAATTTGTGGTAAATTGGTAAATGGTAAATAATTTATGCAATGGCTGGTACCATTGTAAAACTGAACTAAAATGACCACCAAACTACCACGGTACTTTGAGGTTCTTTGAGGTTTTCATTATCAAAAGTGTGGAGCTCAAACACTTCTTCATGTTGACCAAATGAATGACAAATGTGCCATTCAGTGTGGTTCTTTGTGTCCTTCCAGCTGGTGTTGACGACAAACCCACAGGAAGAGAGGTCGAGTGCTTTGAGGACAGGACTGTGACCTTGGTGGGAGCCATTTGGAGAACTCTTGTGTTTGGGGTGATGGGGGTTCCACTTCGGGGGAGAGCTCACAAGGCATTGCACTGACTGTCTGTATTTCTTCAGGCTACACCTAGGGCTGGGCGTTATGGCCTAAATATGATATCACGATATTTTCTGACCTTTCGGCGATACACGATACGCATCACGATGTTTTTCTTTTTTTCCCCAAACAATTCATTATGAGGCTTACCAAGACAGTATTTGAGTTTGCAAGCTAACATTAAAGACAAAATAAAATACCCATGCATTTAGCATTTTTATATTATATATTAGATTTAGATTATTGGATTATTAGATTATATATTGCATATATTTAGCAATGAGATATTATATGATTTAGATATGAAATATGATGAATTGAAAATGGGGGACCCTGATGTAAACAAGACGAAAGTCTTTCGCTGGTCTGCATCCCCTTAACAATTGTATGTATTGAGCTGTACTGTACCCATTCTGCAATATGTTAATAAAGTTTTAAATCAATCAATAGGATTTTAGCATTTTTATGAAACTACTGTATATTTGTATGTCTCTAAATGTTTTGATGAATTGAAAATGGAGGACCCTTATGTAAAAAAGCCGAAAGTCTTTTTCTGGTCTTCATCCTCCAGTCAGTCCACTGTTGTTGTATTGAGCTGTACTGTATTGTACCCATTCTGCAATCGTTAATAACGTTTTCATTCATTCAATCATTCGCTTGTACCCGCCCTGCTGTTCTTAGCACCAATCGGCAAGCAGCGCTATTCTTTTTTTACTTCCTGAATGCCCTCCTTGATTTTAACGAGAGCTCAGCTCAACGACAACAACAACAGCTCACCGCAGCCGACGAGTGATTACTAGCGCACCGCAGCATGACAACGAGGCATAATGATTTTACTGCAACAAATGTTATAATAAAAGCCTTTCCATACATCTGTCTGATTGAAAACTTTATTAACAGACCGCAGAATGGGCACGCACAACTCGGCACGGACTGAGATATGAACAGTAACGCTTGCTATCTATGTCGTCATCGGACGTTGCTATGTTTGGGTAAATACGCTGATGTGTAACTATATAACGTGTAACTATATAATGTTGATGCCACAAAACGAATGCCTTTGTTAATCATAAGTACTAACTAACTTTGATGCAGTAGTGTGTGTGTGGGAGCGGCGTTGTTCAAAAGTTTGAACGGGGTGGACCAGATTGACGCGACACAATCCTCTTGGGCAAAACATCACGATATCCACGATACGTTAAAAAAGTGTATCGTTAATGAACTGTACCCGATATTTATATAATATCGTCATATCGCCCAGCCCTAGGCCTACACCGGCTTTGTTTAGGTTCACTTCCTTATAATCCATTTCCTCAGGCTGATTCAGACATTTAGGGCGGTGATGAGAAAGGGTTCTCTACTCCACTTACATCTGGTCCTCAAGTCAAGTTTGTTGCTTATATTGATTTTAATTGTGACTTCAAGATCCTTATGAACCTCCAATATGTATTTTAGTTTCATTGGAAATATATACTATTGTCAAATTATCTTCAGTGAAAAGAATAACTGACAGCATTGAAGTACAATCTGTAACAGGCTTTTAAAGTAGGATCACCAGTGTAAAATATGGCTTTACTGGTCTTCATATAAGGCCCCTTTGTGCGATGATTGCATATCTGATCCATAATGAATGTTCTAAGACCCTCTTTTGTCTCACTGTGTACCTTGACCTATCATTGCTTGGATATCAGTAAGACGTTTTAAGGTTCCTTGAGGTGATTTTGAATCCCTCAAGCAAACTTTTACCTGGCCTTAAAGCTATGGTGTAAGTAGAGGCCCTGTGGAGGCCCCCAAACCTCTCATTTGATGTGGGTTAAGAGAGGTGAGATCACCACTCAAGCATGTGGGTCTGTCCAGATAAACACATGCTAGCAAGAGGAGGAATAATGCCCCAGCTACACACACACAACACCCTTCACCTAGCTCAGACTGTTTTGAAACGTGACACTGCTTGCCATTCCCTGAATTACCCCCGACGCGGAATGGTCCAAATACCAAAGTGAAAGTTCAGCATAGACTTTCACTGTTGACCCCTGACCTCCTGATTTTAAACAAACCGCCAGCCGATGAGTGACTGGGGGAAAGCTTAGAAGTACTGATATGGTGATATGGATTTATCATTGCTTAGGACTGGGCCGAAAGGATATAACCCGATATCAATGATATTCAGGACAACAGCGGTGAAATTCCCATGTATATCTCTTAAACCTCCCCTTCCCTCTGCATTCTTCTAATTGGGCCTTTAAGAGAGTCCTGTATCTAATTTTCCCGTTACCCTATAGCTTTTCCCGTTATACTCGCTGAATCGACTGATCTATGGACTGATCCGTCCATAATTCCTCACCATCCAACACTTCTCCCAACGCGGCTGCCAAGTCTCTTGACGCATTTATGGTTGTCTGTTCGGCAGAGTCATGCTGACGTCACCAGAGCTGACTGTGAATGGGATGAATAGTATATCGACGACGGCAAAGATTGAGGAAGTCTGGCAGACGTCGATATAAGGTTTTGGCTTTCAAGAGAGCAGTGACAGAGCTTTGAGTTGCGCAACCTCGGCTCCAGATGTGGGCGGCTGTTAGGTTGACTTCCGCGTGAAGGGTGTTGAAGGAAAGAATATGGATGTGGATAGATAGGAACGTAGAATGTCCTACTCCCACACTCTTGCTGTCTCCGGTGTGTCGGTATCATTTTCAGACTTCGTTTGGAGTTTCCCCCCCTCGATTACTTTAGCAGTTCAAGCTTGATTTAGCTAAAAAAATTTAAACAGTTTTTTTTAACAAAGTCGTTTCTAAGTGAAGTAACCCAAATATCCGGGTATGAAGCCAAAGTGAGAAGAATGGGTACAGTTGATACAACAGATGGTATGTTTGTTCGGCAAGTGAACAAAGTACTATTTATAACAGTACCACAACATACTGTATGTATTCAATAACAGCACCACAACATACTGTATGCATGTAATAACAGTACCACAACGTACCGTATGTATTCAACATGTGCAGTATTGCTGCTGTCATGGGACAAGCGTTTTCGCTAGAGATTCAGTAGACATTTTCAATATGATTAAGATTAGAGAGGGATATTCTGGTCAGGCATTGTACAGGCAGAGTGGCTGGCCACAGCACTACTCGGATACTGATGCCTTGTAAGCAGCGGGGGAAGTAGGCAGTGGGGCGACGTCCCGGGTCTTAATAGCCCAGCGTTTCCTGAGTCTTGAAGTATCTCTTTCCTTCTGTCTTTGGTCTTTTGTTCCACGCACAGCCATGATGTTTGCTTTTGCTGCTTCAAAGATTTAAACACTGGAGAAATGATCTTGTCTGAAGGGGAGCTCTCCTCAAGAGCATGGATGTCAGATGGAACCCAATAACAGAACATTTCAGTACTAGGGATGGATTGGCCTAGTAGGCAGTTAGGCACATAGTTGTTGAAAATTGATTAAGGAAAAGCGCATATGTGTGAAACAGCAGGTTCCAACTTGTTTTACATACAAATCCATCAATCTCGTCAACAACAACTTGCATTTTCCTGAGATGTCAATGGGACATCGACATCTCATGGGGTCGTTTTATGGTACAGTAGCTAATCTATTCCCTCTAAACAAACCAATTGACATACATTACTTTCAAGAGCGTCGTAAATCGAACTAAGAAACCCATTCAACCATAACTAGACAACACAGTAGCTGTCAGGCCCGGACTGGCCATCGGGACGTTCGGGATGAATCCCGATGGGCCGGAAGTAAAGTGGGCTGGTCCAAAAAAAAAAATTGTAAAGGCCTAGAAGTGTGGCTAACACTAATGGCACGCATACCAGAGGCTAACTGCCTAAGAAAACAGGCACAGAGGCACTGAAAGAGGATTTCACCCATCTAATGAACACACTAGACTAGACAAATATCAAGATGTATGCATCAGTGGACCAATTGCATGCTTTTGCAGAGGACAAGAAGCCTTTCGTCGACTCCTTCAGACATTAAGCACCCCCACAGCCCAAATGGAATGATACAAAAATATATATTATACTTATTTTTTTCAACTTTTTTTTTCATAGTCGACTACTAGTCGACTATCGGCTAATTTCGGCCAATCAAAGTCAACTATCCAAATCCTTAGTCGGGGACAGCCCTTGTCATCAAATGTTGTGCTTAGTGAACAACGTGAGGCTGCCTGGAGGCGTGTATGCTTTTACCAACGCGTTCGTGTTTCTGGGTTCCCGTTTTGCGCTCTGATTGGCCACTGACCTATGCTATTACGCCCCCCTTTACGCTCTCGCCTGAGACGCGCTGTGAAGCACCAGCGGGGCGAGGCGGTGGTTTCTCCCCGGCTCTGTGCGCCTTGCTGCCGCCGGCTTGTCTCACATGACTCGGTCCAGCTCCAGCAGCAGCGGCCGTCTTCCGCCTGCGGTATCCTCCAGGCCCCCGGCCCCGAGGCGGCTCGTTCATATTATTATCCCCCATTGTTCAGGTCGACATGGTCGCACAAACACGTAGGTTTCAATCACTGAGCTGTCTGTCTGTTGTTGTGTGTCTTCTTAGGTTTGGCTACTGTACATGGAGATGAGACCCCTCCGCCAATGCTTTGATCTATTCCGTTATCTCCCCCCAGAGATGAACGAGAATTCATCGAGACTAACCTAGTACACTGGTGCTCGGAAGAGACAAAACTCCATCCCAGTTGCCCCACAAAAACGGCATTTCAATGATGAGCAACCAAGGCGCGCAAGCCCATGCGTGGTTCCTATCAGAAGCACCCAGGGCCAGCACTATGTACACGTCGAGACCCAAAACATATCAATGGTAATTCTAACAAGAACCCAGATAACGTTCCCTCCAAGCCGCCTGGGAGAGCGGCAGGAAGCTGGCCAAGACACAGATATGGGTCCCATATGACGCGCCCGAGGGAAAACACCCTATAAAGAGAGGAGACAGGAAACCCTCAGAGAGAGACTTCCCACGTGAGTAATGATTGAAAAGACATATGCAACATTGAGCTATGTAACAATTGGACTAAGACTCTCTGAGGAGGAGGCTCTGAAACTGTGAGGAGGCTCCCTCACTGAGAGGGAGGTTCTGAACTCACAGAGGAGGCTCTGAAACTCCCTGAGGAGGAGGCTCTGACCCAATATACACACTACTAGTAGGGAGCAGAGCAGAAGAACAAATTGTCTCTACTGCATTGCATCACCTACCAAGCTCAAGACACATACAACAGAGCAGGGCCCCGTTCCCCGTACCTGGCTAACTGAGTTAGCCGGATAATTTCCAGTATAGCCTGACTTAAGCCCGACCTTTCTGTTCCCCGACGCTCGATTGTCCAAATCACCATGACAACAGATCAAAAAGTTTGAGCCTGGTCGAGAGCAGGCTTAAGTTCAGTTAGCTGGATGAACCATGGCCACGCCCCCGCAAAGAAATGACAGCTCGCTTCCTGAAATGATTCTCACAGTCTAGGATCTGCATTATACCATTCTGAATTACGTTTTTGTGCTTCATTCTTCCAGAGGGGGCTTTTGAAATGTAAAATAGACCCAAAATGCTGATACTAAATTCACGTTGTCCTAAATAATGCACGTTATATATACCGTGGCGCTCGCTAGGTGCGATGTACACATTATGTGGTTATTTTAACAACGCGCAGCATTGCAAATGTGAATCCTGCAGGGATATTTTTAATGATTGAAACCTATCGCTCGTTTGGCTCTGATTCCTTGCATATTCTCCGCTGTGGGAGCGCCTGGATTGTGTTTCATTCAAGCATAAAATTGAAGTGTCTATGCGTGGATTGTGGTTTTTGTGGATTATGAATTACGAGGAATCTGAAGATTGTTGAATTGTATCATCACTCACACGTTATTGTGATATTGTAACTGGGATTAATGCATTTGAGAATAAAGAGATAAAACTTCATTCAAAAGAAAAATATTCTAAACACGGGTCTCTTGTCCATTGATGGTCTTGGATACACAATGGATATATCCCGTCTGGCACAGTGGTCCAACGGCAGTGTTCACTCCTGGCAAGCCGGCGACCCGTGTTCGAGACCCCGTGTTTCCAATATGATTTTTTTGGAATATAATATTAATGATTATACGCAAAAGTAGCCTAGTTTTAAGTTAAAATATTATAAATCTACATGCATTGAGGATGTCATTCTTTATATAGCTCTCAACGTGCACCAAATTGAAGTATTTACATTTCAAAAAGAAAGCTAGAAGAAGTGGGATTCGAACGCGGGTTGTCCGTGTGAAAGACAAAATGCTCGACCATCAGACCACGGTGGCAGACAAATGAAACATCAACCATACATCCATCAATGGATAAGAGAGCCGTATCCTTATTCTGAAACTGTTGAACTAATTATTTTCGCTAGCAAGATCTCATTTGATTATCCATTCCATGAACCTACTTCCAGCAGGGCACGTTTAAAGAAATATAATCTGATTGATTGATTGGGGTAATGAGGGACTTAAAATTTGCCTATAGATTATGCATTTAACTTGTCGGCGAGGCTATTGAGCCGTACTGCAATCTGTTAATAAAGTTTTAAATCAATCAATCAATCAATGGCGTTAGAAAATCAGGATCTCTGCTCTCGACACTTGCTGCCTTCTCGGCTGAGGCGCGCGCGCGCACTGATCCTGAGTATCAAGTCTGGTTCGAGTTAACGAGACTGAATCCACCTTCGAGGAACAGGAAAATCCCGGCTTCAAACATCGGGTTAATTGAATCTGGATAATGGGACTCTTGATCGACTTAGTTGAACCAGGTACGGGGAATAGGGCCCTGAACTTCTTTTTAAGTTCTACTCACCTTGACAATAACAGAGGTCCACAACATGGAGCCTAAAAAGAACTCACGAAAGTCTCACAACCAATAGAAACGCGCCCAGTGACGTACTCTATGGCGGGGGGGATTTCGTGGCCCACCGCCCAATATGGCGTGGGACCAGGAAACTCCCTCCGCCTCCCTACCCTGTGACGCGCTGACCCAGCAACGTGACAGGAAGCCCGAAGGACAGGAGGCCCAACCCCCTGACCAATCATAAAAAGGGGAGGGAGGGTTTATCAGTTCACCCCCTCATGACCCCTCACCCCTGATACGATGCAATGACAAAGCAGAGCCATGACACCAGTCATAGCGTGCTACATGAAGCGCATGTACACCTGTCAAGGTAACAGCTTCACATAGGCTCATGTGCGAACCTGCCACCTGAATTTTTACACCTTTTCCTAAAGGAAGAAAAACACAGACCAAGAGAGGGCCCTTCTATTAAGGGCCCTGGTACAAGAGCTTACACATGTAACTTCTGTAGGCCAACACCTAACCCAGTTGTGGATCTTAACGACACACACAACCCTCCATCACAACAAAAAAGGCAAAAGTATACTCTCACTACCGTAAGAGGAACGCCATTTTTCATAACGAGAGAAGACACAAGTCCTCGATTAAGTACTGGTCACAGGCCTTGCTAAGTCCATATGACAGCGACCAAACAATCTTCACAAAAAAATTGCCTCTCTAAGCAGGAGCACAACCCCAGCAGAAGCTGAGGGGTTACACCATATCCCCACAAACATAGTGAAACAATATATTGTAAACAGAATCATGTTTGAGGGGAGGGGGGGGGCCCAGGGGAAAACCGGGGACAAAACCACCCCTCACCACCTTACCCCTGATACGACTTGTTTGAACAGGTACAGCCCTGTTTATATGTGAAACTTGCCACCTGTTTATTGTCATCACAAGCTGAGAGAGGGACTCATCCCTTGATCACATGCCACTATGCATAGCTTTCCAGGGTAAACCAGCCAGTCGTGGGCTCAGCTACGTTATCTAACATTACATGAACACACACAACCTCTCATCATACAAAAAAACCCAGTTCATTTTTACTCACGTAAAAAAACAACGCCGTTTTCTAAGTAGAGAGAAAGCTATACCAGCGATCAAGACAATTCACACACAGCACATGTCGTATCTCCAAATGTAGTGAAGCAACATACGTTTTGGAAAAAACATTGTTATTAACAAAACATTCGGAAGGGGAAAGGAAGGAAGAGGGGGGAAATGTCCAATGGACCCTTACCTGCACCAATGAACGCAGGCTGAGAAGACCGCAACAGGCTGGTCTCCACGTTGATGAAGGCCCTCACTGACGGGGCAAAAGAAGCTATGGTCTACACTCCGGCGAGACGCCCCCCTTCAACAGCCGGTCATGGTGCAGGCTCGACTACATCTTCTGTCAAAGATGACGTCGTCGTCGTAGTCAGAGTTCCAGGCCTGCTATTCTCACGGCTAATGTTCAACGGTGTAGCACAAGCTAACAGCTAACTCCAGGCTAACTGGTAGCATCAGGATAACGTTCCCAGCCGAGCGAGCGTACAGAGCTAGCGTCGTAGCTAAACAGCTAACTGGCTAACAGGTAGCTCAACCCAGCTAGGACGCAAGCTAAGCAGCTACCACCGAAACTGTACAATGTGAGAAAACAATATAGGCCAACACTCAGACAGCCGCTGTCTGTCCCTCTCCTCATCCGAAGAGAGAAGAGGAAAAGAAGTCAATACAGTCTTCAGAACGGTGATTATCAGACACAGCGGTGCCGGCACAAGTCCCTCATGGGCTGCAGCCGACTTGAGCGTGGAGGTATTCTCATAACGAAACACCAAACTCACCTCCCTCGTGCCGGGTAATTTTCATCTTGAAAGGTGGGGCCTGCGCGGCGACAGTGGGTAACCGTTTGTCCAGAGATCCGGGGGATTGAACCGCAGATTCGGATACGGTCCCAGGCAACAAAGCTCCCGATGAGGAGCTCATGTAACGTGGGCGTCAAACCAGAACCCTCTCCACGCCGCTAAGAGGCAGCAAAAAAGGGTACCAGCCTGAACCGGCTTCCATAAGTCGTGCAGCCATTCCCCCCATAGCAACACGGCTGGTGCTTGCGTCTCAAAACCATCACCCGCCCGGAGAGGCAGCTAGCCCTCACACGGCCGAGCGCCTCTCAAGCAAAGTCCAACTGCAGAGCCGGAGGTAATACCTGTCCAACTGCAGAGCTGGAGGAATGCCGGCGGGGATTTAGCTCAGCGACGCAAGCCCCTAATACGAAAATGCCGGTGGAGGTCAGAATGATCATCATCTTCTAGACACCCCGGTGGCGAAGACATTATCGCTGTATTTCCTCGAAAAATAGTGAGAGAGAAAATAAAGATACCACACCCCTGCTTATGTAGAGGAGCGGATGGGGGTGTGGCCAGGCGAGTGGGTGTATATAGGTGCATGTGAAGATTTATTCAGTGCTAGTACTGACATGGGAGTGTATTCCAGTAGACGCAGAACGGAGCTATACGATACTATAACGATAATATACGATTGGTAAACACTCTGATTAACCAAAACACTTAAAAGAAAACTGGATGAATTATTATAATAATATGTGGTTGGCACTTCTTTATCGTTGCTATTGTAGATAACTGTGGCAATTCTAGAGTTAATACATGTAATTTTTTTTATTCATTGATAACCTAAAAAAACATTATCTACTTGAGGAGAGAATGTGTATATCTGTGTTTTAACTTTGTTAGGGTTTGAAACCGACCTCAACAGCACGGCACAGACAGGTAGTTCAGAGTTAGCCAAACACTAGGGCGTATTTATTACAGAATCAAAAAAGAGTCAAGTAACAATTCTGAACAACAAAAAAGGAGAATGCCTTCGGCAGAGTTGTCTGCGGCTCTGTAGATCCTCCCGGTGTTAGAGGTGGGGAATCGGCGTAGACGCCGTTGCGGCTCTGCAGATACTCCCAGCTCCAACTCGGAGTGGAAACGGAGAGAGAGAGAGAGATCAACAACAGTCCAACAGTACACAGAGGCAGTGCTGTTCAGTCCTCCCTTAGCTGAGTCCAGTATGAAATACAAGTGACTTGATCTTCGGTGTAAACTACACACAAGTTAGCTGAGTCCAGTACAAAACAAAACGGTACTTCTTCAGTGTTATCCAAACACACAATTTAGCTGAGTCCAGTACAAAACAAAACGGTACTTCTTCAGTGTTATCCAAACACACAATTTAGCTGAGTCCAGTACAAAACAAACGGTACTTCTTCAGTGTTATCCAAACACACAATTTAGCTGAGTCCAGTGCAAAACAAAAACGGTACTTCTTCAGTGTTATCCAAACACACAAAAACAGATAATCCAAAAAGGTTTGGTTCCAAAACTCACCAAAGCGCAAACGCGTAAAGCGGGCAACGAGGCGCAGCTCCAAACGGATGATCAAGATATTCACCAGCGGCGATCCAAAGATGTCCTGGAGGGAAAGTAGACGAGGCACAACAACGGGGGGAAGGCAGGCAGAAGCAGTAGTATTCAAAACGACCCGACAACGATTGAAAGAAGGTCCCAGTATATGAAGCCTCTGGAGCGCTAATTACAAACTACAACAGGTGCGTGATGGAATTTATAATCGCTCCTGAAGCGTGTGGCGGGGAATGGACCAATCATCACAGTACCTTAAGAAGCGTGTGGTGGGGAATGAACCAATCCTCACAGTACCCCCCCCTCCACGGGAGCCACCCGACGACCCACTCGGCCCCGGCCTGCCCGGATGGGACCGAAGGAAGCCGGCGATCAGGGGCACTGGAGAGGGGGACAGAGACAGAGGCCCGGAGAGGGGGACCGGAGATGGGGACAGAGGACCGGTGAGGGAGGCTGGAGACGGGGACAGGGACCCGATGAGGGGGGCCGGAGAAAGGGACAGGGAACCGGCGAGGGAGGCCGGAGACGGAAACAGAGGCCCGGAGAGGGGGCTAGAGACAGGGACACAAGGGGAACCCCGGGGCGAAGGACTGGACGCCGCCTGAAGACACTGGGCATGACAGGAGGGGCTCCACCCCCTGATGGTGCCGGAGGACCAGGCGATGTGGGGCTCATGCTGCGCGAGCCAGGGCCGACCCAGGACTACGGGGACAAGAGGGGATCTGGTAATAAAAAACTGGAGTCATTCAACGTGGTTACCAGCCACGGTGAGGAGGACAGGACAGGTACGTTGAGTGATGTCAGCCAGGCGGCGATGATCCAGCGCGAAAACCTCCAAGGGCCTCTCGAGGTCCTCAAGTGGAATGTTGGCCCGGGTGGCAAACTCAACGTCCAGGAAACTCCCATCAGCACCAGAGTCAATGAGTGCACCCACCGTTGCCCGCTGGTCCGCCCAGGCTAGGGTGGCGCTCGTCAGACGGTTAGGTGGTGCACGGGTGTGGGAACAGGAAAAACGGCTCACCAGGATCTCCCGGGGTCCCGGCGAGCCTGGTCTTCTTGGCCGGGTAGGGCAATTGGAGACACGGTGTCCATCCCAGCCGCAGTAGAGGCAAAGGCCGGACCTGAGCCTGGACTCCCATTCGGCCGGGCTAAGGCGGGTGCGTCCGAGCTGCATGGGTTCCTCCTCGGTCACAGCTCGGGAGGGAAAAAACCCACCAGTAACGGAAGTGGCAGGACGGTCAGCAGAACGGTCACGAGGACGGGGGGTCTGGGGAACGTCTGGGGGTCCTAGCCGTGCTCGCTCACGCCTTCTCTCCCGGAGGCGTCCGTCAATGCGGATAGCGAGGCTGATCAGGCCCTCGAGAGAATCGGGCTCCTCTTGGGTCGCGAGCTGGTCACTTACTGCGTCGTTGAGCCCCCTCAGGAAGGTGAGACGAAGCGCTTGATCGTTCCAACCGCTCTCCGTTGCGGCCAGTCTGAACTGCAGCGCGTAGTCTCTGACACTGCCACTGCCCTGCCGGAAGGTGCCCAACCGAGCTCCTGGGTCCTGGCCACGAGCTGGGTGGTGGAAAACCCTTCGGAGCTCTGCCACGAAGTCTGGGTAGGAGAAACAAAAATCGGCCCTCATAGACCAGGAAGCAGTGACCCACTGTGCTGCTCGGCCCGTGAGCAGGTTAGTCATGTAGGCTACTCGGGCTCTGACGAAAATCGGCTGGGTTGATGAAGGAAAACCAACTCACATTGCATGATGAATGTGGCACAATCCTCGAAGTTACCCTCAAACAGACGTGGTTCGGAGAGACGGGGCTCCCGAGGTGCGAGGTCTGCCGCGGCTGCGGGTGGTGATCTGGCTGAGACTCCTGGGACAGGTGGGGTTAAAAGCAGAGTGTTTAATGCTGTACTGAGAGCCTGTAGCTGGTGCAGAATAACAGCCTGCTGATACCCCTGGGTAGTCTGCTGGGTGGCCAGAGTGTCAAGGGCAGCCAGAATAAGCTGGACCTCGGCCCGGAGGTCCTGTAAAGCAGCCGCAGCCGCACCCAACTGTTGGGTGTGGTCGTTGACCAACTCGATCTGGACCGCCAACGCTGCCCTGACCCTGTCTGTGTCGGCTGAGGTCGTCATGGTCGGGTCGTAATGTTAGGGTTTGAAACCGACCTCAACAGCACGGCACAGACAGGTAGTTCAGAGTTAGCCAAACACTAGGGCGTATTTATTACAGAATCAAAAAAGAGTCAAGTAACAATTCTGAACAACAAAAAAGGAGAATGCCTTCGGCAGAGTTGTCTGCGGCTCTGCAGATCCTCCCGGTGTTAGAGGTGGGGAATCGGCGTAGACGCCGTTGCGGCTCTGCAGATACTCCCAGCTCCAACTCGGAGTGGAAACGGAGAGAGAGAGAGAGAACAACAACAGTCCAACAGTACACAGAGGCAGTGCCGTTCAGTCCTCCCTTAGCTGAGTCCAGTATGAAATACAAGTGACTTGATCTTCGGTGTAAACTACACACAAGTTAGCTGAGTCCAGTACAAAACAAAACGGTACTTCTTCAGTGTTATCCAAACACACAATTTAGCTGAGTCCAGTACAAAACAAAACGGTACTTCTTCAGTGTTATCCAAACACACAATTTAGCTGAGTCCAGTACAAAACAAACGATACTTCTTCAGTGTTATCCAAACACACAATTTAGCTGAGTCCAGTGCAAAACAAAAACGGTACTTCTTCAGTGTTATCCAAACACACAAAAACAGATAATCCAAAAAGGTTTGGTTCCAAAACTCACCAAAGCGCAAACGCATAAAGCGGGCAACGAGGCGCAGCTCCAAACGGATGATCAAGATATTCACCAGCGGCGATCCAAAGATGTCCTGGAGGGAAAGTAGACGAGGCACAACAACGGGGGGAAGGCAGGCAGAAGCAGTAGTATTCAAAACGACAAAACGATTGAAAGAAGGTCCCGGTATATGAAGCCTCTGGAGCGCTAATTACAAACTACAACAGGTGCGTGATGGAATTTATAATCGCTCCTGAAGCGTGTGGCGGGGAATGGACCAATCATCACAGTACCTTAAGAAGCGTGTGGCGGGGAATGAACCAATCCTCACAAACTTTGTGTACACACTTACCGCCCATAATGGGAGTAGGTATGCGTTACTCATAAATTGTTTCTGCTTGGGGAGAAGTCTTGGTTTTGGGGAGAGTAATACTTTTTACTATTTTAGCAGCTTAGGGGCTACAGGCATGTAGTTCACCAGTTTGATAAGAATCTATTATTTGGGAAACAGAAAATACTCTGTTACACTATAACCACTTGTAGGGCTGGGCGATATGGCCAAAAATGATATCGCGATAACGATATCGATAACAATATCATATCACGCGATATCCATAATTATCGATATTGTTATAAGTATTAAAAAAAATATATATATATATATATATATATATATATATATATATATATTTTTTTTTTTTAAACAACAGATGTATGTTTATTTTGCAGCAATTCTTTGTCGTTGCCGCCATATTTAGTGTTACAGCCCCTCACACTCCAGTTCTCAGGCTGCAGCTGGTTTGAAAGCAAAAGTAAACTTCTCTGCTGGCTGTGGCACCAGGGGAGTTGAACAGTTCTGGCTCTGCTAGTTTCTTTTCTATCTTTTGGCGCTTTTTTGGTGGACCCTGATGTAAACAAGATGAAAGTCTTTCTCTGGTCTGCATCCCCTTAACAATTGTGTCTATTGAGCTGTACTGTATTGTACCCATTCTGCAATCTGTTAATAAAGTTTTCAATCAATCAATCAATCAGACAAACCACCGCACATGTGCACCGTGACTTGTGACTGGAGACTAGCTCTGCTAGCACACATAGCCTACTGTGTACAGAGCGGTTTCAAACTGTATTTTACATTAGAAAGCAAACAAAATAAATGGACAAGAGAAAAATCCATCTCAATTTGGTCAGTATTGTCATTTGGACAAGCAAAGCCATTACTTTACTGTAAGTTGCAGGCAAGAAAGACAAGTCTGTCCACTGTCTCTGGGTTTAACACCAAAAAATGTGTTATCGTTGTTGTTATATTGCCCAGCCCTAACCACTTGAATGTGTAAACACCATGTCTCATGCCTCACCATAGTGTGAACAATATGTATATATATACTTATATATCTTCTTTACATATTGTTTTCAAAAGCATTTATTTTGGTCTCATGAGTGTTTTACAAAGGTGTGAGAGAGAGAGAGAGAGAGAGAGAGAGAGAGAGAGAGAGCGAGAGAGAGAGAGAGACAGACAGACAGACAGACAGACAGACAGACAGACAGACAGACAGACAGACAGACAGACAGACAGACAGACAGACAGACAGACAGACAGACAGACACGATATAGACAGACAAATGTTCTATATCCTTTGCTATTTTAAGCTGTCAACCTTTAGTAAAGTCCTGTCTTTAGTTATCCTAAATAAATCTTATACAATTGATATCTTAATTGACTTAATCTGACTCCCTTCCCTCACACTTCTACTCCACTGAACATTGTAACTCCCTGATGTCATTTTTCAATTTAAAAATAGCCAATATCCAGGGCGGCTACGTGGCGTAGTGGGCAAGGCACTCGCCACGAAATGCTGGAGACGCTGGGCTCGTCAGTTCGAGCCCAGCGCTCCACATTTGCTTTCAGTTTAGCTGGTCGTCCGTACTAATACACATTGGCCGTATTAGGGGGTGGGAAACTGATGGGTGGGGATCGGGCGTTGTGGACAGCGACTCCTACAGGTCGGTTGGTGCGCCTGCGCAGTAGAATCAGGAAGTGTCGGGGGCAGCGTGAGCCTCCCGCGCGTTACTCCTCGCCACTGAGAGATCGAGCTGCGCAGGTGAAAAGATGCGACTGCTGTTACCTCAAGTACCGGAGGGGACTTGTGCTATGTATGACTTAGTCCACATTGCAGCCGGCTTGTGGGAGGCAAGAAACAGCGTCCGTGACAGGGGAGGGTTGAATTGGATGATACGAAATTGGGATGGGAGAAAATATAGAAAATGGGAGAAAAAGTGGATAAAAAAAAAGAAATAGCCAATATCCACCAGCAACTGACCTCTCTCATGTCCAGTTGTCCATCTCCCCTAGCTCCACACCCCCCCCTCTCTGCACCTCTCTCCTGCTTCCATCTCCCCTCTGCTGCCGATATATCAAAACTCATCCGGAAATCCAAGCCATCCACCTGCCAACTTGACCCCCTGCCCTCCTCCCTGGTCATAGCCTCCCTCCCCTATCTCCTGCCCCTTATAACTGCAATCATCCATTCCTCCCTCACCTTCTGTCCCATCATCTCTCAAATCCGCTGCTGTAACACCGATTCTAAAGAAACCTGGTTCAGACCCCAACATTTTCAATAACCTCCGCCCCATCTCCAACCTGCCATTTCTCAAAAAAATCCTGGAAAAAGTAGTGGCTTCTCAGATTCATGCTCACCTCTCCAACAATAACCTCTATGAACAGTTCCAATCTGGTTTTTGCCCCTGTCACAGCACAGAAACAGCCCTCCTCAAAATCACTAATGACCTCCTGATGGCAGCTGACTCCGGACTATTATCCATCCTCATCCTCCTCGATCTAAGCGCCGCATTTGACACCATATCTCACTCCACCCTCCTTAACCGACTAGCCTCCATTGGAATCTCCCACACATCCCTACACTGGTTCCATTCATATCTCTCTGGTCGTACTCAGTTAATTCAGTTGAAATCATTCACATCCCATCCATCCCCCCTCTCCTCCGGTGTTCCCCAGGGCTCTGTCCTTGGCCCTATCCTCTTCATCATCTACCTCCTCCCACTTGGTCGGATTCTCCGTAAATACAACATCAATTTCCACTGTTACGCCAACGACACCCAGCTCTATGTTTCCTCCAAACCCACTTCCACCCTCCCTCCCTCTTCCCTCTGTGCCTGTTTACAGGAAATCAAATCCTGGTTCACTTCAAATTTCCTCAAACTAAACAGTGATAAAATAGAGGTAGTCCTCATTGGCTCCAAGTCCACACTCACCAAGCACCCCAGTTTCACCCTCACCATAGACAACTCCTTGGTTTCCCCTCCCCCCCAGGTCAAGAGTCTGGGTGTCGTCCTCGATAGCACCCTATCATTCCATTCCCACATCAATAACACCATCCGGTCCGCCTACTTCCACCTTCGCAACATCAACCGCCTCCGCCCTTCACTCACTCCCAACAGCGCCGCAATCCTGCTCCACTCCCTCGTCACTTCCCACTTGGATTATTGCAACTCCCTTCTCTTTGGTCTCCCCCACAAACTCCTCCATAAGCTCCAACTGGTCCAGAACGCTGCTGCCCGCATAATAACCAGAACCCCTGTCATCAGTCACATCACCCCCGTCCTACGCCAACTACACTGGCTTCCCATTAAACACTGCATATACTACAAGATCCTCCTCCATACATTCAAGGCCATCCACAACCTCGCCCCTCCATACATGTCCGACCTCCTCCACATCAACATTCCCACCCGGTCCCTCAGGTCTGCCTCCTCCATCAACCTGACCGTCCCCCCAGCCCGTCTGTCCACCATGGGGTCAAGAGCCTTCAGCTGCTCTGCCCCCCGCCTCTGGAACTCCCTCCCCCCCGAGATCAGGAACATTGACTCCATCATCCCATTTAAAACCCACCTCAAAACCAACCTGTTTAGGCAGGCGTATGTCTGATTTTATTTTTTTGTCTGATTTTATTTTTTAATGGATTGTGATTGTAAATTAACTGTTTTTAAATTGTTGTACGGCGACCTTGAGTGCCTTGAAAGGCGCCTTATAAATTAAATGCATTATTATTATTAGTATTATTATTATTAATTATAACTTATTAACCTTAGTTGTATAGTGGATAATGAAACGTTTGTCAATCTGTATTGTTCTAGAGAAAGAATGGGCATTCATTCAAGTCAAAGTTATTTATCATGGATGATTCCATCATTCCAAGCTGAGAGAGAGAGAGAGAGAGAGAGAGAGAGAGAGAGAGAGAGAGAGAGAGAAGGAGAGAGGGAGAGAGAGAGAGAGACACACACACACAGACAGAGAGAGAGAGACACACAGACAGAGAGAGAGAGACACATAAGAGCGGGACGCGATGCCAGTACGAGTATATAACAGGCTCTTGGAATGGGTGTCTGGGAAGAAGTGGGGGGTCTTTCGATGTTGATTAACCTGTTCCACCCGTGGAATATTTTTGCGTAAAATATATACCTAGGTAAATGGAATATTGCTCCACTTCTACAAGGTCCATTTGCATATTCTTGGTATCGGTACATCTATGGACCTCAGGGAATGTATTCACAGTGTCAGAAATATTGTGTCTATTACTAGGCTTGCTTAAATTGTGATGAAACAAAGGAGAATATGAATTATGATTTTTCTTTGAATCTTTGACAGTAAATAACATGATAATAATGACCAAACTTAAAAAACTTGTTCAGTACCTTCTCGAGATCATGTGTACAAAAAAAATCTAAGGAAATTAATAAAGGGAAGATGATTAAACAGAAGGTTCTGTAGATACAGTACTGAATTCTCCCATCCGGACCAATGCAATTTGAAATATTATTATAGAATATAGAATATGATGCTTATAAATTACCTTATTATAGCCAATTCGCACATTTATATATATATATATACATATATTATCTTTCAAATGCCCGAGTTCAATTTGGATTTAGTATCACCAGGCGTGCATAAGAATAGATAATGATATCTACTGTAATTTACTGTACCTTTTTATTTTCACCACAGTGCAACCATTTTGAAACTAATTTCAGATCTAATTGTTGCTACATGCTAACAATATGGAGGAGAAACTAACTGCGTTTCAATATTTGTCAAAAACGTTACCTTTTGTGGCTTATTATCCCGAATAATAACAGTTATTGAAAGAATTCATTCAGAACGCTGAACATTGAACCCCCACAGTATCTGACAGGAAGTGTAGTTCGGAATAATTCCAACGCTGATCCACAGCTATGCATCCCCTCGGCAAAATGTCAGCAAAAAACTACAATTCCCCTGATTAAAATCTTCCAAAATGGTCGCCGTCTTGTAATAGACATCAGCAAATCGAGAAGTTAAAACTATCTAATGGCACTTTTAACCAATTGCTAAACTAACGTATTAATGATAATATACATTCTACATGCTTTTGTGACATGTTAGTGATGTTAATACTTGAAAACGTTTGATAAAAAAATCGCTAAAAATATGCAACATATGCAATATTGATTTATGACCATATGCCATTTTGGGGTCGGTACCGACCCCGTCGGGTGGAACAGGGCAAGCAACTAATGTAGAGAGAATAGGGATACACAATGTGTCAAACCTTATAAGGAAAGTTTGATGGATTGTAGCCATGCCCTTTTAGTTTGATTGAAGCTGCATACAGCACTTTTGAGCCCTCTGATTGGTCGAGGATTCAAGGAGGCGGGACATCCAGTTTCGAGGGGAGGGACATCCGGTTTTAGGAGGGGAGGGACATCTGGTTACGGAAGGGGAGGAGTTTTCAGATTTTTCTTTTCAAAATAAACGTTTAAATTTTTTTTTTCAAAATAAAAGTTCTTCAAAATAAAAGATTCAAAAATACGTTTTTTTTATTGTCAGAAATAAAAGATTAAAACGTTTTTTTTTAGATTGTGTGTATTCCAAGGTTTTCAGATTAAACATTTCACAATATCTTCAGAAGGTATTTTGTGTGTGTGTGTGTATCTTAAGAATATAGTTTCACAATAAGTATTCCAAAAGTCTTAAGAATAAATGTATGTATCTTCACAATATGTATTTGTGTGGACATAAACATTTCAAATGTCTGTTTCTTAAGATTCTGTGTATTCCAAGGATTAGAATAAACATTTCAAATGTGTGTGGTTTAAGTTACAGAATTAAGAATATGTGTATATCTTCAGAATAAATGTGTGTGTGTATGTGTGTGAGTGTGTTCAGAAAATGGTTGCATGGAGAATGCTTTCTTCCAAATGGTGTGTGTGTGTGTAGAAATAATTCTCCCCATGCTCTGTTTGTCTCCACTCTGTAGGGTGAAATGACATACAGAAACACTACAGTGGTTCTGACACTGTCACGATTCTGAATGTGACACCCCCTTAGCTGTCATAGAAGAAGGGAGAATGAAGATAGCGAATGGGATGGCTCAAAACTGCCGTATGTAGCTTCTGTCACTGGCAAAAGATTTACGACGTCTTACTTCTCCTTTCTGCAGAAAAAACGGCCCCCAAGGTGTGGCTGTGCGTGTATGTGTCTGTGTGTGTATGTGGTTTAAGTTACAGAATTAAGAATAAAATACATTTTGTGTATTCCAAATGCCAAATGTAAAATACAATGTATTATTTTTCAGAAATGTTCAATAGCCGTTCTGTCAGTATGCTGTTTGTGAGTGTGTGTAGATTTGTTTGAGTAGAAAGAAAATGTGTGTGTGTGTGTGTGTATGTATGTATGTATGTATGTATGTATATATGTATGTATGTATGTATGTATGTATGTATGTATGTATGTATGTATGTATGTATGTATGTATGTATGTATGTATGTATGTATGTATGTATGTATGTATGTATGTATGTATGTATGTATGTATGTATGTATGTATGTAAGTATGTCAGCGGTGCTGACCAGGGGGTTAGTCATTGAGGGCAAGGGTAATGTTTAAGTTATATGCATGGAGGTTAAGTTATGTTCTGCTAGATGGGTGTATCTCAGGGGATGGGGTGAGGGGCTGATTACAACCACCCCTCTAGGCATGGGCGGAGTTTATGGGGGTGCAGGGGGTGCATTGCACCCCCTGGTGGCCGGGGGTGAAATTGCTACAAAAAATGCTCTAAACTTCATAAAAGTCAGTCAAAGCTTGCCAAAAGCTCCAACAGTGATCTCCAAACCCACGTGGTTAAACTCAAACAACAAAGAAACAGGCTAAGAAACGATGTAAACATCATGATGAAATATGCACAAAAAAATTTCATCAATGATAAAGCTGAGGAAAACAAAAACAAACCCTGTGATCTTTGGAAATTACTCAACAACAAACTAGGCTGCAGTAAAAAACTAAAAACCAGATTTACAAACATCAACATAAAGACAGAAAACACTCTCATCACAGACAAACTGGATGTGGCCAATTACTTAAACATTTTCTTTACAAACATATAGCCACAACACTGGTTAATAAACTACCCTCCCACTCTCGGCATTTTGGGGTAGAACACATCCTAGCCTTCTACAAAAACCTAGGGGTCCGCAAAGACGACTTCAAACTCGAAATGGTAACAACAGATGAGGTACTCAAAAAACTGAGCGCCCTCCAACCTAACAAGGCCACTGGCCATGACCATATCCCCTCCAAATTCCTCATAGACTCAGCAGCCACCATCACCCCAGTCATCACCCACATAATAAACCTCTCCATAAAACAGGGACACATCCCCAAAGATAAAAAAAAAGGCGAGAGTGACCCCTCTGCACAAAAAAGGCAGAAAATTAGACCCAGGCAACTACCGTCCTGTTTCTATTCTTACCTCTATCTCAAAAGTTATGGAAAAAAAATTCTACGAACAGGTCGAAAAGTACCTTGCGAAAAAAATAGCTAATCTACGAATTCCAATCTGGCTTCAGAAGATCCCATTCCACTGACACATGCCTTCTCTATTTGAACGACCACATCAAACACAAGGTGGACGTGGGTATATACTGCGGCATGGTCATGCTGGACCTACAAAAGGCCTTCGACACTGTCAATCACACCATTCTGATTGACAAGCTAAAAGCAATTGGTTTTGATAGTCTATCAGTGAGCTGGATGCAATCCTACCTGGAGGGGAGAGAGCAGATGGTGGAGGTAAACGGTACCCTATCCCCCCCCTCACAGTAAGCTGTGGTGTTCCACAAGGAAGCATACTAGGTCCGCTACTGTTCCTAATTTATGCAAATGACATGTCGTCAGCTTGTGACTGCAACTTGTTCCTGTTTGCGGACGACTCAGCCCTGCTGGTCTCTGACAAGAACAAGTTACAGGTCGAAAAAACCCTCAGCTCAGAACTAGGCAAAATCTGCATATGGCTCGCTGATAACAAACTATCATTACACATGGGCAAAACAGAGTCCATTCTCTTCGGTTCAAATAACAAACTCAGCAAGACCGACGGCTTCTCAGTTACAGTGGGTGACAATATTGTCACGAGGAAAGAAGATATTACCTACCTGGGTTCCATCCTAGAGGCAAATCTTTCCTGCAACAAAATGGCATCCAATGTAATAAAAAAAGTCAACCAACGAACTCGATTCTTGTACCGGATCTCCTCACTGGTAAACAAGAATACCCTGAAGACTCTGGCAGGAGCACTCATTCAAGGGTACTACGACTATGCTTGCACCTCATGGTACCAAAGCACCTCGAAGGCGCTAAAAACAAAATTACAAACATCTCAAAACAAACTGGTCAGACTACTGCTTGACCTTACTCCTAGAACCCACATCACCCCTGCCCACTTTGACAACTTAGGATGGCTTAGAGTAGACGACAGAGTACAGCAACTTGCAATGGGCCTGGTCTACAAGATACACTACACGACCAAGGTACCCATGTACATGTCAAAATACTTCCCAAAGGTCCCAGTACGCAGCGGCTTCCACTGCAACCCCGTCTTCCCGTCCTTGTGATTGGCGACTCCATCACCCGGCATATTATGCTAGATAAGCCAGCCGAGATCAAATGTTATGGGGGAGCCAGAGCTACCGACATTGAAGCCAACCTGAGATTTCTGGCGAATAGCATAGTCGAGGCAAAAGGTAACCCACATATCCCACCCACTGAAGATAAATTCGACCATATTGTTATACACGTCGGAAATAATGACTATAGGATGAAAGTCTCTGAGGTCACAAAGATCAACATAGTTAGGCTTTCTGACCTCGCCAGAAAGATGAGTCGGCATCGAGTAATCTTCTCTGGCCCCCTGCCTGTAAACCGGCATGATGATGAGTTCGTGAGTAGGACAGCTTCTCTACACCGATGGCTGGAAAAATACTGTAAAGAACAGGGCTTAGGGTTCGTGGATAATTGGTCCTCTTTCTGGGGGCGCCCTGGCTTGCTGAGAAAGGACGGCGTGCATCCTACCATGCAAGGCGCCTCTCTCTTATCTCGCAATATAGACAAGATTATAGCTTCGGGCTGACAGCCACCCCACAAGCATGCCAGGGTGCAGGCTCTTAGCGAGCCTGCTAGTCATGCTAAACTGATGGACCCTGCCAATCCTTATACCTTTCTTGCTCTGTCCCTCCTCCACCAGGCTCCCCACTCCTCTCTTTCTATCTCTACCCCTAAACCTGTATACCCAATCAAAACTAGAATATCCCGTTACGCTCCGCTTTACCCAGCTCATCCTTGTGCGATAAACCATGCCAACTTAATTGCGATTAAACCTACCCGCATGGCTGAAAACCGCGCTGCTAAGTATACAGAGTGTGTGAAGGTTGGCCTTATCAACATCCGCTCTCTGCCAACCAAAGCTCTTTTGGTAAATGAACTGATAACAGACCATAGTCTTGACCTATTGGGCCTCACTGAGACATGGCTTAAACCTAATGACTTTCTGCCCTTAAACGAGGCCTCACCCCCTAATTTTAGTAGCTCCCACATCGCACGCACCTCCAAGAAAGGAGGCGGAGTTGCTCTAATTTATGACTCTAAGCACAACTTTACATCCGACGCAAACTGTAAGTTTTCCTCGTTTGAGGTGCTCCTGTTGCATCCCTCTCCACCCAACAGAAAGTGTGGCGGTCTGATTCCTACCTCCACTGCATCCTTTGTAATGGCTGTCCTATACCGCCCCCCAGGCCCTTACACCCTCTTCCTAGATGAATTTTCAACTTTCATCTCTGAGCTTGTTATGCGCTCAGATAACATTTTAATTGTTGGTGATTTTAACATTCATTCCAATAAAACTCTAGATCCCCTAAATAAGGCTTTTACCGACATCATTGACTCTGTCGGTCTCATTCAAATCGTTGACCAACCCACTCACAGTGGTGGGAACACCCTTGACCTAGTCCTAGCCCGCGGTCTCACTGTGTCAAATTTGACCGTCTCCCCCTATGTTCCTGCTCTCTCAGACCACTACCTCATCAAATTTCAAATTGATCTGACGGTTTCTCGCCCAGACAGTGTAGAATCCTACATGAGCCGTCGTATTAATGCCTCAACTGTCCCAATTCTAGTTAACTGCCTACCAGACACCCTCTCTCCCTTCCTCTCTTACTCTGGCCCCCTTGATCTCTTTACAGACAAACTTAATGCCGCCCTTCGTAGCACGCTCGACATTGTCGCTCCCCTTAAACCTAAAATTAAACGTGCTCCGCAAAAACTAACTCCCTGGTTTACGGAGGAAACGCGCTCCTTTAAAAAGGCTTGTCGCAAACTTGAACATAAATGGCGTTCGACCAAACTCGAAGTATTCCGCCTCGCCTGGAATGATAGTTTACGTAACTACAAAAAGGCACTCTCACTTGCCAAAACCTCTTATTTTTCCAGGCTCATAAATGAAAACAAAAACAACTCAAAGTTTCTGTTTGACACAGTTGCAAAACTTACGCAGAAACAACCAAGTGCCCTAAACCATGCGTTCTCGGCTAACGAATTCATGAAATTTTTTACCAAGAAAATTGACCTCATTAGAGATGAAATTGTTGCTTTACTCAACAATCAGAGTCCCTCCCAACCTTTGACGGGCATTCCCCCTGACTTTGATTCCAGTCATACGCTATGCTGCCTTGAAAACGTCTCACTTAGTGCCCTCTCTAAACTGGTTGGCGCGGCTAAACCTTCAACCTGTCTGTTTGACCCTCTCCCAGCAACTCTCATCAAAAAACTCTTCCCAACTCTAGGCCCTGCCCTACTCAATATCTTCAACACCTCTTTGTCTACTGGCGTGGTGCCCCTGGCCTTTAAATCAGCCGTCATTAAACCACTACTTAAAAAACCGAACCTCGACCCTCTAATCTTGAAAAATTACAGACCTATCTCCAATCTTCCATTCCTATCCAAAGTGTTAGAACGGATCGTCGCAACGCAACTTACTGACCATTTATCAAACAATAATCTTAATGAATCATTTCAATCTGGCTTTAGAGCCTTACACTCCACCGAAACGGCGGTTACCAAAGTCACAAATGACTTACTGCTCTCTCTTGACTCAAACCTCACTTCTGTGCTCTTATTGCTTGATCTCAGTGCAGCCTTTGACACTATCGATCACTTGATTCTTCTAGGTCGGCTTGAGAATCATGTTGGCATTCGGGGTCTCGCACTAGCTTGGTTTAAATCCTATTTAACTTATAGAACACACTGCATGGTCTATAATGATTTAACATCTGAGACCCTCCCAGTGCAATGTGGTGTCCCACAAGGCTCTGTCCTGGGCCCTTTGCTATTTTCGATTTACATGCTACCCCTCGGCGATATCATACGCAAATTTGGCATAAACTTTCATTTTTACGCTGATGACACCCAATTATATATACCTATTAAGCCAAATGATTCCTCCCAACTACAAAACCTTGAGGCCTGCTTGCTTGCCGTCAAAAAATGGATGTCGCAAAACCTTCTACTCCTTAATGCAGATAAAACTGAGATGTTAATTGTTGGCCCCCCAAACCACAGAGGCCTGTTTCAGGACATCTCCCTCAACTTTGATACCTGTCATGTATCCCAGAGCTCCACCATAAAAAACCTCAGAGTCATTTTTGATTCCTCCCTCTCATTTAATGCACATATAAAAAATGTCACCAAAATTGCATTCTTCCATCTTCGTAATATCGCGAAAATACGCCCCATTTTAACTCTGGCTGATGCTGAAACCCTGATTCATGCTTTTGTCTCATCACGTCTGGACTACTGTAATGCACTTTTTTCAGGCCTACCTAATTCAAGCATCAAAAATCTTCAACTCGTGCAAAATGCGGCTGCACGGATACTAACTAGACCTAGAAAATGTTATCACATCACACCAGTTTTGTCCGCCCTACATTGGCTTCCTATCCAAGCCCGTTCTGACTTTAAAGTGCTACTCCTCACCTACAAAATTTAAATGGGCTTGCACCGCTCTATCTATCCGATCTCATCTCCCGATACTTGCCCGCTCGTGCTCTGCGCTCACAAAATGCGGGGCTTCTATCGACCCCTAGGGTTAAAAAGAAATCCGCCGGCCACAGAGCCTTTGTCTACCGCGCTCCCTACCTGTGGAACAAATTACCTGCCGTCATCAGGGGCGCCTGCTCTGTCGAAGCTTTTAAATCCCTGCTTAAGACTCATCTTTTCTCTCTCTCCTTCAACCTACCTTGATCTCACCTGGTCGGGGACTGACCTTTAGATTAATCTGTGTAGTTTAGTTATGGTACATGGTACTACATGGTACCACTGGGTAGTTTACTATAGGGTAGTTTAGTTAGGGTACAGGGTACTACATGGTACCACAGAGTACTACATGGTACTGCATGGCACTACAGGGTACTACATGGCTCTACATGGCTCTACATGGCACTACATGGCACTACATGGCACTACAGGGTACTACATGGTACCACAGGGCACTACAGGGTACTACATGGCACTACAGGGTACTACAGGGTACTACATGGCACTACGGGTTACTATAGGGTACTACATGGCACTACAGGGTACTACATGGCACTACAGGGTACTACATGTCTGCTCCTTTGCAGCACCACAAACATGGGAACTCTCTAACTCTTCCCCCGTCCCCCTCTTCCCCCCCCCCGTCCCCCCCCCCCTCCCTCCCCCTTCTCTCTGAGTGCCTGTCTCCTGGCGCTGACTAAGGTGATGGATGCCTCGGGGTCTTGGCCAAGATTGTAGTGACTGCTCTACATGCACCTCCGAGGCCTTGGATCAGTTATTCACCGCCGTCTGTCCGTGGTCCTGTCAACTGATTAACAGTATTAACAGACTGTTAACAGATTAACAGTCAACGCGGTTTCATTGCTGGGTTAAGTACTTCTATTCTATTCACATAATACGCTTACTTCATATATCTACTCCATTCACATATATGCCTACCACTTGTATCTATTGCTATGTCCGCCTACTACAATCTCATGAGCTGTCTAACGCCTGTCCCGTCTCCCTGTCTCCCTATGACTTGCTGTCCTGGAGTGTTGACCGGAGTGTTGGACGTCCCGTGACGAAGGCCGGGAGATTGCGACCCCCTCCGCGTGCCCCCCTGTCTCCGGAGGTCTCGTAGTGGTGACCGGAGTGCCGGATGTCCCGCGATGATGTCGGGGAGTTCGCGACCCTCTCTGCGCCACCCCCTATCTCCCTGTCTCCGGCTGTCCCTGAGCAACGACCGGAGTGTTGAATGTCCTGTGACTAAGACGGGGAGGACGTGTTCAGTTGCTATCACTATTAGCTCTATCTTTAATCTTTCAAAATGTACAGTTGCTATTGCATGCACTCATCTGTGTTTCACTACACACATGAGTGCATGCTTACCAACTGTCCGTCTGCAACACTACTATCACCAACATCTAAGAAGGGAGATCCCCCCTTGAATGGCCCTTCTAAGGTTTCTCTCCTCCACACTGCCTGTGGAGCTTTTTTCCCTATTGTTAGGTTTTAGTGAGTTTTTCCTTACCTTCGCGTGGGGTATGTCTGGGAGTGCTTGCATTCTTTCATTTATTTGCATTCATCTAAAAATGTTTGGACCTTATGGTGTTCTTGTTCTGTTCTTGACTTATTATTATGTTTTCTTCTTGACTTGTTTAAAGAAGACCTGTACGGCCCATGGGGACATTAACGTGTGTTGTCGGGCCCTATAAATAAATTTGATTTGATTTGATTATGAATACCACGATCACAACACCAGAGGGAGCTCCACAAATCATGTTAAACCCAGATTCGGCTCAAACAAGGGACTAAACACGTTTTGCAATTATGCCACATCAATGTGGAACGCCCTACCCAAAGCTGTAAAGGAATGTGAATCACTACCCACTTTCAAAAACACTCTCAAAAAACACCTACGGGAGACTGCAATTCAAAACTGGCCCCTGTAAATGTCCTAACACAACCCCCTCCAATGTACAGTAAATTACCAAGTATGGTCTTGTCAATATTCCAATGTACAGTTTTGTTTGTACAGTTGTACAGTGTACAGTGTCCCCCACCCACCCCTCCTACCCAACCCCCCCCACCCACCCAACCACCTCCAATGTACAGTCCCCCCCCCCACCTACCCAATCCAATGTACAGTTTCTACGTCAAATGTATATACTTTATTTTCTGGACTCTCTTTGTATCACAAACAGTACTGTATTTACAAATCTGGTATGTCATAAATATATAGATGTAGCAGTACTGTCTATCTGTATGTCATGTATGTCATATATGTTACGATGAATTGAAAATGGGGGACCCTGATGTAAACAAGACGAAAGTCTTTCTCTGGTCTGCATCCCCTTAACAATTGTATGTATTGAGCTGTACTGTACTGTACCCATTCTGCAATCTGTTAATAAAGTTTTCAATTCAATTCAATACACACAATTGTTAAGGGGATGCAGATCAGAGAAAGACTTTCGTCTTGTTTACATCAGGGTCCCCCATTTTCAATTCATGACATACACAACATACAGATATAAGAATCTAATCGAATCATTCTAAACCAATCTAATCATGACATTTAAGACATGCATGACATACAGATATATATCTCTGCGCACCAGACTGTGCTATTAAACCAGGAAGTGCAGCACTATGTTGAGCCCATAGATATACTGTATGGTTGAGCCTGTCAGCAGTAGAGCCACTAGTCCACTACTGCCCTGCACTGCAACACAAGAGTGAACCGCGGTCTCACGCTGACTGCTCGCTTATTATGTTGTTCCGTTGGATTCGTTTTAGATTATTTGGGCTCAAACCGTACACTACACAGACCCGCGGTCTCCGCTGACTGAATCGCTTGTGTTGTGGCTCAGACTCTCGATGCGTTAGACCCGCCCACCTCTACCTTTGATTGGCTTACCATGACATTTTACTCAGCCTCAGCCAATCGTCACTCGTCAGCATGTATCCGCTTGACTCGCGCACTGCCCACTAAACAAGGAAGAACATAATATTGCCTCTCAGCGCAGATATCTGTCTGATGAAAGAAACAGGTTCATTCATACTAACGCGCCGGATTTATTTGCAGTAACGGTAATGGCGTTATTGAGATTGCTGAAAAAACTAATGCCGTTAGTAACGTCGTTACTTATAGCGCCGTTATTCCCATCACTGAGAAACACTAACGGTGTAGTAGCAGGTGAAGTAACATTATATTTATTTTTCTGTCTTACGTTAACGTAACACGAGAAAGCTGCATTTGAAGATAACATTGGTTAGCCAACAAGCTGCTAGCAGGCAGCTCTCATAACGTTAGGGCCCCACAGAGACTTCACTTGGATTAAAATATCCCCTAGGTACTAGGCCAATAACATTAATTGTAGATGATTCTGCCTTAAAAAATATATCAATGTTGGTGGTAAGAGTTTGGATGTGAATGTGACTCCGAGCAGCGTCTGTGCCTAGTAACATTATCGTATTTGGTCAGAGGTGTTTGTGAGTGGAGTTGATCAATGTAACGTTTGGAGATCTTTTTATTTTTTTCTATTTTTCTGGACAGGAGGGGCTGGCAGGGACATGGGCGAGGTAAGGAAGAGCTTTAGGAGGGATACTGCATCCTTCTCTTGCTCTGGAAAAAGGGGGGGTTGGTAGCCATATTGGCGAACCCTAGGAAACGCTGTAGCTGTTTAAGCGAGGACGGACAGGGCCAGTCTAAGACTGCAATCACCTTGGCCGGCTCCATGCATAAATCCCCCCTCGTTAAAATAAACCCCAAAAATGATACTGTGTGTTGGCGTGAAACACACACTTGTTGGAGAAGGCGTTGGAGAACTTGACGAACATGCTGTTGGTGCTGTGTCATATCCTTGGAAAAGATAAGGATGTCGTACAGATACACGAAGACTGACACCCCTATCAAGTCCCGCAGAACGTCATTCACCAGTGCCTGGAAGACTGCGGGTGCATTGGCCAGGCCAAAGGGCATGACCAAATACTCATAGTGGCCATTGGGTGTGTTGAAGGCAGTCTTCCACTCATCCCCCTCCCTAATCCTGACCAACTTGTAAGCGTTACGCAGGTCTAATTTGGAGAACAATTGAGCCCCCTGCAGAGAATCAAAGGCGTGTCCATGAGGGGAAGGGGGTAGCGGTTCTTGACGGATACGTCATTTAACCTGTGATAGTCTATGCAGGGACGCTGTCCTCCGTGCTTCTTAGCTACAAAGAAGAAGCCTGTGCCAGTGGGTGAGGTGGAGGGACGTATATGACCTGTGGCTAGTGCTTCCTCAATGTAGCTATTCATAGACAATGTCTCTGTACGAGAGAGAGAGAGAGAGAACAGACGCCCCCGAGGTGGTGAGGTACCTGGCAAGAGATCTATCGTGCAGTCATAAGATCTATGGGGAGGCAATGCTTTAGCTCGAGCTTTACTAAACACCTCCCCTAGGTCCCAGTATGTGCTGGATACACCTGTCAGGTCGTGACTGGGAAGGGAGGAGGGACCTGCAGACCCAATCGCTAACTTGGGCTGTGAGGGAAATGGGAGTCTGGTAGGCAGGAACTCGCTGGGCACTGACACGGAACCCTTCCCCAACGAGAGCCGACCTGTCGACCAGTCAATGCAGGGATTATTTGAAGCTAACCAAGGGTGACCTAGTACAATAGGGCACTCTGGTGAGGTTACAATGAAAAACTGTATCTGTTCCCACTGTCCCCCTCCCACTTGAAGACGCAGTAATTGCGTAATTGTACCTGAACCTAAAGGTAGACCGTCTAGAGCCCAAACAGGGACTGGTTCCTCTAACTCCTCTAACGGAATTTCCCACCCCCAGGCTTTCATCCATTAGATTACCCGCTGCTCCTGAGTCAGCTAGAGCCTGAATCTACCTGATACAACGCCCCCACCGTACAGTGACACCAAAAAAATTCCGTGGGTCGTTAAACCCAGAGGGTAGATCCCCAACCACTAGTACCCCTCCCGATACTAACGGGCTGCCCCGTTTCCCGAGGTCCCTGGGCAGGTGGCATAACGATGGCCCTTGCGACCACAGTGGAAGCAGCGTCTCTCTTCACACACTTCTCTGGGAACCAGTGAGTTACCTCCCTGCTAGGAGGAGGTTGGGACGGAGTACCCCGTAACGACCCTCTCTCGTGTGATCGTTCTCGGCGTCTTGCACCGAGAGCTCCACAATACTGTCTAGCTGCTCTGGGAGCTCCCGGAGAGCGAGTTCATCTTTCATCCTCTCCGAGAGCCCCTGAGCGAAGAGAACGACTAAGGCCCTCTCCTCCTAACTCGCCTCCTTAGCTACGGTGCGAAACTCGATAGCATAGTCAGATACTAAGCGATTCCCCTGCCGACACGGCATGAGCCGTCGGCCGACTTCATGCACCGATATCACCCAGGAGGTGTCGAAAATCTTGTGTAACTCCCAGGTGAATGTTGTAGCGTTGGCGCACGCCCGTGACTGGCCCTCCCACCTGACCGTGGCCCAGGAAAGGGCATGGCCCGTCAACAGGGTGATGATGTAGGCCACTCGGGACTGCTCGGTAGGGAAGGTCAGAGGTTGACGGGTCCGTGTCGAGAGAGGGAGCAGGAACTCCTTGGTAAGCTCCAGGGGGTCCAGACAGGGGCACGCTGGCACGGAGGTCCTGGGCACAAGAGAGGAAAGTTAGAACAAGGAATAATCACACGGGGATGTCTAGCAGGTCTTTGGACTGAGGCGTCGTACCTAGGTAATGATACTAACACCACGACGACTTCTGGTCAGCGTTGTCCGGTAGAAGTAGGGTCTTCATCAACAGGGGATGGGATACAGCTGTGAGGAGTGAGGTGCCTGGCAGCGTGCGAATCAGGGGATGAGGTGCAGCTGAGTTGAGTGACAGGGGGTGAAGGGGTGCTGACCATATATGGGCGTGAGGCTTCCGTGGTGGATGGAAGGGAGGATGAAGAGGAGTGAGGAGGGCGTGTGGTGAATGTGAGGGGGGAATGAGGAGGAGTGAAGAACGCTCTTGCTGTGATTATGACACTATATGGCTCTGAAACCTGGAAAACCACCACTAACATCATTAATAAACTGCAGACCTTCATCAATCAACCATGACATATCCTCAGGATCTTCTGGCCAAACTCAATCACCAACATCAAGCTGTGGGAATGCAACAAGCAAGAATCAGTGGAGGTCCAGCTGACCAGGAGAAAATGGAGCTGGATTGGGCACACACTTCGAAGACACAAAACCGCAATAACTAAACAGGCATTAACCTGGAACCCACAAGGCAAGCGAGGCAGAGGAAGACCCAAAAACACCTGGAGAAGAGACACTGAGCAGGAACTCAAGACGAGGGGACTGACGTGGAAACAGCTGGAGAGGATGGCTCAAGACAGACGGGGGTGGAAGCTTTTCATCAATGGCCTATGTTCCGAAAGGAATAAAAGGCCTAAGTAAGTAACTCTAGAGGTTTGCTCCCTGAGGAGAGCGAACCCCAAACATTACACTCTTTGCTAGTTTCTGAAAGAAAAGTGTTTTAAATGTTTTGCCCAGTATCTCAATTGAAACAAATGTGTATTCGTTACATCCCTCTACACCAGACCTGGGCATTGTACGGCCCGCGCGCCGGATACGGCCCGCGGGATGATTCTGACCAGCCCGCGAAAGATTACATGATAATAATATTTTTTAATTTAAATTTTTTATATATATATATATATATATATATATATATATATATATATATTTTTTTTTTTTTTTTTTTTTTTACTTTTTTCTTTTCATGTCAACGTTCACACGCACAATATACGCTTACCTAGGATTTGACTTGATTCAACAACAAAGCAGTCGGGGCAAGCCGAAAACGGTCGAAAGTGTGGTTATTTGAAGTTTGGATTTCTTTTTTCACAACTGAGGTAGGTAGATACACATTTTTGAGACTAAAGTACAGAAAAAGGGTACCGTTGGGTACCGGTATCGATTCACAGGTACCGGTACCGTATCGGTTCAAATGTGAACGGTACCCATCCCTACTGAACACACAACTGCAGGGCAAGGGCATTTTTGCTCATGAAATGCATGCCATGTGAAAGCCTTCATGACAAAGTTGCAATTAATTTCAAGGCAACTAGGCAGCAACAATCTCAAACACATGAAAACCCTGAAAGAAGTCAAACCATCAGCTGATCACCGGCACAGGTACTCATCCATGTTGGGAGCACTGCATGATGAATTTTCAAGGCGTTTTCAAGATTTCAAAAAGGTTGAGGATGAAATGCAGCTGGTTTCCTCTCCCTTTACCTGCAGTGTTGATAGTGCACCCACTGATGTTCAGCTTGAACTCATTGACCTGCAGTCTGATTCACTACTGAAAGAGCACTTTAAGTCAGCATCACTGCTAGAGTTCTACTCTGCTCTCAAGGAGGAGAACTTTCCAAACATGAGGAGACATGCTCAGAAGATGTTGGTTCTCTTTGGATCCACCTATATGTGAACAGACATTCTCAGTCATGACGTTTACCAAGTCCAGGTACAGATCCTCTCTCACTGGCAGCTGTGCTTCGCATCTCCACCTCAGACATGCAACCTGACTTTGATGGACTTGTTAAAGCTCAACAGAGACTGGATTTATCACACTGAATGAAGAAAAAAAAGAGCTGAAGAACACTAAAATGTGGAAATATAACAAGTGAAATGGGACACTTGATATTTTTTTTCTTTTTTTTTGCACAGTTCTGAAAACATTAAATGTTTAATATAGGCATGTAAAGTAAAAAAGGCTACTGGGACACTTTTCTTTCACAGTTCAGTGACATGTCTTGTTTATTTTGGCTATAAGATGATGTGATGTCTTTAGAAAGCTAAGAAAATCCTTGTTTCAATAGTATATGAAACTCAAAATAATAACTTTATTTGTATAGCACTTTTTCATACATGCCCTTTGTTAATTCTATTTGAATAAATGATATTTTTTAAAGCTAACCTCACATTTTAATTGCCAAATAATAACATACACTCTTACCAGGGGTCAAAACAATGCCATTTACTGCTTTTTATATAGAAATAAAATGTATATTATGCATAATTGAGTTTGGAATTTTGGCCCGGCCCTCCAACATATTTTCAGTTGCTCATTCGGCCCCCCGTGAAAAATAATTGCCCACCCCTGCTCTACACAATACTGTTCAGACAGCACAATGTTGATGTAATTAAGACATTTGCAGATTATCATTTTTTTTTAATAGGTGGGCTGGGTTGTGTAAAATTGTTTAAAGAAATTATGGAATAATAACAAACTGGCCACTAGTGGCGCAGGGTTGATCGATTAGGACAACATGACTCAATGAGACCTTCTAATGGAAGGTGGTCATAAGAAGGTTTGGAAATGTGAAAAAACTGTCAGAAAATTGTTATTGCAACTTTAACTCATTCCCCGCCAACAACGAGTAAACTTGTTATTTGGTCAGTTTTTTTTTTTTTTTTTTTTTAATATTGTATTCAATGTCACATGTATGTTGCCGTTAAAAGGCATACTGGGACCCCAAGGGTGCAGTACCGGCTAGGTGGCAGTATAGAGAGTGCAGTAAACCCTGTTCCAGACCATGTGTTACGTTTAAATCCTTCCGGGCGCTAAATTTAGACGGAGCCGAGTAAATCGCTTCATCCGACCACTTCGAAACGCATCTGGCACAGATGGACACCAATACTGGAAATTGCAATCAGACAATTGGAATATTCTTTTTGGAATACCCCCGACCAAAGGTAAGGACTATCTGACATCAATTTCAGCTTGATCCAACAATGTTTTCATATCGATCCAGCTGATCAGCGTCTGTAGTGTTCAACAAGAAAGCCGTTACTGGCCATCAAAGCATAAAAACGAAAGGAGCCGTAGTCGACTGGCCAACCACTTAGTCGAATATAAAATTCCTTTTTTTATCATTCTTTCCAAAAGAAAAGAGGCCTAGAAGCGTGGCTAACGCTAATGGCACGCATACCAGAGGCTAACTGCCTAAGAAAACAGGCAACAGAGGCACTGAAAGAGGATTTCACCCAGGGGTGCAGTGCTGGGCATCCGCGGTCAAACGACGTTTGGGCTTCGTCACTGAGGCAGAAGTACGCGCAATCGCGCACAGAAAAATCCGCTGTTCCCATTCGTTGTAACTAAGTACCCGGCCTGGCCGGCGGCCACCGTTTTACATAACAAAAAGCACAGGTAGACTAGGTGTCTCCAACCACGTCCGCGAGTACACGGTATAAACGGATCATTTTGACAACAACAACAGTATCATGTTCCTACCTGCAACGCAAGGATCATGCCCCCGCCGCCCAAGAGAAGAAAGATGCAGCTCCACCAGCAGCTCGTACAAAGCAAACTCAGTTTCGCTTTACCTCGACCTCCTCCGACGCCGGCGCCTCCGAGTCCACTGAGTCCAGCAGTCCTCTTGCCACTCCAGTACAACAACAAGGCAAGTAACCGCATTTAAAACAGCTTTTCTTTTTTTCTTTAATATAGGGCCTAATGTATTTGTCCAGATTGACTAAGCTATAGGCTATTTGCCTGTTTGTTTATATTGAAATAAAGAATCGTGGCACTGGTTCATTAATCATGAGACATGACAAATGCGTGTTTTGTTTACAGAGTCAAGAAATAATCATGTTTTAATTCAATGTTATCACTGATTAATATTGTACTGACAAAATGCAGATATATTCTTACAAAGAAATGTATTTGCCACGCAATCGCATTGGAAGAATAATAATACAATCATTCAGTAATGATTTGCCTTGCTATTGATTGACTGAAATGTATTAACAGATTGCAGAATGGGTACAACAATACAGTACAGCTCAATACACACAATTGTTAAGGGGATGCAGACCCCTTTCGTCTTGTTTACATCAGGGTCCCCCATTTTCAATTCATCATAACATATATGACATACACAACATACAGATAGACAGTACTGCTACATCTATACATTTATGACATACCAGATTTGCAAATACAGTACTGTTTGTGATACAAAAAGAGTCCAGAAAAAGAGTGTATATACATTTGACGTAGAAACTGTACATTGGCAATTAGTGTCATTGTCTTTCATACGCTGGGAATGTGTTTTGATGTTCTCTGCACAGTAGAGAACTTGCTCTGCTGGTTAAATCTGGTTAAATCTGCTGTAATGTATATGTTCTAATGTTATCTGTTTTGTTGTATCAACAGGAGTCACAGGACCATGAAACCATGCCCACCACTAGTAGAAAAAAAGCACCACCATCACTGAATGACACAAATAATGTAAGTGATTGATTGAAAAGTGTATTAACAGATTGCAGAATGGGTACAGTACAGCTCAATACATACAATTGTTAAGGGGATGCAGACCAGAGAAAGACTTTCGTCTTGTTTACATCAGGGTCCCCCATTTTCAATTCATCATAACATATATGCAGTGATGGGAATAACGGCACTATAAGTAACTTCGTTACTAACGGCGTTAGTTTTTTCAGTAACGAGTAATCTAACGGATTACTCTTCCAATCTTAATAACGTTGTTACCGTTACTACAAAAAAATGCGGCGCGTTACTATGAATGAACCTGTTTCTTTCATCAGACATATCTCTGCGCCGAGAGGCAATAATATGTTCTTCCTTGTTTAGTGGAGAGTGCGCGAGCCAAGCATACATGCTGACGATTGGCTGAGGTTGAATACAATGTCATGGTAAGCCAATCAGAGGTGGAGGTGGGCGGGTGTCTAAAGCATCCAGAGTCTGACACACAGCGCGACAAGACAAGCAATCACTGATCAGTCAGCATGAGACCGCGGTCCGTGTAGTGTACGTTTTGAGCTCAAAAACGAATCCAACGAACAACACAAGCGACTCAGTCAACATGAGACCGCGGGTCCATGAGCGTTTTGTGTTCACTCTTTGCAGCTCAGGGCCCTGTTTCATGTACGTGGTTCAACTAAGTCGATCAACATGTCCATTATCCAGCTTCAGTTAACCCGATGTTCAAAGCCGGGATTTTCCTGTTTCACAAAGGAGGATTCAGTCTCGTTAACTCAAGCCAGACTTGAGAGTCAGGCTCAAGTCAGGCTAGATGCGCGCTCCCGTTTTAGGTGGAAAGCCAGCACGTATCGATGGCAGAGACCCTGATTCTCAACGGCATTGATTGATTAATTGATTTAAGACTTTATTGACAGATTGCAATAGGCTCAATCGCCTCGCCGACAAGTTAAATGCGTTATCTATAGGCTAATTCTAAGTCCCTCATTACCTCAATCAATCAGATTATATTTCTTTAAACTTGCCTGCTGGATTGAATAATCAAATGAGATCTTGCTAGCGAAAATAACTAGTTAACTGTTATACAGAATTACGAGACGGCTTTCTTGCCCATTGATTGATGTATAGTCAATGTTTAACTTATCTCCAATGTGGTCCAACGGGTTGTTCTTTTGACTTCCACACGGACGACCAGGGTTCAAGACCGGGGTCCTTCTTTTTGCAATATAGGAATAATTCAATTTGGTGCACGTTGAGAGCTATATAAAGAATGACATCCTCAATGCATGTAGATTTATAATATTTTAACTTAAAACCAGGCTACTTTGGCGTATAATCATTAATATTATATTCAAAAAAATCATATTGGAAACACCGGGATTTGAACCCGGATCGCTAGGTTGGCAGACTTGAGCGCTACCGCTGGGCCACTGTGCCAGATGGGATAGATTCATTGTTTATACATTAATGAACGAGAGACCCGTGTTTAGAATATCCCTTATTTTGAATGAAGTTTTATTTCTTTATCCTCATTCATTCATGTGACGTCAACGGCTCATTCAATTTCTCAAATCCGTCAAACAGCGCATCTCATCAGACATCTTAATCCCAGTTACAATTAAAATAACCACATCATGTGTACGTCGCCCGAGCGAGCGCCACCGTCGCCACGGTATATATAACGTGCATTATTTAGGACAAAGTGAATTTAATATCAGCATTTTGGGTCTATTTTACATTTCAAAAGCCCCCTCTGGAAGAATGGAGCACAAAAACGTAATTCAGAATGGTATAATGCAGATCGTAGACTGTGGGAATAGTTTCAGGAAACGGGCTGTCACTTCTTTGCGGGGGCGTGGCGATAGTTCAGGCTAACTTGAACTTGAACTCTGCTTTCGAGCAGGCTCAAACTTTTGGATCTGTTGGCATGGTGATCTGGAAAATCCACGTATATGAAACCGGAAAGTCCGGCTAACCCAGTTATCCAGCTAAAGTTATCCGGCTAACTCAGTTATCCAGGTACATGAAACGGGGCCCAGGGCACTGAGTGGCTCTACTGCAGTGCTGACAGCCTTATCAACAGTGCTGCACTTCCTGGTTTAATAGCACAGGCTTCAGGTGCTCAGAGATATATATATCTCTGTATGTCATGCATGTCTTAAATGTAATGATTAGATTAGTTTAGATGATTCGATTAGATTCTTATATCTGTATGTTGTGTATGTCATTGATTGATTGATTGAAAAGTTTATTAACAGATTGCAGAATGGGTACAGTACAGTACAGCTCAATACATACAATTGTTAAGGGGATGCAGACCAGAGAAAGACTTTCGTCATAAATGTCATGAATTGAAAATGGGGGACCCTGATGTAAACAAGACGAAACTTTCTCTGGTCTGCATCCCCTTAACAATTGTGTGTATTGAGCCGTACTGTATTGTACCCATTCTGAAATCTGTTAATTAAAATGTTCAATCAATCAGTATATTTGTTATTTATTTTTGGTATAGTGCTTAACAAGCATAATTTAATGTTGCCCAGTTGTGGCCTGTTGAGGGGCAATACATATCAAAAGTTCCAAAACATCTATTCTGTTTGTATTTGTATGATCCACTATATAAACATAGTAATTATAATATCTACATAGCCTACATGGCATTTGATTGGAGGCTAGTCTCACTTTGTCCCACAGCAACATTAAAATAGTTTAGATTTGTGTATGTTGTTTATGTAAAAAAAAATCTTGAAAGTAACGCAATAGTTACTTTCTGAAGTAACTAGTTACTTTTATAATTTGTAACTGAGTAAGTAATTTAGTTACTTTTTGGAAGAAGTAACTAGTAACTGTAACTAGTTACTTTTTTAAAGTAACTTGCCCAACACTGGTTATAACTAAGTCTAGTGTATTCCCAAGCCTGTGAGTTGCATTTGTTATATGCTGTATTAGGTCAAAGCTATCCAGTAGATTTTTTAGTTCTATAGTTTTGGAATCTGTTTTCTTATTAAAATGGATGTTCAAGTCTCCATTTAGGATCACCTTATCATATCCGGTAACACATAGTGAGATCAGTTCAGAGAGCTCCTGTATAGATATTGGTGAGTGTCTAGGTGGGCGGTATATTGTGACAATAATAGTTGATTCTGTTTTTAGTTCAATGGCAAGATATTCCATTGACATGAACTCGCCTAGTTCTGTGATTCTAAACAAGAGTTTTGAGGAGAAGATTGCTGCAACTCCTCCGCCCCTTTTATTTTTTCTGGGTATTTGAAAAAAGTTATAGTCTGGTGGACAAGCTTCTATCATTATTGATGTAGCTGTGTCATTATTTAGCCATGTCTCTACTAGGCAGATGCAATCTAAGTTATTTTCTTTAATCAGATAATTTACTAAGAATGTTTTATTATTCAGTGATCTGACATTTAGGAAAGCTCATTTTATTTGTTGGACTTCTTTAGAGGAGGTGTTATGGTTTGTAACCGACCCCAATCGCACAACACAAGACAGGTATGAGAGTAAGCCAAGAACTGGGCATTTATTGAAACACACAGAAAACGGCACTGTCCCTTTAAGGGAGAACACAAAATACTGGATAACAAGAATGGGAAAGGGCACAGTGCCTTTAAGAGGCGAGCTGGCTAAGGGGAAGGCTAAGGGAAGGCTAACGGAACAGGGCCGGGGCAAGGGACAAGGCAGGAACAGGGAGGACTAGGAGGACTGGACAGGGAGGACTAGGAGGACTAGAGAGGGGTAACAGGGACAGAGGCCCGCGGAGGCGGGCTGGGGACAGGGAGGACTAGGAGGACTAGAGTGGGGAAACAGGGACAGAGGCCCGCGGAGGCGGGCTGAGGACAGGGAGGACTAGGAGGACTAGACAGGGAGGACTAGGAAGACTAGGAGGGGAAAACAGGGACAAAGGCTCGCGGAGGCGGGCTGGGGAGAGGGAGGACTGGAAGGACTAGACAAAACAGGGTAAGGCCTTGGAACAGGGCGAGGGCTGGAGCTGCTTACAGGGACAGAGAAAACAGACAAAGCCTGGGATACAAGCATTAATGAATGTTGCTGCTCTGCAGCTTCTCCCGGGATGGTTCGTCTGAGGAATCAGACGGTGACGTCAGAGCCGCTCTGCAGATCTCTCTCGGCAGATCTCCGAGGTGGTAAACGGGACCGAGAGGGAGAGAGGGAGCGGGTTAGCTCAGAGTACAGTTGGGAACAGAGCAGGTGACAGGAGAGGTGACTTGTCCCAAAAACAGAGTAATCCAAGTGACTGAATCTTCGGTGTATATACACACTGTGAGTAACGTCCCAAACACAAATCCACGTGATAGAATCTTCGGTGCAAATAAACACTGTGAGCGAAGTCCCAAATACAAGTCCAAGTGATAATATCTTCGGTGTGTATACACACAGTGAGCGATGTTAAGGCCAAATATTATCCCAATGAACAATCCAAAAAGCTGACGCTGGGTGAGTGACAGTCTGACAAAAAGCAGGATATCTTCAGTGTCTTTAAACACACGAAAAACGAATAGGATCAAAGACAGTCATAAAAACTCACCCAGGCGCTGTGCGTAAAGAGAGTAGGATCAAAACGGGGCGAGCGCGTCGCCACGGGAAACGGGTGGTCCAAGCGGAGGTCTGAGTGGTGCGCGACTGCTTGGAGTACGCGCCGGTACGAAGGGCGCATCTGGCGCGGAGGTCTGAGTGGTGCGCGACTGCTTGGAGTACGTGCCGGTACGGAGGGCGCATCTGGCGCGGAGGTCTGAGTGGTGCGCGACTGCTTGGAGTACGCGCCGGTACGGAGGACGCATCTGGAGTGCGTCTGAATGCGCGTCTGGAGTGAAGAGCGCGTCTGCGCGGAAGAGCGCGCCAGGCTCGGAGGTCTGGATGGTGCGCGTCTGCTTTGAGTACGCGCCGGTACGGAGAGCGCATCTGCTGCGCGGAGGTCTGGAGTGGAACACCGGAATACCTCCCGTAGAGGTTTAGAGAGCGCAGTGCGGTGTCTCCTTCCAGGCAAACGGCGACAGGTGGCGAAGGCTTGAGTGCATCTGGCGCAGAGGTCTGGATGCGCGTCTGGACGTCTGCTGCGCGGAGGTCTGAAGTGGAACACTGGAATACCTCCCGTGGAAGTTTAGAGAGCGCAGTCCAGTGTCTCCTTCCAGGCAAACGGTGACAGGAGGCGAAGGCTAGAGCGCATCTCACGCCGGAGATGAAAACAGCATAACAGACAGCGAACCTCCCGAAGGAGCCTTGGTGATAGAGATATGATAAGGAATGATACGGGACGACCCGACAGGAACTGAGGGGAGAGCGAGGTACTTAAAGCCCACAAGGGAACTAATTAGAATGCACATCAGGTGCGTGAAGGTAATTGATACTTGAAACTAGAAGTGTGTGTTCGGCACCAGACCAATCAAACACATAATGACAGGTAGTCCAAGGGTGTGGTTGCTGAAGAGCAAAAGAACGCGAGGGTGGGGGCTAGTGAGGTGAGGAGAATGCAATTGATTAACAGAAAACTAAAGGAACAGAGCGAGTAGGCTTAAAGGAACAGAGCGAGTAGGTGAGCAGCGGACAAAACCTTACAGGAGGTCTGCTTTGGCTTGACCGTGATGGCCCTGAGGTTAATAGCAGGTAAACGCATTGATGGCGTATATTTTTCACCATGCCATTGGCTGGTTATGATTACTGGTATGTTTTGAGAGATGGCATGGCAATTGTGCTATACTGCACTGCACTGACTGTACTGTGCTTTCGGGGACATTTGATCAGACGAGATGGCCTTGTGTGATATGGGGGGGGGGGGGGACGCCTTGTGCTGCTGCACTTCGTGGTGAGATTGTGTCCTTCATGACTATCTCTCGTGCTGGTATGAGCTTAATATTCTTGGAGGCCATCAAGGCATGACGCATGTTTGCTGCTAGGAGCTTTGAACCTAAGCGATTTGGGAAGAAGCCATTTCTTTGAAAACGTTCTGGGTTATTCCAGAAAACATTGAAGTTGTCAATGAATTTCAGGCCGTGTACAAGACATGTAGCCCCTAACCATGAATAAAAATTTAGGAGTCGACTGAATGCTTCTTGTCCTCTGCGAAAGCATGCAATTGGTCCACTGATGGACACATCAGTGTCTATGTACACAGACTGATGTTTGTCTAGTGTGTTCATTAAACGTGTGAAATCGTCTTTCAAAGTCTCTGTGCCAGTCTTCTTTCGCAGGATGTCAAACGATCCAGAGTGAATGACAATTTTTGTTATTCCCGGTCTGATTAGAGTTGGAAGTTTTTCGGCCAGCTCTTTCACAGATGTATTGTCTAGACAGATTATTGTCTAAAATCACTCCTAGGAATTTATTTGCATATACTATTTCTATTATATTATTATCTATTATGGCTGATAGTAATTTATTAATTTCTTAGGATTTATTTTGGTCTAATAAATGTTTAAGGTTCTTAGATGGATCCCCTGCTGCCTCCTCCTCCTCTTCCTCCTCCTTCTCATCCTCATCTTCCTCCTCCTACTCTTCCTCCTCTCCCTCTTCCTCCTCCTCCTAATCCTCCTCTTCCTCATCCTCCTCCTCCTGCTCCTAATCCTCCTCTTCCTGCTCCTAATCCTCCTCTTCCTCCTCCTCCTCCTGCTCATAATCCTCCTCTTCATAATCCTGCTCTTCCTCCTCCTCCTCCTCGTCCTCCTCCTCATCCTCCTCCTCATCCTCCTAATCCTCATATTCCTAATCCTCCTCATCCTCCTCCTCCTCCTCCTCCTCCTGCTCCTCCTCCTCCTCCTCCTCCTCCTCCTCCTCCTCCTCCTCCTCCTCCTCCTAATCCTCCTCCTCCTCCTGCTCCTCCTCATCCTCCTGCTCCTCCTGCTCCTCCTGCTCCTCCTCCTGCTCTTCCTCCTCATCCGTCTCTTCCTCCTCCTCCTCCTCCTCCTCCTCCTCCTCCACGGGGAGCAGCGTACTGGCTCATGTAAAATGGCAGGCCATGAATTATGCAGCAGCTTAGGTCAAAGCGCTGGGTCTTCATGTCCTCGGCTACAGTCCACTTGTCGCTGCTCTGGTCGTAGCGCTCCACGTTGGAGATGGTGCTGAAGTCATCAGTGTAGCCTCCGACCACGAAGAGCAGGTCGTCCAGCACCGCGATGCCAAAGCTGCTGCGGGGGGTGAGCATGTCGGGCAGGGCGCTCCAGGAGTCAGTCAAGGGGCTGTAGGCCTCCGCGCTACGCAGGATGTTTCTACCGTCTGACCCTCCCACCTGAGGACAGGACACATGAGAGGAATGTTTTAGTGTGTGGTTAAGGCAGGCAGACACTGTATTAATCCATTTAGGGAAATGAGGGCATCACAGAAGCATTGAAAGTCAAATGATATATCTATACAAATATCTAGTATAAAGCATTTGTCTCCGTGTGCACCTACTGCATAGACATGTCCTCTGTATGCAGCCACTCCCATTCCGTAACGCCTGCTGCTCATGGGGGCGATCAGAGTCCACTGGTCGGTGTCTGGGCTGTAGCACTCAGCTGTGAAGCCACCACAGATGTAAACCTGTAATAAGAAATAATATTCTAATTTAAAGACATTTCTGATTTCTGATCTAACGTTCCTTGTGTTCATCTAGCACCCTGTGTCCCTCAGTTCCACCCACCTTGCCCTGGAGGGCTGCTGCCCCGGTGTGGCCCCTGTGCTCCAGCATGGGTGAGATCACTGTCCACTGGTTGGTTTCAGGCTTGTAGCGCTCGGCGGTGTTCAGTACCACGTGTCCGTCGTTCCCTCCCATGGCGTAGATACAGCCGTCCAACACGACCACGCTGAGCTCACGGCGGCGTGAGTGCATGGGAGCCGCCTGCAGCCAGCTGCGAGTGACGGGGTTGAACCTGCTCACACTGCTGAGAGGCTGCCCACCGCTACATCCACCGACGCAGTAGACCAGACCGTGGAGATAAGCGGTGCCGTGGCACCACGGCCACGGGGGACTCTCCCCCTCAACGCTCACATCCATCCATCCACCGGCTCGGATATCGTAAGCCTTCATGGTGGTGCTGCCGCCACCCAGGCCTCCGATGACCAATAGGACCTCCTGGGGCAGGCGTGGGCGCATCAGGGGGTTTGGGAGCCTGTCGGAGCCAGGGGGGTTCAGGACGCTGAGGATGAGGGGCCTACAGTCGTGGCTGTCCCTCACCACAGGGTTGTTCTCGACGTTTCTCCTGAAGTAGTCAGGCCTCATCAAGCCCATGCGAACCTGGGAAGAGACAAGCAGACAGCGGGTACAACTTAGACATCGGTTGTAGACGGTTTCTGTTGCTAGGGAACAGTTTGGACCCAAATGTTTGACAACCACTGTACTAGGGAACCTAGTGTTGTTTTAATGTAATGCACAGTAATACAATTAGTTTAAAAAAAAAGAATTATAAATGTTTTTATTTAATTTTCATACATAAAACAGAACATAACAGTACAACAATAATAATAATAATAATAATAATAATAATAATAATAATAATAATAATAATAATAATAATAATAATAATAATAATAATAATAATAATAATAACAATGACAACAGCGACGACAACAATAATAACAGTAACATGAATCATAATGACCTTGGCAAGAGACAGACAAACAAGGAAAAGTAAAATAATAAAAAAATAAATAAAATAAATGTGGCTCAGGCAATAGCAACCATGTTTGCGTATCCATAATACAATTAGTTACCTTGGGCAGCAGCAAAGGGATGTCTGCTTTACGCTCCTCACGGGAGTGGTCGATCCAACGGAGGACGGCCTCGAACACCGTCTCCTCGCGCTTCACGTTCAGATCATCCCTCTCGATGATGTCCACCAGTTGCTGCGGGGACAGCTCCACAAACTCCTGTGAGACGTGCAACATCTCCTCAAAGTGGCACACAATGCAGAGATGGGCCTTGCGCCTCAGGTCAGGGCAGCAGTAGATGTCCGTGAACCTCCAGATGCCGACACAGTTTTCCAGAGACAGCTGGCCTTCTAGGAAGTCAGAGCATGCTCCTACTATGCCAGTGACGCGACGCTGGTCTGCAGCCACCAGAAGCTCTTCCACGTTATCTGCTGTCACCAGCACAAAGCGTGTGTAGGAGTACTCTATGATGAGCTGCATCATACCCGGGGACACCCCAGGGATAGTGTAGACTGCTTTCTCTGAGTCGCTCCAGCGAGTGAAGAGGGCTCTGTGGGATGCAGAGTATAGAGATATCTGATGAGTAAACAGTAAGCAACATGCTGTCCTGTGTAGTCATATATTTTCACTGTAGAAGTATAGTATCTTTTTAGGGTAGAAGTACAGTATAGTATCTGTTTACAGTAGAAGTACAGTATAGTATATGTTTACAGTAGAAGTACAGTATATTATATGTTTACAGTAGAAATACAGTATAGTATATGTTTACAGTAGAAGTGCAGTATATTATATGTTACAGTATAAGTACAGTATAGTATATGTTTACAGTATAAGTACAGTATATTATATGTTTACGGTCGAAGTACAGTATAATATATGTTTACAGTATAAGTACAGTATTGTATATGTTTACAGTAGAAGTACAGTATATTATATGTTTACAGTAGAAGTGCAGTATAGTATATTTTTACAATATAAGTACAGTATATTATCTGTTTACAGTAGAAGTGCAGTATAGTATATTTTACAGTAGAAGTGCAGTATAGTATATGTTTACAGTATAAGTACAGTATAGTATCTGTTTACAGTAGAAGTACAGTATAATATATGTTTACAGTATAAGTACAGTATTGTATATGTTTACATTAGAAGTACAGTATAGTATCTGTTTACAGTAGAAGTGCAGTATAGTATATGTTTACAGTAGAAGTACAGTATAGTATCTGTTTACAGTAGAAGTACAGTATAGTATCTGTTTACAGTAGAAGTACAGTATATTATCGGTTTACAGTAGAAGTACAGTATATTATATTTTTACAGTATACGTACAGTATAGTATATTTTTTACAGTATAAGTACAGTATATTATATTTTTACAGTATATATACAGTATATTATCTGTTTACAGTAGAAGTACAGTATAGTATATGTTTACAGTAGAAGTACTGTATATTATCTGTGTACAGTAAAAAGTACAGTATGGTATCTGTTTACTAACCAAGCTAACCTGAACCAAGCTAACCTAAACCAAGCTAAGCTGAAGCAAGCTAACCTGAACCAAGCTAAACTGAACCAAGCTAAGCTTAACCAAGCTAACCTGAACCAAGCTAACCTGAACCAAGCTAACCTAAACCAAGCTAAGCTGAACCGAGCTAACCTGAACCAAGCTAACCTGAAACAAGCTAAGCTGAACAAGCTAACCTGAACCAAGCTTACCTGAAATAGCCGCTGCAGTCACACAGGAGGGCCTTGTGGGCATTCAACTCAGTGCTGTTGACTTTAATAACCACATCACAGAGCCTTCCCTCCAGACGCAGCTCATTAAGGATTGTACAGGACATTGTTTCCTTTTCCATGTGGGGATTTTAAATTGTATCTACAGAATATATTCAAGCTTACAGACAAATAGCCAGGAACAACAAGTGAGATCTTCACTTGTCTTCTGAGATCTGAGAATTGTTGAATATATACTCTACACAAATGTTCTAGAATGTTTGATTATGACATCATACTGTGACATCACAAATGTTCTAGAATGTTCTATTATGACATCATACGGTGCCATCACGAATGTTCTAGAATGTTTGAATATGACATCACAAATGTTCTAGAATGTCTATTATGACATCATACTGTGACATCCAGTGATGGGAATATTTTTCAGTAACGAGTAAACGGATTACTTTTCCAATCTTAATAACGCTGTTACCGTTACTGCCAAGAAAAGCGGTGCGTTACTATGATTGAAGCTGTTTTTTTCAGATCAGACAGATCTCTGCGCTGAGAAGCAATACTTTTTTCCTTGGTTAGTGGGCAGTGCGCGATTGGCTGAGGTTGAGTAAAATGTCATGGTAAGCCAATCAGAGGTAGAGGTGGGCGGGTGTTCGAAATAATCCAGAGGCTGACACACAGTGACAACACAAGCGACTCAGTCAACGACAGACCGCGGTTCCGTGTACGTTTTGATTTTGTTTGTTTGGTGAGCCCAAATAATCCAAAACTAATCCAACGAACAACACAAGCGAGCAGTCAACGACAGACAGTCCATGAGCATTTTTTGTTCACTCTTGTGTTAGTTGTGTTGCAGCGCAGGGCACTACAGTAGTGGAGGCTACAGCCTTAACAACAGTGCTGCACTTCCTGGTTTAATAGCACAGTCTTCAGGTGCTCAGATATATATATGTATGTCATGCATGTCTTAAATGTCACGATTAGATTAGTTTAGATGATTAGATTAGATTCTTATATCTGTATGTTGTGTATGTCATAAATGTCATGAATTGAAAATGGGGGACCCTGATGTAAACAAGACGAAAGTCTCTCTGGTCTGCATCCCCTTAACAATTGTGTGTATTGAGCTGTACTGTACTGTACCCATTCTGCAATCTGTTCATTAAAATGTTCAATCAATCAGTATATATTTGTTATTTATTTTTGGTATAGTGCTTAACAAGCATAATTTAATGTTGCCCAGTTGTGGCCTGTTGAGGGGAAATACATATCAAAAGTTCCAAAACATCTATTGTGTTTGTATTTGTATGATCCACTATATAAACATAGTAATTATAATATCTACATACATGACATTTGATTGGAGGCTAGTCTCACTTTGTCCCACAGCAACATTAAAATAGTTTAGATTTGTGTATGTTGTTTATGTAAAAATTGTACTTGAAAGTAACACAATAGTTACTTTCTGAAGTAACTAGTTACTTTTATAATTTGTAACTGAGTAAGTAATTTAGTTACTTTTTGGAAGAAGTAACTAGTAACTGTAACTAGTTACTTTTTAAAAGTAACTTGCCCAACACTGCATATATGACATACACAACATACAGATAGACAGTACTGCTACATCTATACATTTATGACATACCAGATTTGCAAATACAGTACTGTTTGTGATACAAAAAGTGTCCAGAAAAAGAGTGTATATACTTTTGACGTAGAAACTGTACATTGGAGGAGGTTGAGTGGGTGGGGGGCTGTACATTGGGGGGGGGGGGGCACACTGTACATTGGAATACTGACAAAGCCATACTTGGTCATTTATTGTACAACTGGGTTTTGAGTGTTTTTGAATAGTGATTCACATTCCTTTACAGCTTTGGGTAGGGTATTTCACATTGAATCCCTGCCCCTCATCAGGTTTGGTGTGAACGATGGGCTGTGTCTGTGATTGCCATGGAATGTTAACGTAAGGTTATGTATATAACCAAGTTCTATGAATTATGGTGACGCTCAGCATCGGTTGCATATATCTCGCTTCAGTGGATATGCACTGAATACATTTCTAAATGTACCTTTACATACCAACATCCGTCTGACCACACCCCCATCTGCTGCCTACATAAGCAGGGGTGGGGCCACACACTCATCTCCTTCCCAACAAATTTCACCACAATGAAAGATCAAGGGCCGCAGCGGCGTCCTGATGCTGAGCGTCACCATAATTCATAGAACTTGGTTATATGCATAACCTTACGTTCTATTTCATTATGGCTCCGCTCAGCATCGGTTGCATAACAGGAGCTGAGCGGGAGCCAAAGCTCGACAAATGTACCCCGCTGAGGCCCCCCACAACCATCAGACCGGGGAGGACCGAGCCCCCGACCCTCCCTAATGGAGGATACCCTCCCTATTGGAGGCTTACGGGAGGGAGACGGATCTGACCGTGCGAAGAGGAACTCAAGCAACTCAACGCACAGGGTGAGCAGACCGTGGCTTGACCCCACGACTACGCACACGCACAACCTGCATGCCACCATGGAACGAACGGAAGGAACAACCCTCGTTACTGCCCCCAAAATCACGGGGTCAAGAGCAAACCCAACCTCGTGGCAAGGCTGTAGCAGCGGAGCGCGAAGGAAGACCCAGACCCACTGAAGGGACTGGATCCCCTGGAAAAAGGGGGCCCGGAGAGGTCAATGAAGCCAGGCATCAAGACCCCACCAGGTGGTCACTTAGTGACACCGCCCCCCACATCGCCAGCGTATTCAGATAAGGCCCATCCAAGAGCGGGCCCTTTCCCCCCAATAGCACACCGCCTGGCACACTGACCCTGCAGAACAGGCAGTCAGCATGGCCGTAAGCACTCAAAAAAGGTTAACCAATGGAAGCAGGCAGTGCACCGGGGAAACCAGGCAGCAGGCTGTAACCTGAGCCCGGAGCACTGCGGACGAGACAGGCGCCAAAGGAGCCAGCTTAAAACAGCCCCCCCGGCGGAAGGGGCGTATGCTGGCATTGTTGATCACCATGACAAAGCCTCCATTAAAAAAAAACCACCCAGAGGGGTCGAGGCAGAGAAGGCTGACATGATTGGCAGACGTCATGAACGTGCAGGGGCACACTCAACCGGGTAACCCGGGAGTTGACTCTGCTCCAACACACCAGGGAATCAACCACCCTCTCAGTACAGACGGTGGTTGTTCCTATAACCCCTCAAGAAAAAACTCCAAAACACACCTGCGGGTATACACTGGCTATACCGCAGTACAAGTGTTTCAGTTTTCAAAAAAGGGTTATCCCAAGCCTACGTGTCGACGAAACATTACTTCGGACCGGGCCCGGCGGCTCGGGAAGCACAGGGTTACCAGAGGAGGTCCAAGACCACCCCAACAGCCCCCTCTTCGCCACGCGTGAGAGAGGAGCGAAAAGAATGGAGAACCAGCCCTAAGCACACCGCACTTGGTATTCCCAGGCGGTCTCCCAACCAAGTACTAACCAGGACCGAACCTGCTTAGCTTCCGAGATCGGACGAGATCGGGCGTGTACAGGTTGGTATGGCCGTAAGCCATTACGATAGTGCAGAGTACAACATGTACCCAACAAAGAGTCTCCATAACGCCTAACCCTGTGACACCCGGGCCGACCCGGCATTTTCCCCCCCGAAAAAAGCACAAGTCCCTCAGGGTACCAGAACAGCAGATCTGCATCCCCGGTGGACAACGGGTTAACTGACCTGGACCAGCGCGACCAGACCAGTCCCGTGCCCTAACCACGCCGACATGCCCACTCCAGAAGAGGGGGTAGGTATGCGTGTCGATCTAAAACATGAAAAGAGGGCGCCGCCCAGACGGTCCCATTTGTACCGCACTCAGTGGCCCACCCCAAGGGCGTGAGACCCCTCTACCTATGTTCTGATCTATTCCATTAACATCCCCCAGATATGAACGAGAATTCATCGAGACAACCTAGTAAACTGGCGCTCGGAAGAGACAAAACTCCATCCCAGTTGCCCTATAAAAATGCTGTTTTAATAACAAGCAACCAAGGCGCACTTAGCCCCTGCATGATTCTTAACAGAAACACCCCGAGCCAGCACTATGTACGCGTCGAGACCCAAACACATCAATGGATAGTCTAGCAAGACACCAAACATTGTTCCTCCAAGTCGCCTGGGAGAACGACACGGAGCCGGCGTGCTTCATGTTCCTTCCTTTTTTTATTTAAAAAAGAAAGAAACACAGACTGACATGAATCCCACGTGAGGCAGCTGAGGGTAAAAATAGTTTACATGTTTACATCCCGCCACCCTCGCGACAGGGAGGAGACGGAAATCCCCAGAGAGACTTCCCACACGAGCTGTATAGATTGAAAAGAATATATTGCAACATTGAGCTATGTAACACTTGGGTTAGGGCTCTCCGAGGAGGAGGCACTGAACCAATACACACTCAATAATCGAATTGAATCGAATACACACACAATAGAGCAGAACTCCTTTTTGAAGTTCTACTCACCTTGACAATCTGAGGAGGAGGCTCTGAAACTCTGAGGAGGCTCCCTCACAGGGAAGGAGAGTCCGAACTCACAGAAGGCACTTCTCTTTGAGGAGGAGCTTCGTGAGGAGGAGCTCTGACAACTCCCTGAAACAGATCCATAACATGGACCCGAACAACCCACGGAAGTCTTACCAACAGAGACGCGCTCAGTGATGTACTCTATGGCGGGGGAATTTCCGCGGTGCACACGCCCAATCTTCCAGGGCGTGGGACCAGGAAACCCCCCCCCCCCCTTACCCTGTAACGTGCCGAACAGCAACGTGACAGGAACCTTGAAGGACAGGTGGTTTTAACCCCTGACCAACAGAAAAAAGGGGAGGAAAGGATTACCAGTTCACCCCTTTACGACCCCTCACCCATAATACGATGTAATGACAAGTAGAGCATGACACAGTCATAGCCTGCTACATGAAGCATCGAACAGCCTCACATAGCTCATGTGCTAACCTGCTATCTGATTTTTACTAAGGAAAAAACACAGAACAGAGAGGGCCCCCTTTAAGAGCCCTGGTACCAGACTTACATATGTGCTTCTGTGGGCCAAACCTAACCCACTTGTAGATCACAAGACACACACAACCCTTCATCACAACAGAAAATGGCAAAGTACACTCTTGCTACAGAGGAACGCCGTTTTTCATAACGAGAGAATACAGAATCCTCGATTACGTATTGGCCACAGGCCTTGCTAAGCACACATGATAAGTGACCAAACAATCTTTTCTTTAGGAAAAAATTGTTTCTCAAGCGGAAAGCACAACCCCAGCAATTAAGCTGAGGGTTACATCGTATCCCCACAAACACAGTGACACAATATATTGTAAACAACATGTCTGAGAGGAGGGGGGGGAAGCCCCAGGGAACCGGGGGGATCACCCCTCCTTCCTTACCCTTGATACGACCAAGTTGAACAGGTAACCCTGTTAATATGTGAACACACTGTTCATTGTCATTACAGGCTGAGAAAAGAATTCATTCCTCAATCACATGTCACTAAGCATAGCTTCATAGGTTAATTAACCCCCTTAGTTGTGAGTTCACGTTACATGAACACACATGTTCTCATCACAACTAACCAGATCATTTTTACACATGTAAACAACAACCCGATTTCTATGGAGAGAGAAGCTATACCAGTGACAAGACAATTCACACACAACACGCGTCGTATCCTCAATGTATTGCAGCAACACACGTTTTGGAAAACATCGTTATTACAAAACATTTAGAAGGGAAGGAAAGAAGAAGTGTTTAAAGTCCGGTCGGGACCTTCCTACCCGGAGCGCAGGCCAAAAGAACTGCAATCTGGCTAACGGGACACCGAAGTTGAACACAGCATCTCCTGTGTTGGCGACGAGGGTAACGTCGTTGCGCCACCCAGCCGCTACGTTTCTCCATGTTGACTCGCTGGCAGGGCTCCCGGTGTAGGTTCGACTAACATCCTCTGTCAAAGATGACGTCGTAGTCAGAGTGTTTAAGGCATGTTATAGTCATAGCAACGTTCAACAGTGTAGCATCAAGCTAACAGCCTCTCTCGACTGATAGCAACAAGCTAACATTTCCTAGCCTAGTGACACAACGGGCTAGCGCTGCAGCTAACAGCTGACTGGCTAACAGGTAGGCCACAACTAGCACGCAAGCTAAGCAGCTATCACCTGAACTGTACACAACGACATAACAAGCCACACTTCAGACAGGCCGCCGTCTGAAACCCTCCTCATCCTTTAAGAGAGAAGAGAAAAATAAATGTCAACACAGTTTACAACGGTGATTTTACCAGACATACGGCGGAGCCGGCACAAGTCCCATCTGGGCTGCAGCCGACTTGAACATGGATCTTCCGATAACGAACATCCATGCCCACATTTCCTCGTTAGGGTGTACTTTCACTTTTATGTGAAAGATGGGGCCTGCACGGGACAGAGAAGCATCCGCTTGTCCAGAGAATCCTGGGATCACCAGGTCCTGGTCGCGGCCCACTAGTTGACCATCATGGGCTTCAGACCAAGATCCTCCGCCGTCGCCTAAAAGGCCAAACAGAGGACCCTAATCTGGGGCCGGCTTTCGTAAAAATCGTCAGCTAGCCCCCATAGCACTAACAGACAACTGGCGCTCGCAAGCAAACATTACTCACCCAGGCTCGAAAACCAACCAGTCCCTCACAACAGACTTCCACAGTCCAGCTGCATGGCCGGAGGGCCAACCCCATCCAGCCGCAGCAAAGGAGGACTGCAGTTTGGGGAGTATATCAGCGACGCGAGCCCCTAATACGAAAAAAACGGTGGAGGTTTAGAATGATCATCATCTTCCAGACACTCCAGTGACGAAGACAATATCGCCGTATTTTCTCGAAAATAGTGAGAGAGAAAATAAAGATATAATGTCAACGTATCTCCTCTTCTGTTTTCCTTTCTCCAGCTAATACTTTCTTCCTCGCCAAGTGGTGGTATACAGGCACTATATTGTGGATGAAATTTGAGAAGGAGATGAGTGTGTGGCCCCACCCCTGCTTATGTAGGCAGCAGATGGGGGTGTGGTCAGACGGATGTTGGTATGTAAAGGTACATTTTGAAATTTATTCAGTGCATATCCACTGAAGCGAGATATATGCAACCGATGCTGAGCGGAGCCATAATGAAATAGAACTTGCATTCCATCCATAGAGGCAATTAGTGTCATTGTCTTTCATACGCTGGGAATGTGTTTTGATGTTCTCTGCACAGTAGAGAACTTGCTCTGCTGGTTAAATTGTCTTTCATACGCTGGGAATGTGTTTTGATGTTCTCTGCACAGTAGAGAACTTGCTCTGCTGGTTAAATTTGGTTAAATCTGCTGTAATGTATATGTTCTAATGTTATCTGTTTTGTTGTATCAACAGGAGTCACAGGACCATGAAACCATGCCCACCACTATTAGAAAAAAGCACCACCATCACTGAATGACACAAATAATGTAAGTGATTGATTGAAAAGTTTATTAACAGGTTGCAGAATGGGTACAGTACAGCTAAATACATACAATTGTTAAGGGGATGCAGACCAGAGAAAGACTTTCGTCTTGTTTACATCAGGGTCCCCCATTTTCAATTCATCATAACATATATGACATACACAACATACAGATAGACAGTACTGCTACATCTATATTTATATATATTGTATATATATCTATATACAAAAGTAATTCCATGTAGCACTGCAGAATGTGAAAGGGGATTCAGTGCCATGAATCAAATTATCTCCCCAACCCGCACACAGTTAATGATTTCACAGGTAGCATCTTTGATGTTCATTAAGATCAACGGGCCACCTCGAAAGTTCTGGGATTCAACAAGATATGTCACAACTTGGCTGAGAGCCCATTGCTCAGCTGAGGACAAGAGAACGAGCAAAACCTAAATATAGGCCAAGGACCACTTGATGGGGGCTTGCTTGACTGATTGTATGGTAACTCAGTTACTTCTAGTCTGCATCGAACATTGTACATATGTCTATACTGAACACTGGGACCTCTATTTTTACTTCTTTTTACATGCTACTTTATTTTATTTCATACTTATCTTGTCTAGCACAGTCTCTGGAGCGTAACAGTAAGAAGCATTTTGTATAAAAGTATTCTGTACTTCTGTATGACAACTATTAAAGAAACTTGAAACTTGAAACTGTTTTGAAACCACTGTTGTGAAACAAATTACATTGAGAAAATTTAAGTGATGTGTACTTTTTCCCCTTCTCAAAATAAAGAACTTCAAGTAAACAGTTGTCTGATTATTTTAAGTTTGCTTTTGTGTTTGTGTGTAAAACAATTTCTTTAATTGAATTAACTTAAACTAAAAGTAAATACAAACTAAATTAACAATGTAACTTACATTGTTAATTTAGTTTGTATTTACTTTTCTAGTTTAAGTTGATTCAATTAAAGAAATTGTATCAATACATTTAAAACATTGTTTGTTTTTCAACCATATCTGTTGACAATATAGGCAACATCCTGCTACCTTTTTCAGCTTCTCTATTTCAAGGCAAAAAAAAAATAATAATATGGCCTACTGTCATATTACGACTACACCACTGATTTCACCCATCTAATGAACACACTAGAAGAGACAAATATCAAGATGTATTCATCAGTGGACCAATTGCATGCTTTTGCAGAGAACAAGAAGCCTTCAGTCGACTCCTTCAGACATTAAGCACCCCCACAGCCCAAATGGGATGATACAAGATTAAAAAAAAAGAAGAAAAAAAAAATTAAATATTAAAAAAATATTATATATATATTTTTTTTTCGCCCAATAGTCGACTAACGGCACATTTTGGCCAATCATAGTTGACCATCCAAATCCTTAGTCGGGGACAGCCCTAGAAAATAGTAGCGTGTCCAGGCAAGAAACGCTAAAGGGGTCCCCACACGGCGAGCGATTTTAGCCAGGCGACCGATTTTTTTAGCGAGCCGACAGACAGAATTGTATCGCCTTCATTGTTATGAATAAGAGAACCCACACGGCAGGAGATTCTGCTATTTCTGTCGCCTCGCTCAAAATCGCCTCGATCCTATTTCCTATTAGGAAATAACATGACTTCTACAGTAGTTCTACTGGTGTATCATTTGTACACCATTAATGTATCATTCAATACATTCATTGATCAATAACCTCCGTATTATTACCATGCTACTTATGTTCATTATTATTAATGGGAACAATTTAAATAAATAACGTTAGTTTGAGAAGCTGTAGTGGCCGCTTGTCATTAACTAATAAATGAACAATGCGCCACGATGCATCTACTAGTGTTTTTATACTCGGGTAACAAAAGAAGTTGTGGATGTTGACAGAGTTTAATGTCCAGGCTGCAGCTGATGTAGTTTGTAAGGTTTATTGTCCAAAGAAAATTATGGTTGAGAACAAAACAGTTTGCGTCTTCCGTGAAAAATACACTCTCTCAGCAGCTGCATAACAATACTTGTCCAATCGTTGGTAATGAACGTATCGTAGCGATCAGGCATGCAGTAATGTCAGGAAGAATGAGGAGAGGTTGTATTCGTATATGGTGGTTTAATTCCAGCTCAATATGGGTTTTACAGGTTAATATTCCCTCGTAACGCGCAACACAGCTACCTGCTAGTGCTAGTGAAGAGCTGCTAATATGCTCACTTCACAACAACATGACGTCCGGTCCCGGCGGTCCGTCCTCCTATATCTCCCGGGGGGAAACAAGTAACCACACCCCCAGCTAGACAGAGCGACGGTCGCCTCTGGTGTGGGGGGATAAGCGATTGTCGTTGAGCAACAGGCGATCGCATCGCCAGGCGACGTCTGTCGCCCGCCGTGTGCAGACCACTTAACGCTTATAGTAGGATACACATAGTGCCCTATAAACCAGCTTTTCATGAATTATCCCGGATCACTCCTAAACTATACTTAAATTCACCACGGGATAATTATCTCTTTTTTGCATGTTCGACCATACCTGTCAACCCTCCCGTTTTTCCAGGGATTCTCCCGTATTTCACCCTTCTTTCCCGCCGTCCTCCCGTTAAAATATTTTCCCGTATTTTTCCCGTTTTTTCTTTTTTTACAAAATGGCTGCAATTCCCCTCCGTGACGGCAGGTGGCAGCAGTGTAGATTAGAACGTTAGCACAGGAAGTCAGACCGGAAGAAGGTTGCGACCCGAAGAAGAAGAAGAAGAAGACTGAATAGGCTCGGAAACATGCCCTAGGTTCGTGGCGAGAAACACTTCAGAGGCAGATCAAGTCACCAAAGCTGAAGTTAAAATGTCTATGCTTTGTGCAAAAGCCAACGTGGCCTTCAGTTTTTGTGACGATTTCAACCTCATCAAAGGTAAGATGGCTTTGTTAATGCTAGCCACAGACTAGCTAGCAGCTAAAGTTACTAATGAATAGACAATATACTAGCCTAGGTTTACCCTGCTTTCTGTTAAATGGCTGCTGTGAAAAGGATCTATAGATAGACTGTTTTGCAAATATAAAGGACAATCAAATCTAATCACTGGACTCTTTTGCTCAACAGGTGCCATAGCTGTGGAGTTTGATGACGACGTAAGCATAATATAAATCTCAGCCTTTTTCATTGTTGTGTGACGAATCGAACAACAGAAAAAACTACAAAGAATTCGTCATTCTTGCAAGAATCTATGATGAGTCCAATCTGGAGGTGACGACGAAGTTCCTAGACTAACTTAGCATGTCTTTTTTATCATGCATATCTTGTGTCTTACCTATTTTATTTTTTTCTATGCCTATTTTTATTATTGTATTTTGCACTCAATGCAGGCATGACCACCCGCATTTCACTGTATGCCCTGGTATGTATGTGACAAATAAACCTCTTGATTCTTCTTGAGTTGTAGTATTAATATGTCCAGTGATGAAGGTATAAAGACACTATGGTAATACATTGATTGATTGACAACTTTATTAACAGATTGCAGAATGGGTACAATACAGTATGGCTCAATAGTCAATACACACAATTGTTAAGGGGATGAATGAATTAATGAAAACTTTATTTAACAGATTGCAGAATGGGTACAATACAGTACGGCTCAATACATACAATTGTTAAGGGGATGCAGACCTGAGAAAGACGTTTGTCTTGTTTCCATCAGGGTCCCCCATTTTCAATTCATATAGACATTTATGACATACACAACATACATGACATTTATGGCATAGGGACATATAGGTATTTAGTACTGATACATTTGTGACATAAGCGGTATTCAAATATACAGTACTGTTACCCCTAGATCCTGACAGAGTATATACATATGATGGGGAGGGGACTGTACATTAGGAGGGGGTGGGTGGGTGGGAGGGAAATATACATACGGCGGGGAGGGAATATATACATGCGGTGGGGAGGAGACTGTCTATTAGGAGGTGGTGGGGGTTTTGGGCATTTACGGTGGCCAGTTTCGAATTGCAGCCTCCCGTAGGTGCTCTTTAAGAGCGGTTTTGAATGTTTCAAGTTTCAAGTTTCAAGTTTCTTTAATAGTTGTCATACAGAAGTACAGAATACTTTTGTACAAAATGCTTCTTACTGTTGCGCTCCAGAGACTGTGCAAGACAAGATAAGTATGAAATAAAAACATAGTAAAATTAGAAGTAAAAAAAGAGGTCACAGTGTTCAGTTTAGACATATGTACAATGTTCGATGCAGAATAGACGTAGTTACCATACAATATACAATACTGTGCAGTGTACTAATATACAATACTATATAGTGCAAGGCAGAAATGGAGAAATGGGACGAGGTGCAATTTAGGTACAATTCACAGTAGGTGTACGAGTTGTAGTGCAAATCCTTTATCAATAAATATAAAGTGTAAGTGTGTTTGTGTGATCTAAAGTGTGGAGAGTGGGTGCTGCAGTGTGTTGTTTGTTTGAGTGAGTGTGTGCGTGTGGGTGTGTGTGCTGTGTGCATTTGATGGTTGTTGCATAGTGATTATTGTTCGTTTAGCGATTATTGTTCGTTTAGCAGCCTGATGGCCTGGGGATAGAAGCTTCTTCTGAGTCTTTCTGTGCTCGCCTTAAGACTTCGGTATCGCTTGCCTGACCGCAGCAGTTCAAAGAGGCAGTTGTTCGGGTGGCTCGAGTCCTTAATAATTCTCTTAGCCTTCCCCTTGCACCGCTTGTTGTAAATGTTCTGGAGGGTGGGAAGCCCCCCTCCAATTGTGCGTTCGGCTGAACGTGTCACTCTTTGTAGTCTGCTACGGTCTTGTGCAGTGCTATTCCCAAACCAGGAGGTGATGTTGCCGGTCAGGATGCTCTCTATTGTACATGAGTAGAAGTTCCTAAGGATCTTCTGACTGACTTGGAACTTCCTTAGGCGCCTGAGGAAGTAGAGGCGTTGTCGTGCCTTCTTCACAACACTGTCAATGTGTGTGGTCCATGTCAAGTCCTCGGATATGTGGGCTCCGAGGTACTTGAAACTGTTCACTCTCTCAACCGGTGCCCCGTCGATGCTGAGGGGGCTGTAGTCCTTGACCCCCGACCTCCTGAAGTCCACAATCATCTCTTTTGTTTTGCTGACGTTCAGGGAGAGGCAGTTCTCCTGGCACCACTGTGACAGGTTCTCTACCTCTTCCAGGTAGGCCCTTTCGTCGTTGGCAGAGATCAGGCCCACCACTACTGTGTCATCAGCAAATTTGATGATGGTGTTGTTGTTCCGCTGTGCTACGCAGTCATGTGTGTACAGGGAGTAGAGGAGGGGGCTCAGAACACAGCCCTGGGGGGCCCCTATGTTGAGCGTGATGGATGAGGAGGTGCAGTTGCCGGCTCTTACCACCTGGGTGTTACCACCTGGGTGTTATCCGTGATAACACAGCCAATATTAATGAATACACCGAAACGGTGATTGACTATGTCTGTACTCAGGTAGAAGAAACAATCCCCTCCACCAAAATTAAAATCTACCCAAATCAAAAGCCCTGGGTAGACAAATCCGTCCGTGAGGCTCTGAAAGTGCGCACATCAGCATACAACACCGGGCTGGTGACAGGCAACATGGAAGAACACAAGATGGCAAGATACAACGTCAGGAGAGCAGTAATAGAGGCAAAACGGCGTTACAGGGATAAAGTTGAACTTCAGTTTGAACAGGCTGACTCTAGAGGCATGTGGCAGGGCCTCAGAACAATGACAGACTACAAAGGCACCCCCCTCAAACTGAACAGTGACATCTCCTTAGCAAATGATCTCAATTCCTTCTATGCGAGGTTTGAGGCTGTGAATAACAACACCAGCCTACAAACCACGGCAATGGGGGGGGGGGGGGTCTGCTGATGGAGACTCAGTGTTCAGGGTAACAGAGCATGAGGTGAGACGGATCTTTAAAAAAGTGAATATCAGGAAGGCAGCAGGACCGGACGGCATCCCCGGCCGCGTCCTAAAAGTCTGTGCCGACCAACTGGCCCCGGTATTCACTGACATCTTCAACCTGTCCTTGGAACAGGCTGTCATCCCCACCTGTCTGAAGAAGTCCACCATCATCCCTGTACCCAAAAAATCTACGCCCGCTTGCCTCAACGACTACCGCCCTGTAGCCCTCACCTCCATAGCCATGAAGTGCTTTGAGAAGCTAGTGAAGGGCTACATCTGTTCCTCCCTCCCCATCAACCTGGACCCTCTGCAATTTGCATATCGCCCCAACAGGTCCACGGAGGACGCCATAGCCCATGTGCTGCACACAGCAGCATCACACCTGGACAAGAGGCAGGGGAACTATGTGAGAATGCTGTTCATCGACTACAGCTCAGCATTCAATACCATAGTCCCCTCCAAACTCATAGCCAAGCTCAGGGACCTGGGCTTGAACTATGACCTGTGCCAGTGGGTCTTGGACTTCCTGACGGGCAGATCACATTCCTTTACAGCTTTGGGTAGGGCGTTCCACATTGTTGTGGCATAATTGCGAAACGTGTTTAGTCCCTTGTTTGAGCCGAATCTGGGTTTAACATGATTTGTTGAGCTTCCTCTGGTGTAGTGGTTGTGGTATTCACTGACCTTTGGGAAGTATTTTGACATGTACATGGGCACCCCGGTCGTATAGTGTATCTTGTAGACCAGGCCCATTACAAGTTGCTGTACTCTGTCGTCTACTCTAAGCCATCCTAGGTTGTCAAAGTGGGCAGGGGTGAGGTGGGTTCTGGGGTTCAGGTCAAGTAGTAGTCTGACCAGTTTGTTTTGTGATGTTTGTAATTTTGTTTTAAGCGCCTTTGAGGTGCTTTGGTACCATGAGGTGCACGCATAGTCATAGTACCCTTGAATGAGTGCTCCTGCCAGAGTCTTCAGGGTATTCTTGTTTACCAGAGAGGAGATCCGGTACAAGAATCTAGTTCGTTGGTTGACTTTTTTTATTACATTGGATGCCATTTTGTCACAGGAAAGATTTGCCTCTAGGATGGAACCCAGGTAGGTAATTTCGTCTTTCCTTGTGACAATATTGTCACCCACTGTGACTGAGAAGCCGTCGGTCTTGCTGAGTTTGTTATTTGAACCGAAGAGAATGGACTCTGTTTTGCCCATGTGTAATGATAGTTTGTTATCAGCGAGCCATATGCAGATTTTGCCTAGTTCCGTGCTGAGGGTTTTTTCAACCTGCAACTTGTTCTTGTCAGAGACCAGCAGGGCTGAGTCGTCCGCAAACAGGAACAAGTTGCAGTCACAGGCTGACGACATGTCATTTGCATAAATTAGGAAGAGTAGCGGTCCTAGTATGCTTCCTTGTGGAACACCACAGCTCACCGTTGTTACCATTTCAAGTTTGAAGTCGTCTTTGTGGACCCCTAGGTTTTTGTAGTATGCTACTATGTGTTCTACCCCATAATGCACTGAGTGGGAGGGTAGTTTGTTTACCAGTGTTGTGGCTATGTTTGTGAAAAAGATGTTTAAGTAATTGGCTACATCCAGCTTGTCTGTGATGAGCGTGTTGTCCGTCTTTATGTTTATGTTTGAGAATCTGGTTTTAAGTTTTTTACTGCAGCCTAGTTGATTATTGAGTAATTTCCAAAGTTCGCAGGGTTTGTTTTTGTTTTCCTCAGTTTTGTCGTTGATGAAATTTCTTTTTGCGGTTCTGATCATGGTGTTTACGTCATTTCTTAGTCTGTTTCTTTGAATTTTATGTTCAACCACGTGGGCTTGGAGTTCACTGTTTGAGCTTTTGGAAAGCTTTGTCTGACTTTTATGAAGTTCAGAGCATTTTTTGTCTCTGGTTTTCATAGCGGCCAGTATTTCAGTGTGCATCCATGCCTCAGCGCGATTTTTAACCCTGGTGGTTCTTATGGGTGCCATGTTGTTGAGTATTTCTGTGAATTTGGTTTTGAATCCAAGCCATGTTTCTTCAACCTGTGTACCACTGAGTTCATCTGACCAGTCCAAGCTCCCCAGTTCTAGGTTAAAGGCCTCTCTAGAGTAAGTTTTGAGGTCTCTAGATGTGACTGTTTTGTGACAGCCGGCCTTCTGTTTTAGCTTTTTGCGGGTACAGAAAATCATATAATGATCACTTAACCCGCATGCTATCACCCCTTTATTGGAGATCATTGACTTGTCAGAGATCAAAATGAGGTCAATGGTGGTTTGTGTCGAATCGCATACCCTTGTGGGTTGGGTGATTAGCTGGCTGAAACCGTGCAGATCAGAAAATCTACTGAAGGCCTTGAAGACGAGTGCTGCTTTACGCAGCATATCCGTGTTCCAGTCCCCAATAAGAATTGTTTCTACCCCCTCCACCCCAGCTAAACACCCATCAAGTGTGTCATAAAAGCCACTCTGTTCTGGTGGTCTATAGATTGTGCCTACTAGTACTGGTTTCGCCCTGTCTAATAAGATTTCAATCCAAACAGTTTCAATTTCATCATGGTTAAGGTCAGTACGGTTGATGTATTTGGTATCCTTGTGTATATACACACAGACATGCAGACCGGAGAAGGACTTCTTGTTTACATCATGGTCCCCCATTTTCATCTCCCGTTTTTTCAAATCCCAATGTTTACAGCTATGTGTTCCATGAAAGAAAGTCACTGTCAAATGACTATATTATTGTCTCCATAGCTAGATATAGCTCTAGAATCAAGGTGATGCACTCCTATCTTTAAAGCGTGGCTAGAACGGGATCAGGCTAATCCCTGGCGCTGAATAAATGAATGCAATCTACCGTTAACTGTATAATTTCCCTGACCATTGACCTTTTTTACCAAACTGTGTTTCATATGAAATGTCTTCTAAGTATTTTCTAACAGAATTATTAGGCATCAGAGAAGTAAGAATAAAACTTAAAGCCAGTGTTCGAATTATGAGGGGGCCAATGGGGGCTCAGCCCCCATAGCTATAGTCTGAGCCCCCATAGTCAAGACCCCCTGTGGGGGTCTCTCAAAAAATTTATATAATCCTTTTTTTTTTTTTTTTTTTTTTTTACGAATTAGTATTATTTATGTTACCTAAATAAATTGTTAATAGATCATATTTTTCTTTTCAGTTTTTAAAAGAACCGACTAATTAATGTTGTGGAATAGGCTGCATTTCACCTCCAAGCCGCTATGCGTCACCCATAAGTTTAACGCTACTGCAACCTAGTGAAGAAGAAGAAGAAGAAGCAGCAAGCAGGCTGCAGGTCCGTGTCCTGCAACTGAAAACATAAACACTAAACAGTACGCCACATACCACCAAAAAATAAAAATAAAAAGGCTCAACCCGCCGCAAGGCTGTACAAAGCTGGACAGCTTTGGTTTTATAAAAAGGCCAAAGACTGATGCTGTTAGTGCAGCAGCTAGCAGCGCTACTGTCACTGAAGTTGACACTGCTAGTGCTAGTACTAGTGTTAGCTCTGCTGCTCCTGTGCGCAGTGCACCTGTTATTGTTACCGCGCCGGTTGCCACTGCCAGACCCGAGTCTCCACCACTAGACCTGGACTGTGCTGCTACTCAACCACCACAATGCTGGGGTCCGAGTCGGTGGAACCTTTGGAAAAATAAATATGGCTGGTTATTTGCCAAGGAGGGATGCATTGGCTGCCTTCCATGTAAAAACGCCAAGATATTGTTAAATAAATCATTTGGAGCCCATTTGGCAGAGCAGTGGATGAATGGGACTGTGACTAGCTCTCAGAGCAAGAAGTTGAGGAAGAGAATATAGTCGTCACTACTCGCTTTGGATAAAAGAGGTCAGTGGTTTGAATCCTGGCTCTTCCAGTCTGCATGTCCCTGACATGCTGCAGTAGTTACTTTTCTTCTTGTTGTTCTAAGATGCTGCTACTATTTTTCATACAGTTCTTGATTACCTGTGCACATTTGTTTATAACATTATTTATTTTGATTTATACAAGTATTTATTTTATGTTCATTTTATTATCAGATGATAATGTTACTTACTGTATCCTGATAAATGCTGCTGTTGTGCCATACAACTATTTATTTTCCATTAGATTATTTTGTTAGTTTTTGATTTATAAGTGCAGAGACAAATAAATGTTAATTCAAGTTCATAAATTTGGTCTCATTTTTCAAATAAAATTGTTGTATTTTATCAGATGCAAAATGCAAATAAGTAAATATGGCATTATATATCAGAGGTGAGTAAGAAAATGAACAAATATTGATGGTTAAGAATGAGCCTGAATAATGACATCACACAATAGTCTAATGATTAGAATGTTGTGTGATGTCATTATTACTTAGTATTAGACTAATCCTAATGAGATATTCCTCTAAATATGACTTCGAAAACAGCCACAATTCCAGGAAAAAAAATAGTAAACAAAAAAAATTCAGGGGGCCCCCATAGCTCTCAGGTGATAATTCGAACCCTGCTGCTATTATTTGTCTATGGAGCAGCTTCAGACTTTATACTTGATGGCATCAAAAGAGTTTTAGCACTCTAGTTTTTGGATTAGGGAGATAGTTGTTTGTTCTCTAATATGTTTGGACTGTCTTAGACCATAGGAATACCATGAATGGTTTTCCTTACCGTGTGACCTGACTGGTAAAATGTTGAGGCCTGAGAGGATTTCTCGATATGGTAAGAACCTCTTCAAGCCTGGAGCGTAGATAATCTCAACCATCTGGGCTTTTAGCTTTTTATGGATATTTATATCTATTGACTCAGTTCATGGCGTGGGGCAGCCTTCAGAAGTGCCCGCTTGAGCTACCGTTGAAAGCCATGCACCTCCTGTGACTCCTGGGAGTCTTGTGGAATGTCAGGTTTGACTGAGTTTTTCATGGAAGAAGTGTCCTGTTTAGCTGATACCTCTCTCATCAAGAGGCATGCCCAGACTAGAAACAATCACAGACCAGACACATTCAACGTTAGTGGGCAAGCAAGATTCCTTGTCTGACACAAGACAATGTGTACTTGAAAATGCAGCAAACAAACAAACAAGTCCAGACACTTACTTTAGGTGAAGGCTGACAATATTAGTCACAAATTGGTTGTCACAGGTTTGTGCAAGTATCTATGTAAATGTCATTCCCACTAAGGGAATTTGCCTTGCTCACACAATGACCATAATAACATGAAATATAAATATTTTAAATCAAATAACAGTAATATAATAATCCATTATAGTATGTGGTAGTTATAAGGGCCTAACTTGACTAAACAAAACAATACATCTATAAAGCTCTGAGGAGTCTGAAACCGGCTAAAACATAAGTTGACGCATCTGTGGCTCGTGCTGGATAGTCGTCTGGTGAAAGGTTTGAATGTCCACAAGGTCCGTTCCAATAACACCCCAAATGGGTTTATTTACCACATAATTACTGAATGCACAATTTGCATGTGAATGAAGTAAACGCCAAAGGTACCTTCAAATGAAGAAACAAACACTATACACTACAAACAAAACGATAACCAAACAACGTGCCGTGTCGACGTGACGGTCAAAAACTGTAACCAAACACACCTGGCTGTCATCAGTCTCATTACCCACTAAGTAGCCACGTAAGTCACCTACTGGTGAGCAATTGGAACTGATGCCATAAACTAGGGATGTTCGATATTGGCTTTTATACCGATATACCGATATTGTCCAACTCTTAATTTCCGTTACCGATATCAACCGATACCGATATATGCAGGGTTCCCCCCCCCCCAAAAACGGAATAATTTCAGGTAATTAACATTATAATAACATATCTCTTGTCGTGGAATTAACACAACATTATGCATACTTTTGACAATAAATTAAATCAGAATTTGTTCTTACTTGCTTGCCTGGGTAAATAAAGGTTAAATAAATGTAAAAAAAAATAGATCCTTTAAAAAAAAAAAACGATACCGATATTTTCCAATATCACATTTTATGCCAATATTGGCAGATAATAACGGTAGGCAGATAATATCGGACATCCCTTCCATAAACCCAATAGCAGGCATGGCTGTCTACAGGCAGAAATCAACACAAATACAAAATACAAACAAATACATAAAATATAACACATGGCACTTTACCATGTAAATAGGCTCTTAAAAACTGGCCCCTAATTGTTAAATGTCATAACATATAACAATTATAACATGAAATGGAAAAACAAAAGGGCCAAAGTGTGCCATAACAACAAACAAATCAAATATCTGAGATTATTGCCTCGTGCAAAAGACAAAGCTTGGTTACTGGTCGCTCTAAAACATTTGTTTTGGTCTTCAGACGCACTGAGGGCACCAAGCTGTTCTTGTCTGGGAAGGTCTCCAAAACACTGCCGAGGAGCCAAGAGCCTCGAGGAGCCGCAGAGTCGACTACCACGACAATATCTCCAGGTACAAAATTTATTTTGGGCTGACTCCACTTTTGCCGTTCTTGGAGGAGAGGGAGGTACTCCTGCACCCATCTTTTCCAGAAAAGTCCAGAAATATACTGAGCTTGCCTCCACCTCCTCTTCACATACAGATCCTCCTTCACAAAGAGCCCAGGTGATAAGAGTGGCTTGCCTTTCATCAGGAGAATATGGTTGGGAGTGAGTGGTTCAAGATCGTTGGGATCGTCGGACAGTTTGGTGATGGGGCGGTCATTTAATATTGCCTCCACTTCGCACATGACAGTGTGCAATCCATCATCATCCAAAGTTTGCAAATGCAAAACAGATGCGAGAACCTTCCTCACCATGCGGATAACTCTCTCCCACACGCCTCCGTGGTGGGATGCTCCTGGTGGGTTAAAATTCCAGTGAATTCCATCTTGGAGCAAGGCTCCTTGCAACCGTTCATGATTCAGCGCTGCAAGAGCCTCCTTCAACTCTCGCTCTGCTCCCACAAAGTTTGTTCCATTGTCAGATCGCATCTGGGATACCTGGCCTCTTCTGCAGATAAATCTACGTATGGCGTTGATGCACGCATCTGTATCCAGAGAAGGCTTCACTTCCAAGTGGACAGCTCTGCTTGAGAAACAGGTAAAAATTACTCCGTAGGGCTTACATGTACTTCGGCCTCTCTTTACTTCAAATGGCCCCGAAGTAGTCAACTCCAACATTCGTGAAGGGGGTTAAATCAGGCAGAAGCCTTTCCTTGGGCAAATCTGCCATTTTCTGTTCTCCTACCCTTGCACAATGGAGCCTGCAAAAACCGCATTTTCCAATGATCTTCCTCACAGCCGAATTGGCGTTTGTGATCCAGAACTTCTTACGAAGCTTTGACAGTGTATGGTTTCTTCCACTGTGTCCTAGTTGTAGGTGGATGTGCCTCAGTATGAGTGTGGAAATGTACTGATCTTTAGACAGAATGAGTGGATGTTTTCTTTCTTCAGGCATCGCCGCTCTACTCAGTCGTCCACCAACTCTCAAAAGGCCATCATCCATAAGAGGGTCCAGCTTGTAGGTCACACTGTCTCTTGCAACTGGGTTTCCAGCTGATAGTGCAGCCATTTCCTTCTGGAACCTTTGTTGCTGACAGTATCGGATGATGGAAACTTCAGCCTTCAATAGGTCATCCAATGACAAGGTCTGCCCTTTCAGGGCTCCTTTGGCCTTTTCCATCTCTGACTCAATGTGCCTGGAAGCACCACGTGTATCCTTCTCATGGACCTTAACAGCCTGCAACTCCTTTCTCCTTTGTGCCAGTTCTAGAAGAGTCCTCTTCACCTTTAGAAACCATGCTGCAGCGGTCTTGAGCTTCTTCCGTTCGGAGAAGTAAGTGACAAGATGTTCTGTAGCACTAGGTGAGTCTGTGATGATTACATTCACAGCAACAGGCTTCTTGACTTCTGGATCGTCGCTGGCCACAATACAGTCTGCTGTATAAGAAGGCCATTTCTCTGAGAGAAGGGCTGAGAGAGGAATTTTGGGCCCTCAATCCATCGGTCATCCGTCAGCAGTTCTTCAACTTTCATATCCCTGGATGCTTCATCAGCAGGGTTGTCTTCCATTGAGACACGTCAGTAATTTCTCTAATGGTTGACACCTTGTTTGCCACGAAGGTATGAAAGCACTTGGTTAGAAGTGGTGGAGAAGATAAAGCATTATATGAACTTTTAATCCTTGGTATTAAGCGAAATAATGGATGTATTCAAGAGGGGTCCGGTGGGGGAGGGAAGAACGAGCAAGAGCATTTATGTGTTGTATTGTATTGTAATTAATCTGTGTATATCTTTAATCTTTAATCTACATCCAAAACCGGGCTGTCATGATTGTTAGTATTATGTCGGTAATAGCCCTGTGATTTATAGTGGATTTCTACTGTAAATGTTTGTATGTCATGTCAAAAAAATAAAATTAAATAAAATTGTTCACGAAAGCACTTGTCCTCGTTTTGTATGTACTTGATCACTGACGTGCTGTCTGTCCAGAATGTTGATGGATCCAGTGACATCCATCTGGTCTACTCGGACTGCTAGGACCGCAGCTGTCAGTTCAAGACGCGAATGGTTACATGTTTCAGGGGCGTAACTCTTGCTTTCTCCAACATGAAGGAAACATGGATACTGTTCCTGCTGTTCTGCAGCCTAAGATAGGCAACAGTCCCGAATCCATGTTCGCTAGCGTCGGAAAAGTGATGCGTCCAAAGTCTTTGGGTTTAACACATCGGTTGACTTTGAATGATGTCATCTTTTCCAGTTCCTCCAACCATCTTATCCATTGGTGTTCAATATCTTTTGGAATGTTCTCATCCTAGCTGCACAGTTCGCTGTTCAATGAAGTCGCTTGGTACTCAGCGCCGCAGTAGAACACAACCCTTAAGTTGCCCTTTCTTGGGTGATGTACATGTAGCACTTGTGTCATCTAGCGCACACCGCCTCCTTCCCTCATGGGCACACGTGGAGATGGATGGACTCCTGGGACTGCTCCCAGAGTAGATTGGAGTGCTGGGGTATCCTATAAAACCTTACTGTAACGCTTCTTCGGTTTTGCAACTGGGGGAATCTTCTATAACTGTTTGATAACTGTTTTCATCATACTATTATCTATTTCGGCAGCAGCAACCTAGATGCTGTCTCTCTTTCTCCGTGGGTCTGAGTGTCTGCTCTGCGCAGCGTGAGACTGTAATGTGAGACGCTGCATCACGTCATGACGCGGATTAAAGGGCCATGTTGTAATTTAAAGGGCTGGTACCTAATAATATCACACATGTTCTTACATAATATACTTTAACTGCTTATGTTCTTATCCAATGGATTAACTACTTGTTCTTATAACTAAATAGGTATGCATCTGAAACCTGGGTTACAGCCTCCCCTTCTATCCTAATGCACGTCCCTGTGCATATTATCCCAGGACTACATTATCACAATCCTATGGGGTTCTGGGGAGTCGTCATCTAAAGAGTCTGCGATTACTGAGTTTAGACTCTGGAATAGTGACTGGATTATCGTTACTAATGGGTTTCCTAGTCGGGGATAAGTCAGGACTTTTGGAGGTTCTCTTTGTCTTGTCGACCTTCTTGGGAGTTCATCTCTGACATCTCTTTCTCTATGTCTTGTCGACCTTCTTGGGGGTTCATCTCTGACATCTTTTTCTTCTTCTCTTTCGACATCTCTTTCTACATCACTTTTCTCGAAAATTGGGTCATCAGCTGGTCTGCTGTGTGGTCGTCTGGACAGCCCATCAGCGTCTTGATTCTGTTTTCCAGCTCTGTATTGCAGCTGGAAATCGAAGGTTGATAGATCGGATAACCATCTGTAGCTTGCGGCATCAAGCTTAGCAGTGGTAAGGACATATGTCAGTGGGTTGCTATCAGTGACAGCGAGAAATGGTCTTCCGTAGAGGTAATCCTGGAATTTCTCAGTTACTGACCATTTTAAGGCAAGGAACTCCAATTTATGGGCAGGATACCTGGTTTCACATCTTGACAATCCGCGGCTTGCATAAGCGATGACACGCTTCTGTCCTTGCTGCTCCTGGTAGAGGGCGGCGCCGAGACCTAGTGTGCTTGCATCTGTGTGCAATATGTAGGACTGTTTGGGGTCGGCGAAACCGAGAACAGGGGCAGTTGTCAGCCTTTCTATGATAGCGTCAAAAGCTGTCTGGCAAGCGGAGGTCCATCTTTCATTTAAGGGATCTTTAGGGTCGTAATACTTCTCGGTGTTCACTGTAGCTTTTCCGTGCTTCTTCGTTGGAGGGTATCCGGCAGTAAGTGCGTTGAGTGGTTTCACTATCTTCGAATAGTCTTTGACGAATCTACGGTAGTAACCGCAGAATCATAGAAATGCTCTCAGTTCTTTCAGTTTGGTTGGCTTTGGCCAGGTTTTGAGTGCGGTTGTCTTTTCTGGGTCCTTTTTTCGACTCCTTTCTCAGACACTATGTGGCCTAGATACCTTACGGAGGTCTGGAATAATTTGCACTTTTCGGGTGATAGTTTTAGCCCATACTCTTTCAGATGGTTCAGGACTCGCATGAGTCTCTCCTCGTGTTCCTCTAGCGTTGAAGAGAAAATGATCAGATTGTCCAGGAAAACGAGGGCTTGCTTTAAGTAAAATTCTGCCACGCACCGCTCCATAAGCCTCTGGAACGTGCTTGGGGCGTTCGTTATTCCTTGAGGCATCCTATTGAACTCAAAGAATCCCAGCGGGCAGACAAATGCTGTCTTGTGCTTGTCCTTTTCTTCCATTTCGATCTGGTAAAAACCAGATTTGAGATCTAGCACTGAGAACCATTTGGATCCAGTCAGTGCTGAAAAGGAATCCTCCAGGTTGGGCAGGGCGTATGAGTCCTTTACTGTCTGGAGGTTCAGTTTCCTGTAGTCTATGCATAGTCTGACATCGCCGTTCTTTTTCCTGATGACTACAATTGGCGACGAGAAGGGTGATTCAGATTCTCGGATGACTTCAGTGTTGAAGAGCTGTTGAATGTGGTTGCGCACAGCTTCAATATCTTGAGGGTGTATAGGTCTCGCCCGATGTTTGAATGGCGTCTTGTCATTGAGATTTATGTCATGCTTTATCTTGTCAGTGCATCCGAAGTCGAGATCGTGGTGTGCGAAAACTTCTTGCATGGAGTTCAGTCGTTCAGTTATCCTCTCTTTCCACTCTTGGGGTACTGGAGAGTCTCCAAAGTCAAACTTGAGCTTTGATTTTTGGTTAGGGTCTGTCAATAGTTCTGCGTCAAGTGTCTTGAGGGACTGGACACTCATGACTGCATGTATCTCGGCTATCACAACCTTCGGGGATAACAATGTGGCAGTTTTCGTGGTAGCTCTGCTAAGCCATCCGATACCAGTATTCCACCTGGCAAGGCCGTTGACCTTGGGGACTCCTGTGTTGGTTGCTCTGCAATTCACTAATCCCTCGAGGACTTTGGTCTGACCTGGAGCGATAGTTTCAGGGTCTTTGCTATGTAGTTTCACTTCGCCCATACTGGAATCCTCAGACTGTTTATGTCTGGCTCCAAGGGTTTTCAAGACTACCTTGTAGCCGTATGGCAGAGATTGGTAGTTCTGAGATGTGGTGTCTGCATACTGCTTGTACAGGATATCTAGGGCGTTTGTGCCTATCAGCGCTGATGACAGTGAGGAGCGTATATCAGGTACAATCAGCGATAGGGTGGGCGCTTCGATGTCTACTCCGAACATGCTCTTGGGAAACTTGATTGTAGTCTCGACGTAGCCGAGGTAGGGAATTTCCTGACCGTTGGCTCCTTCCACTTCAAGCAGGTTGTATAAGGAGTGGATGGGTAGATGAGACATGTTCTCTTGATAGAAGGAATTCGGGATCGTTGTCACTTGGGAGCCTGTATCGAGTAAGCAGCTGCACTCTTTACCTTCTATGGTTACTTGTGCAGTGCATTTAGCTCCAACCAGTCCTTTTGGTAGGGCTACTTCTTTGGTATGGGAGGTCGAGCACATATTGGAGGCTCGCCACTTCCGTCTGGGACATCTCTCTCGTGACTCAGTTCCCGCCTGTCCCTCAGCAGAAACTGTCTTCAGTTTAAATCAGGCTTGGAGGCTTTGTTTTCAGCGTCCCATGCATGCTGTTTCTCCTCTAGTAATTTCTTTTTCGAGACCACCAGAGAGGGGTTTGGTTCACTCTCGCAGTGGGGTCTTATGTGTCCGTCTTCTCCACATCTGAAGCAATACCAGGGTCTTGGCCTATTGCTCGTGTAGTTCTTTGGGTTTGGAATCTCTGACTTTTGGAACTTGGGAGTACCTCTGTCAGTCGTCGGCTTCGGTTTAACTGATGCCGGGGCTTCTTGCTTGGGAGCTGGCCTCGCTTGTCTTTTCTTGTCGTCGTTCGGTATTCTTGTGAGCTGTGTCTGTAGGTCTGCAACTAGAGCCTTTAAACTTTGGACTTCAGAGCTGGTGTCCGGAATTGGCTGTGAAGTGCATTCCTCTTCGCATTGGTTCCAGATGCCCTGGTAGTTACTCGATACCCTTGGCTTTGAAACGTTGAGGTACTGCCTCATGCGGCTTTCTTTGGAAGAGCGCATGTATTCTGCTGTGCGGAGTAACAGGAGGAACTCTGCAAAGGTAGGTGGGTTTCTCTTTCTCTGTTCTAACTGCAGCTCGGTTATCATGGTGTTGTCCCAGCAGCCTCTGATGAATTGTCTTAGAAGTTGCTGATCAAGATCGGTTGCAGCTACTCCTCCTCTTCTGTAGGTGGTGTTCAGCATCACCTGTAGTCGTGGAAGGTAAGCTGAAGGTTTCTCTCCATTGTTTTGCATTGTATGGAGGTACTTTGCAAAAAGGTCATCTCCATCTTCGACGGTTCCGAAGGTGGAGTCGAGGATCTCCAGGTACATTCCTGGGGGACTTTCAGGTGTCAGGTGTCTTATGATGTCAATGGCGGGTGCCATGAGGCTATCTAGGAGTTTCCGGGACTTGTGTAGATCAGACAATTTTGTGTCTTTGAGGAGAAGCCCCACATTGGAACGCCATGTCTCGTAGTCTACTTCTCTGTCGGGCCGAGGTCTTCGCCCAGAGAAGAGTCTGAGTCTGTCTCAGTGATGCTTGGCTGTGCATCGCTGAGTCTTCATTTCGCACTATGTGCTCCACAATCATCTTTTGCACCTCAGGTGGGTTGACATCGGAGAGTCTCAGAGCAGGTTGTGCTTTCTCTTGAGAGCGCGCTGGTGAAGGAGACCGGCTGTGCTCTTGTCGGACTTGCTGCTCTGGGATTGTTCTGGGTGAGGGGCTAGCTTGTGTTGCAGCCTCTGGAACATGTTGGTCTGCCATTTCAAATAGTTCCCCACCTGTTTCTTCGTCGTATAATTCTCCTTCTGTTTCTTCGTCAGTTCGGGGTTCAGGATCGTTCAGGGTGAGGACGTCGCCGATGGTGGAGAGTTCTCTTTTGAGGACTTCCGCGAGGTCTTCGCCACTCTGCTTCGCTATCTCTTTTAGGTCTGAGAGATAAGTCTGTGTAGCCGTGTTGCTGACTACAGGTACATAAACGCTGGCTAAGTCTCTAATGAGATAACTAGCTTTAGCCGTGTTTAGTCGGTAATTGGAAAGTGCTTGCAAGGCTTCGCCACTTTCGTATTCTATAATAACACGTGGTTCTGGCTCTGACTCGGAAGGGTCTACAGGGAGCTTTCTACGAATGGAGCCGTGTTTCACCAGAAAATCATTTAGTTCATCGTCAGTGGTAATGTCGATTGTACCGCTGAGTATGACCGAATTAGGGATTTTTACGCTGCTAGTTTGAACTATGTCCATCGCTACACGCTATTTAGGTTTCTGACTTAAAGACTGGTCCTCTTAATTGTGATATACTCCTCCTGGCTGGCTCGCCAAATTTATGTAGCACTTGTGTCATCTAGCACACCGCCTCCTTCCCTCATGGGCACACGTGGAGATGGATGGACTCCTGGGACTGCTCCCAGAGTAGATTGGAGTGCTGGGGTATCCTATAAAACCTGGCCAAAACCGCAGCTACAGCTACTTTACTGCAATGCTTCTTCGGTTTTGCAACTGGGGGAATCTTCTATAACTGTTTGATAACTTTTCATCAAACTATTATCTATTTCGGCAGCAGCAACCTAGATGCTGTCTTTCTTTCTCCGTGGGTCTGAGTGTCTGCTCTGCGCAGCGTGAGACTGTAACGTGAGACGCTGCATCACGTCATGACGCGGATTAAAGGGCCATGTTGTAATTTAAAGGGCTGGTACCCAATAATATCACATATGTTCTTACATAATATACTTTAACTGCTTATGTTCTTATCCAATGGATTAACTACTTGTTCTTATAACTAAATAGGTATGCATCTGAAACCTGGGTTACATCCACCATGGTGGGGGACATACCAAACTTGTCCAACTCCACGATCCAGCTGATGTTGAGGCACTTCCTCAGCATATCCATTCTTGATCATGTCAGTGAAGAAGCTGGTGTACTCCTTTCTTTTTATTTTTTTCTACTTTTTCTCCCCATTTTAAATTTGTTCTCCCGTCCCCAATTTCGCATTGTCCAATTCTACCCTCCCCTGTCTCGAACGCTGTTAGGCCATGCCTCCCACAAGCCGGCTGCAATGTGGACGAAGCCTTGCATCACGTGTCCCCTCCGGTACTCGAGGAGGCAGCCGTCGCATCTTGTCACCTGCACAGCGCGATCTCTCAGTGGCGAGGGTCTGCGTGGGAGGGACACGCCACCCTCGTTGCTTCCTGATTCTACTGCGCAGGTGCACCATCCGACCTGTAGGAGTCGCTGTCCACAACGTCCGATCCCCACCCACCAGCTTCCCACCCCCTAATACTGCCAATTGTATTAGTATGAACGACCAGTCAAGCTGGTAGCAACGCCGAGAGCTGGGCTCGAACCCAGCATCTCCTGCGTTGGTGGCGAGCGCCTTGCCCACTGCGCCACCTAGCCGCCCCTAGATTTCATCTTTCTTAAACCTCCTCTGTAATCCAAGTAGCCATTGCTTGACCACACAGAGGTTGTTGGGCAGAGCAATCTGGTCACTCCTGAAGGGCATCTTCATACTATAGTGTCCATCCATGAGCTGCGCCGATTCCTCCATGATCTTTGGCGCCAGCTGCCGCTGCTTGGAAATGTGCTATATAAATAAAATTGACTTGACTTGACTTCAGAAATCTAACACCCTTCTTGACATTCCCTTTTCTTCTGAATTCCTTTCATTGAAATCATGGTTGTATTGGTTGCTTAGCATCTCCTCCAATCTGCTCATCTCCTCCAATCTGCTCATGGAAATCCTATTGACATTGGCCACTGCAATCCCATTTTCAGGACCATCGCTTGCTTGAAGGGGCCCGTTGACCACCCAGCCCAGAACAGTTCTCACAGCATACAGACCATTTCCAAAGGTTCCAATAACCTGGGTGCATTGGTGCCAATCAATACGTCAACATTCACCTTTATGCTGGGAATTTTGACATCAGACAGGTAAGGCCACTTCACCAAATCCTCCTGTGAGACAATATTTTCACTGGTCACAGGCATTTTTCTTACAACCACCTCCGCCGGCCCCAGTAAGACCACATGTCTGTGTGGCTGTTGTGACGCTTGCAGATGCCTTAGGCTGCCGATCTGTGCTGGGGTATGGCCTGTCGATATGAAGTATGGTTGGATGGTTTTTTCCACATACCTTGCAGGTTACCTTGCAATCACTACTCATGTGACAGGGGTACAAGGTGTATTGTGTGAATATGTTAGGCTGTGTGAGACAGCCAAAGGTGTACAAAATGAATTCATGTGTGTGTTGCCTATGGCCCCGGATGAAAGTGCAATACAAACTGGCCTGGTTTGGGTCAAGAATGGCGACGTTGGAGAGCTTCCATGTTCATGTTGAAAATTGGCTGGCACAAAATATGGGAAATACGAGTACTGTGGGTGAAGTGCACCCAGAACCTGTGCACACAGAGGAGGTGAACACTGTCGGTGTAGCCACAGAGGATGTGCACACAGAGGAGGTGCACACTGTCGGTGTAGCCACAGAGGATGTGCACACAGAGGAGGTGCACACTGTCGGTGTAGCCACAGAGGAGGTGCACACAGAGGGGGTGCACACTGTCGGTGTAGCCACAGAGGATGTGCACACAGAGGAGGTGCACACTGTCAGTGTAGCCACAGAGGACGTGCTTGTTACGACCCTGGCTCAGGGGCACGCAACCTATGTGCAAACCAACACCAAAACCCTGTGCTCTAACTCAAAGTGCTACTATCTCAAGGAACTATTAATATAAATGTTAACTAAAGTACTAAGGTAACCCAACGGACAAGGACTAGAAGAACGTGACAGCTCTTTCTATAAGCACAGACACTGCATGTGTGTTACTAGGTCTGCCTTTAAAGCTCCCAGCAGGTAACCAATCAGCACTAATTGGCTAATTGGCAGCCCTCACCTGCATGCACACTGACACAGAAGTGATCAGCTCCTGGTACATAACACCTCCCCCACCAAACTGGTTGCCCCAGAGGCAACCACCACACAACAACCCATAAACAAAAACAAAAAAAAACACTGTGACCCATTAGTTGTCAGGGCCACTACCACAACAGCGGGTCGGCCCCTGTCGAACACGACCACCGATACCGATCTGTCAAAAATAGACTGCAAACCAAAATCAACCGGAGAACTGCGCTCAACAGAACAGAACACAGCACAACAAAAACCATAGATCACTGATACCACCACCGCGCCCATATCCATCCCACCTGGCACTGGCAGTTCAGGATACTGCAAACCATGAACATCCAGAGTAGGATGTACCGCCTCAGGTACAGCCCCAGCGTACCGGGAACATGGCAGTACGACAGTCACAAAAACGTCTGGAACACCATCTAAAATGGCGTCACCCAAAATAACATTGTCCTGATCAAAATCAAAATGGCTGCCACTCAACAGACCAGGTCGCGAAGGCGGCTCCTGCTCCACAGGACACAGGTAACTAGGTTGACCATCACACCTAGTGCATGGCAGAGAATCAGTGTGGACATGTGGATCAATGTCAGAATCATCAACTGACATACTGGGACCATCCCTGCCCACAAGTGAAACATCAGGGACAATAGAGCTACTGTGGGAAGGCTGGCAGCCTAAGTCAAGCTTAGTAGCCTCTCCAACTAGAACGGTGTCACATGAAACAACAGCACCTCTCATAGCATCCTTCCCACACTCATCCTCCAATTCGTTCGTGGCCTCAGCCACCGTACAGGCTGGGAAGACCTTGAGACACTGCGCTGCCATATCATCTCCTGTCACATGCTTCTCCGGCACGCATGTCAACTCTGGTTTCACCACCGGGCCTAACACAAAGCCACAATCAAGAGAATCATTATGCAGAGGTACATCCACAGTGTGCTTTCCAAAATTCTCAACAGGTACACATTTGAATTCAACAAAGAATGTGTCACTAAATGTAATGTCCCAAGTCGAAGTATCAACAACATCACTTTTGTCCTTTGACATTTCTCGTGCCACAGCACACACAGGAAACACTCCTGGATGTTTCTGTGCCAGCTCATTAGAGACCTCAGAAACCACAGGAATGGGAGTTACAACCGGAGTAGCCAACACTTTGTCACCAGCCAAATCATTCCCTAGAATGAAGGACACCCCCTTTATGGGAATGTGAGAACATACCCCCACAACAACATTGCCTGATACTAAGGGAGAATTGAGTGTGACCTCATGCAAAGGTGCATCCACAAATCCACCCCCAAAGCCCCGAACAACGACACCGGAATGCAAAGAAGAGTCCTCTGAAAACGGCAAAACCCCCTCCAGAATGAGGGACTGAAAAGCACCGGTATCTCTCCAAATTGTTATAGCCTGTTTGGACTCTAGTGCATTAGTCAGGGAAACAAATCCATTCATCATAAACCTTGAGGAACCCTCAAGCTCTTTGTCCACACGTCTGATACTTCCCCCATCCCCATCCAACGTTGGCATAGGCGTTCTGCATATGGTTTCTACCAGAGCCACGGTTCTGACATTTTTCTGCTCAAGCACTGGGCACCCAGCAACGATATGACCAGGTTCTTTACAGTAGAAACAGATAATACCTTCTGGGAATGCACCAGCAGAACCACCCCGCCTAGGATGTGAAGTTAACTGACCAGCAGACACAGGTTTTGGGAAACGGCCCCCCTGAACAGGACGCCTATCCCCGGACTCAACACGGTAGTCCTCCAAAAACACGGACTTGTGTGTCAACACAAACTCATCAGCGAAGACAGCGGCGTCGCCTATCTTCGATACCCTACGCTCATTTAGATGTGTGGAAACGGTATCAGGAACACATCTTTTAAATTCCTCTAGGAGAATCAACTGCCTAAGCTGCTCTCTTGACTCTGCCTTCTGAGAAGTGCACCACCTGTCAAACAGGTTCTCCTTCTCCCTTCCAAACTCAACATAAGACTGCCCCTCCGACCTGCGATAACCTCTAAAACGCTGACGATAGGCCTCGGGGACCAACTCATAAGCCCTCAAAATGGAAGCTTTAACCAGCTCATAATCAGCGCTTTGTTCAAGGGACATAGCAGTGTAGGCTTCTTGTGCCCTACCAACTAAAACACATTGCAGCAGCAGTGTCCAGGCGGTATCAGGCCACTTCAATGTGGTTGCCACCCGTTCAAAAAGGGGAAAATATCTTTCCACGTCTTTCTCAAAAAATGGATGCACCATCCTAATATTCCTGCCTACATCAAAACCGGCACGTGACTCTGGATGCAGAGCACCCGCCTGCAAGGCAGCATGCTTATATTCAAGCTCCTTCTGTGCACGCTCGTGCTCCAGCAACATTTGTTTCTCCTTAAACTCACGCTCCTTAAGCTCACGCTCACGCTCATGCTCACGCTCCTCTTTCCTCTCTCTCTCCTTAAGCTCACGCTCCTCTCTCCTCTCCTCACGCTCCCACTCTAGCTGCCTTTCCTTAAACTCCAACTCCCTAATCCTCCACTCACCCTCTGCACCAGATAATAGCGGAGACACGTCAGACAAAGGAGGCTCCTCCACCCTCGCCACAAGCACCTGCTCTCTAATGAGTAACACCCTTAAAGCACTCAAGGCAGTTGGCTTCAACCGTTTCTCACTGGGAAAAAGCTCCACCTTGTAGTGTAGAGCAAGCTCCAGAAGCTGTTCTTTGGAAAACCTCTCCAACATGTCATGCGAAGGGAGATCAACAAAATCCCTAATGGAAGCCATCTTTCCCGCACCAGCGCCACAACCCGTTCACTTTAGAGTCACAAAAGCTGCCAAAAGCACCCTAGCACACACACAACCTACCTAAAGAGCCACTAAAGAAACACTAAAGAACCATTGAAGAACGACTAAAGAACCACGACGAACTACTGAAGAACCATAAAGAATGCCAAAGCCACTAATAATAACCATAAAGGGACGCGGTGGCAATGTGTGCTACGGAGCGCACATTTCTAGGACGCAAAAAAAAATAAAACACATCCACCCCAAATAGACGTGTCATTTAGGTGCTACCAGGTATGCTCACCAAACACTCAAACAAACAAAATAAATCCAACAAACAAATCCAAACAGGTGCGCCTTCTAACCTGATATGACTACATATGCTTCTACGTCTAAACTGCAGAAAAATCCGGCCCACCACATGTCTACCCTAAGAAACACTAAATCAAGCCCTACCACACTACCTGTGTTTTCTGGCCGCCCTAATCTACCTACCCTTAAACTAAGGCCCTGTAGACCTAACTTTCTTCAACCACACCTGCTACCAGTCAAAGATCATATACCAATCATTTCATTGACCGCCCCAGGAGTACATGGTGCACAGGACGCTAACCAACAACCAGAAAATAATGTCCCTATCTACATGTGGTGCCCACTAAACTATATATTTTAACAGCATAAGTAGTCACATCAAATTACAAACAAATACGGCATACTCACCTGTTTGATGAAATGGCTCAGCCCCCATGTTACACCCTATGTAACGAACACCACCCAAACCATAATACCATGACACCCCGTGTAACACAAAAAAAAACCACCAAACAAAGTTCTAGGGGTAAAAGATCCCGGACGAGCGCCCAACTGTTACGACCCTGGCTCAGGGGCACGCAACCTATGTGCAAACCAACACCAAAACCCTGTGCTCTAACTCAAAGTGCTACTATCTCAAGGAACTATTAATATAAATGTTAACTAAAGTACTAAGGTAACCCAACGGACAAGGACTAGAAGAACGTGACAGCTCTTTCTCTAAGCACAGACACTGCATGTGTGTTACTAGGTCTGCCTTTAAAGCTCCCAGCAGGTAACCAATCAGCACTAATTGGCTAATTGGCAGCCCTCACCTGCATGCACACTGACACAGAAGTGATCAGCTCCTGGTACACAACAGTGCTCACAGAGGACATGCTCACAGACAGCTCTTACAGTAGTAATAATAATAAAAAGGTTTGTGATTGAAGTGCATGTAGTGCTGTTACAGACAATGGACTCTAGTAATTTAATCATGCTTGTTCCACAACTTAAGTTAAAACTGGAATAAAAGAGTATTTTTGTCCTAATAGAGGACAAGGTTTATCAGGTGATTTCCCAGTAGTGATAGAGATATTATAACCAAATAAGGAATTATACATTCCAGAAAGATTTTTCCATAATTGGAAGCTTCCTCATATCAACTTTAAGTGGATGAATTACACATATTATTCTATGATACTAACTCAGCCTTTGACCCAAAAGAAGGTGTGTGTGGCCGCTACTCAGGTCACCATCCATTGTTTTTATGTTTTAGCAACAGAAATAAAAGCCTTGGGCCTCCATTGTCTTTATTGAAGATAGAAAGCTGATCTTTTACTACACATTTTGTCATCACATAGATCACATGATCATGGAAGAACAATCGCTGAAAATAATGTTTTGTAAGGGCTATGGTTGTTGTGTAAAATAGTTACTATAATAAAAAAGGATATCAAATGTGACAAAAACCCAAATTAAATTGAAAGTTTGATTTAAAAATGAACAACATGAAAGAAAACGTTTGGGTAAAAGAAAAATTCAAGATGTGATCTTCAAAGTAAACATTGTTTACTGCAAACGCTCACAGCAAAGCAGAACAGTTTAACACTACCACAGATCTGCTGATTTACCCAGGGTGGGTCTGGCATGTTGAGAAAGACAGCTGACCCAGCGGCAGAGCCAGTTCTTCAAGGGCCATACCTGTACAAACACCAAGTAAATCCTCTCTTACCAGCAGTGTTCATTTTGTTGACTAAATTGATGACGAAAGATGTTCGTCAACGAATGTTTTTTTCATGACAACGAGACGTGACGTCACGTTATTGAATACCATGTGACGCTAACGAGACTAAATAGTTTATTAAATATCGTTGACCACAACTGACGACACAAAAATGTAATTTACAAAAACCAGGGCGAAATTGCTCTTCATGTATGTTGATATTGTTGACTAAAACAAGACGAGACAAACTAATTATAACTTTTCTTAATGCCATTGTCCCGACAGAACAGTGTGACGGCTGCCGGGAGCTCTGTGTTATTAGCATTAGCTGGAGCCATTTGAAAAGCTAGTTTTAGCTGAACGTTATCTTGGCTAAAGTTGGGACTATTCATAATCCAGCTGCAGACCTGCAAGCAAAGTACAGCAAGTTGGCAAAGGAGTATTCCAAGGTAAATCACTTTGTCACCAGTAACGTTACATTGTTTGTATTTCCATCTAGATCGCGTTAGCTAGTGGCTAAGCTAGCTCACGCTAATGTGGCTAACTGCACACAATTAATGACATAATGCAGACAGCCATACCGGTGACAATGTTTAGCTTTTAGTGCCAAATGATAAGAGTCTGAGGCGGAGTCTCAAAAGAGAATGTTGAATATTTATTTTGCATTAAAAATCACAACAGTGCCTCTGCTAGGAGCTAACTGAACCGAGCTTCTGGATAGGAAGTGCGCAACAACGTTTAACGTCTGTGTGGAACCAATGTGCCAAGTGCCAACAACCTTTCCGTGGGTGAAGCATAGTTGAGCATAGTTGTCATTTAATGATAATAATACTAATCTATACAATCACCTGTTGTTGAATAAATACCATTACTTTCTAGTTATTACTAAAAAACAGTATATATAAAACAGTAGCTGTAAAAAAGAAAAGAAAAAGAAAAAGTTTTATAATTTATATAATATAATTTTAATTTTTTTTTATGTATGCACTGGTATCGGATCAGTATAACCAGACCTAGACCACCTCTAACTCTAACCCCTAACCAGACCTAGACCACCTCTAACTTTAACCCCTAAGTTAGGGTTGTGACTTAGAGGTGGTCTAGGTCCGGATAGGGGTTAAGAGTTCCATGTGGCACTTTAACACTGACCTCAGAATGTGATTTTATATAATGTTTTTATGCAAGCAGATTGCAATTAGTGTGTACTATTACTAGTACTACTGTGTGTTCTGTTTACTTAGTTTACAGTATCCTGTTATAGAATAAACCGCTGCCAGACACAGCGGAGTGAGAGAGGACAGACATGACAGAGAGGACAGACACAGCAGAGAGAGGACAGACATGGCAGAGAGAAAGGAAAGACACAGCAAACAGAAGACAGACAGAGTTCAGCGTTGTCTCTCTGGTCAGAAACAACGTCACCACATCCGTAATGCTCTCTTAGATGCATACATTGGACCAGGGGTCAGCAACCTTTTTGACATGGAGTGCCTGTTTGAAATATAGTTGTAACTAGTGTGCCTCAACAATATTCCATGCATCGTAATATTTTTTTCTCATAATCAGGTATTTTTAATGATAATTTTTACATTATTACATCATTATTGTTATTGTTATTATTAACAATATTATTATGATGGTTGTATCAACCCTAAATCTGAGTTGGGGGGGGGGGATGCAATGCAGACAAACAGCTGCATACAGTGCGACCATTTCACTCACATTTGCCCATTCATTTTTGGACACATCACACACCATTGGTGTGTGTACTGTACGTGTGCTGTCATAGCTCTACCTACAGGCCTAATGGAGAACACCAGGATGTGAATGGAGGGTGAATGTGAGGTATATCGTGTAAATAAGTTTTGATTGATCGCAAGACTACACTGTAAAAAAAATATAATAAGTTACCAGAACTTAAAAATATTGAGTTCAGTTACTGTGCATTAAGGTTTTCAGTTTTCAATCCATAATAAGTTAACAGAAAAATAAGTACACAACCACATTATTTCAACCTAATAAAACTATGTTTATTGTCATTGTTTTAAGAACACAAGTTGACTTGGTAATACTCACATTTTGAGTAAAAAAAAATGGCTTTTAACATGTGCAATGTTCAATGAAATAGAAAAATAAATAATACAATTTGTTGATTAATCCCACTGGTCACAATGGTGACCGTAATAATGTTTTTGTTATAAGGCTCTGTGTGAGGTTTTGTCCATTGCTCACTTTCTCGCTCTGTTCCTTTAAGCCTACTCGCTCTGTTCCTTTAGTTTTCTGTTAATCAATTGCATTCCCCTATTCACACGCTTCTTCCCATAGACGCCGTTGATTGGTGCTCCCCCAACCACACGCTTGTCAATCTCATCCCTCAGCTGTCACAGCTTGTCAATTATGCATTCCCTGATTATTTATACCCCGTTTCCCCATTCAAGTTTTGTTGGATAGTTTTGATATTTCAGTAGCATTCGCCGTTCCTGCCTTGCCTGCTGTTTTTCCCTGTGCTTTGCCTCCAGGATATTCAAGAAGTATTCCGCTTGGACACCCGTTTTCCCGTGGCGACGCGCTCGCTCCGTTTTGATCCTACTCTCTTTACGCACAGCGCCTGGGTGAGTTTTTATGACTGTCTTTGATCCTATTCGTTTTCGTGTGTTTAAATGACACTGAAGATATCCTGCTTTTTGTCAGACAGTCACTCACCCAGCGTTCAGCTTTTTTGGATTGTTCATTGGGATAATATTTGGCCTTAACATCGCTCACTGTGTGTTTACACACCGAAGATATTATCACTTGGATTTGTATTTGGGACTTCGCTCACAGTGTTTATTTGCACCGAAGATTTCTATCACGTGGATTTGTGTTTGGGACGTTACTCACAGTGTGTATATACACCGAAGATTCAGTCACTTGGATTACTCTGTTTTTTGGTACAAGTCACCTCTCCTGTCACCTGCTCTGTTCCCAACTGTACTCTGAGCTAACCCGCTCCCTCTCTCCCTCTTGGTCCCGTTACCACCTCGGAGATCTGCCGAGAGAAGTCTGCAGAGCGGCTCTGACGTCATCGTCTGCTTCCCCCGACTAACCATCCCGGGAGAAGCTGCAGAGCAGCAACATTCATCTATGCTTGTATCCCAGTCTTTGTTTGTTCTCTACCAAGTTAATGCTGTTTGTTTAGTGTAAATAAACAAGCCCTTGTTTTTGGCAACTCTGAATCTACTCTCTTGTGTCGTTGCGTTTGGGGTCGGTGTCAAACCATAACATTACGATCCAACCAAAATGACGACCCCAGCCGACACAGAGAGGGTCAGAACCGCACTAGCTAATCAGATCGAGTTGACCAGGGATCACAGTCACCAACTAGAGAGGGCTGTGGCTGCGGTGCAGGATCTCAGGGAACAGGTCCAGCCTATTCAAGGGTCCCTGGCCGCTCTGGCAGGACAACAATCTGGTATTCTCGTTCAGCTTCACACGCTGAGCGACACCGTTAACGCTTTACTTCCCTCACTTCCTTCAGGAGCATTCCCCGCAGCCCCAGCAGTTCCCACGCTTCCCGATCCCGCACCTCGGGAACCCCGTCTCTCCGTCCCACGGCTGTTCGACGGCAATCCCGAGGAGTGTGCCACATTCATCATGCAATGTGAGTTGGTTTTCCGTCATCAACCAAGTCGATTCACTTCTAGAGGGGCCCAAGTGGCCTATATGACAAACTTGCTTTCAGGCCGGGCTGCCCAGTGGGTCACTTCCTCCTGGGCAATGGATGCAGATTTTGTTTTCTCCTATCCAGACTTCGTGGCTGAGCTCCGCAGGGTGTTCCACCATCCAGCCCGTGGTCTGGACCCTGGAGCCCGGTTGGGTACCTTCCGACAGGGGAGCGGCGGGGTAACTGACTACGTCCTGGAGTTTCGACTGGCGGCGGTGGAGAGTGGATGGAACGACCCTGCACTTCGCCTAACCTTCTTGAGGGGGCTCAGTGACGCAGTCAGGGACCAGCTCGCTACCCGGGAGGTGCCTGACTCCCTCGAGGACCTGTTTAGCCTCGTCATCCGCATCGACGGACGCCTCCAGGAGAGAAGGCGTGAGAGGACCCGACTGTTACCTCCTGAGGTACCCCGGATTCCCCGGACTCATGACGTTACTGCTGGTCGCCCTGCCCTCAACACGACTGGTGGTAGCGGACCCTCCCGTTCGGTTCGCGAGGAGGAACCCATGCAGCTGGGATGCTCTCATCTGAGCCAGGCTGAACGTGAGGCAAGGCTCAGGTCCGGTCTCTGCCTCTACTGCGGAAGGGAGGGACACCGAATCGCCAACTGCCCCACCCGGCCAAAAGACCAGGCTCGCCGAGACCCCGGGAAATCCTGGTGAGCCGTTTTTCCCATTCCCAGAGCCGCGCACCACCTGGCCATCTGATGAGCGTCACCCTGGCCTGGGGGGACCAACGACTCTGGGGCAGACGAGAATTTCCTCGACTTCGAGTTTGCTACCCGAGCCAACATTCCACTTGAGGACCTTGTGAGGCCCTTGGAGATCTTTGCGTTGGACCAACACCGCCTGGCCGACATCTCTCAACGCACCGGCCCAGTCGTGCTGACCATCGCTGGGAACCACGTTGAGAGAATCCAGTTCCTTATCACCCGATCCCCTCTTGTCCCGGTGGTCCTGGGTAGGCCCTGGCTCGCGCTGCACGAGCCCCACATCGCCTGGTCCTCCGGTACCATCAAGGGCTGGAGCTCCTCCTGTCACGCCCTGTGTCTGCAGGCGGCGTCCTGTCCCCCGCCCCGGAGGCCCGCTGGTGAGTCGCCTCCGGACCTTTCGTCCATACCTCCCGAGTACCACGACCTCTTGGAGGTTTTTAGTAAGTCCAGGGCTCAGGCCCTTCCACCTCACCGCCCTTACGACTGCGCCATCGACCTCCGCCAAGGGGCTCCCCTTCCCGGCAGCCGCCTTTACAGTCTGACCGTTCCGGAGAAGAAGGCGATGGATCAGTACATCTCTGAGTCATTGGAAGCAGGACTCATTCGGCCTTCCTACTCCCCGGTGGCGGCCGGTTTCTTCTTTGTTGGGAAGAAGGATGGGGACCTTCGACCCTGCATCGACTATCGCCAGCTCAACGAGATCACCATCAAGAACAAGTACCCTCTACCTCTCATGAACTCCACCTTCGAGCCACTCACCCAGGCTACCGTCTTTACCAAGCTGGACCTCCGGAGTGCCTACCATCTTGTCCGTATCCGTGAGGGCGATGAATGGAAGACCGCCTTCAAGACCCCCAGGGGCCACTACGAGTACCTGGTGATGCCGTTCGGCCTCACCAACGCCCCGGCGGTATTCCAGGCACTCATGAACGACATCCTTCGTGACATGCTGGAGGTGTTCGTGGTGGTGTACCTGGACGACATCCTCATCTTCTCCAGGACCCTCGAGGAACACATCCAGCATGTCCGCCGTGTGCTGGAGCACCTCCTCCACAATCGGCTCTTCGTCAAGGCGGAGAAGTGCCGTTTCCACTCCGACTCCGTCGACTACCTGGGCTTCATCGTTGAGAAGGGCTTGACCCGAGCGGATCCTCGCAAGATCCAAGCTGTGGAGGATTGGCCTGAACCCACCACTCGGAAGGAGTTACAGAGTTTCCTCGGGTTCGCCAACTTCTACCGAAGGTTCATCCGGAACTACAGTCAGGTGGCGGAGCCACTTACCAGACTGACCTCTCCCGCTCTGCCGTTCGACTGGTCCCCAGCGGCATGTGCTGCGTTCCGCTCCCTCAAGAAGAGGTTCACTTCCGCCCCTATCCTGCTCCACCCTGACCCCAAGAGACAGTTCATTGTAGAGGTGGACGCCTCGGATACTGGACTGGGAGCTGTCTTATCCCAACGTTCGCTTACGGACCAGAAGGTACATCCTTGCGCCTTCTACTCGCGTCGGTTCCTCCCTGCTGAGAGGAACTACTACACCGGCAATCGGGAGCTGCTGGCGGTCGTGGCTGCGTTGGAGGAGTGGCGTCATTGGCTAGAGGGGGCCGAGGAGCCTTTTACCATCTGGACGGACCACAAGAACCTGACGTTCATCCGCGCTTCCAGGCGCCTCAACGGTCGGCAGGCGAGATGGGCCAGTTTCCTCAGTCGGTTCGACTTCTCGCTGACTTTTCGCCCCGGTTCCCGCAACACGAAGGCCGACTCCCTGTCCCGGTTACACTCCAAGGGGGCTCCACCCTCTGAGGACCCGACTCCCATCCTCCCGGAGGCCAGGGTGGTTGGAGCCATCACCTTGGGCATCGAGGGGGTGGTTAGACGTGCCCTACGCTTCCAGCGTGCTCCAAGCAACGTTCCGATTCATCGTCTCTTCGTCCCCGACTCTGTCCGGTCCCGGGTGCTGCTATGGGGCCATACCAGCCGGTTCGCCTGCCACCCGGGCGTCCATCGCACGTTCTCCTTCCTGGCTCGTCGTTTCTGGTGGCCCACCATGCGGAACGACGTCAAGGAGTTCGTATTGGCCTGCGCGGTCTGTGCCCGCAGCAAGGCCTCGCACCAGGCACCCTCCGGGCTTTTACAGCCACTTCCCGTTCCGAGCCGTCCTTGGTCACATGTGGCGCTAGACTTCGTCACAGGTCTTCCCCCCTCCCAGGGGAACACTTGCCTTCTGACCGTGGTGGATCGATTCAGCAAGGGGGTTCACCTCGTGGCCCTTTCCAAGCTTCCCTCGGCGGCCGAGACGGCGGACCTCCTGACTCACCACGTGTTCCGCCTTCATGGGTTTCCCCAGGACATCGTCTCTGACCGGGGGCCCCAGTTCACCTCCCAGGTATGGCGGGCCTTTTGCAAGGGATTGGGGGCGACGGTCAGTCTTTCCTCTGGTTATCATCCCCAGACTAACGGACAGACGGAGAGGATGAACCAGAGCGTGGAGTCTGCTCTTCGGTGTGTGGCAGCCGAGAGACCGGCATCCTGGAGCCGTTTCCTTCCCTGGGTTGAGTACTCCATCAATTCAATGGTCAGTTCCGCCACCGGCCTCTCACCATTTGAGGTTTCCCTGGGCTACCAACCCCCTCTTTTCCCCGCACAGGAGGCGGAAGTGGCAGTTCCCTCCGTGCAGGTCCACCTCGACCGCTGCCGACGAGTTTGGGAGATCACCAGGACCGCGCTGCTCCGGACATCTGAGCGCGCCTGTCGTGGGGCCGACCGGCGCCGGGTTCCTGCGCCGACTTACCGCCCTGGGCAGAGGGTGTGGCTCTCCGCGAAGGACCTCCCGCTTCGGTCCTCGGCCAAGAAGCTCAACCCCCGTTTCGTCGGACCTTTCGAGGTCCTGAAGGTACTCAGTCCGGCGGCCCTGCGTCTGAAACGTCCTGCGTCCATGCACATTCACCCCGTGTTCCATGTCTCCCGGGTTAAGCCCGTCTCCCTCAGTCCCCTGATGTACCTGGTGGACTGGGAGGGTTACGGCCCTGAGGAGCGGAGCTGGGTCTCCCGACAGCTCATCGTGGATCCCGGCTTGATCACTGACTTCCATCGTGCCCATCCTGACGAGCCGGGTCGGCCTGGTCGCGGGGTGGCTCCCGTGGAGGGGGGGGTACTGTGAGGTTTTGTCCATTGCTCACTTTCTCGCTCTGTTCCTTTAAGCCTACTCGCTCTGTTCCTTTAGTTTTCTGTTAATCAATTGCATTCCCCTATTCACACGCTTCTTCCCATAGACGCCGTTGATTGGTGCTCCCCCAACCACACGCTTGTCAATCTCATCCCTCAGCTGTCACAGCTTGTCAATTATGCATTCCCTGATTATTTATACCCCGTTTCCCCATTCAAGTTTTGTTGGATCGTTTTGATATTTCAGTAGCATTCGCCGTTCCTGCCTTGCCTGCTGTTTTTCCCTGTGCTTTGCCTCCAGGATATTCAAGAAGTATTCCGCTTGGACACCCGTTTTCCCGTGGCGACGCGCTCGCTCCGTTTTGATCCTACTCTCTTTATGCACAGCGCCTGGGTGAGTTTTTATGACTGTCTTTGATCCTATTCGTTTTCGTGTGTTTAAATGACACTGAAGATATCCTGCTTTTTGTCAGACAGTCACTCACCCAGCGTTCAGCTTTTTTGGATTGTTCATTGGGATAATATTTGGCCTTAACATCGCTCACTGTGTGTTTACACACCGAAGATATTATCACTTGGATTTGTATTTGGGACTTCGCTCACAGTGTTTATTTGCACCGAAGATTTCTATCACGTGGATTTGTGTTTGGGACGTTACTCACAGTGTGTATATACACCGAAGATTCAGTCACTTGGATTACTCTGTTTTTTGGTACAAGTCACCTCTCCTGTCACCTGCTCTGTTCCCAACTGTACTCTGAGCTAACCCGCTCCCTCTCTCCCTCTCGGTCCCGTTACCACCTCGGAGATCTGCCGAGAGAAGTCTGCAGAGCGGCTCTGACGTCATCGTCTGCTTCCCCCGACTAACCATCCCGGGAGAAGCTGCAGAGCAGCAACATTCATCTATGCTTGTATCCCAGTCTTTGTTTGTTCTCTACCAAGTTAATGCTGTTTGTTTAGTGTAAATAAACAAGCCCTTGTTTTTGGCAACTCTGAATCTACTCTCTTGTGTCATTGCGTTTGGGGTCGGTGTCAAACCATAACACTCTGCAAATGTTACTGAATGATGTAGCAATGTATTTCCAGCTAAATTGAAATAATAAACAAATAAAGGGTCTCAATTAAATATGTGGTAGTAAAAAGAACCTGTGGGAGGATTTCAACCAGATAAATGCGACAACAGTGCAAAATAGTTCACTATAATATTTCAAAGCCAAAAAAATAATAAAAAAATAATAATAACAATTTTCATTTTTTTTTTTTTTTTAATGCTGCCCCCTGTGCCTATGCCTAGGGTTGCCTACCCCTGCATTGGACCATGTCTACACCAACATATACTGTAGGTGCAACAATACATTGGACCATGTCAACACCAACATATACTGTAGGAGCAACAATACATTGGACCATGTCTACACCAACATAATACTGTAGGAGCAACAATACATTGGACCATGTCTACACCAACATATACTTCCTGTGTATCACTTGTGCCGCCGACTCAGATTCCCCTAGGTTAAAAAATAAATACGCAATTTAAATCAGAAAATGTTCCATGTTGACTATTTCTGACTTCTGACAAGTTTTTTTCCATTAACTAAAAATAGACAAAAATGTCATCTGTTTTCGTCGACTAAATCTAGACTAAAACAAAAAAGACAAAATTGAGACAAAAACTGACTAAGACTAAAATGCTCAGACATTTAGTTGACTAAAACTGACTAAACTAAAAATAAATGAAGATGACTAAATATGATGAAAACGAAAAAGGAGCACTTGACACATGACTAAGACTAAAACTAAAATGAAAATAGCTGCCAAAATTAACACTGCTTACCAGGAAATTACCAAAACTGTTATTGTCCTTTTCTGTGTGTCACATGTCCTTCTTGTGTCCAAGAAATATAGAGCAACAACAGCAAAACAATCAAACCTTGTTGTTCACAAACATGTGGAGTACATGGATGGATGTCCAAATGTATTGTGTGAAACCGAAACTAATAGAAACAGCTGATTCCCATCTGAAAGAGCTTCACTCCTTTAACCACATTTTCTATGGTCAATATTTGTGACTGTGTGGCTCCTGTGAGCTACATGAAACTGCATAGAGCAAAGTTGTATTGTCTGAACATTTTGAGTCAACTCAACTCTTAATAGCAAATTCAAACACTTTAGAGTTTCTATAAATGCGCTGTATAAATGCAATGGTCATCATTCAAACGTCTTTGTTAAAGTCCACAATGTCAGATATAGAACAACTATCATAACTCTTGCATTTGTACTCTTGCCAGTGTATTTGTACCTTGTAATTTTGGAGGGCCAAATTTGGTGGGAACAGCATGGAAAGGAATCCCATCCTGAGCATGACATAAGAGCAAAATGGCTGCTGTGTGAATATGGTCAATTCTGCAGACTTGTGTGAAGAAATCAGTGGGCAGTTCCGTTTTACCTCTTCACAACCACCCAATCTATTAAAACATATTATAATATAAAAAGATCTGCAGCAATGAAAAACTTAAAATAGTCCCTATGTGCCGGAAAGTTTGGTTTCTTACATATCTCGATGTGATTTATCAAGAAATATCTACAGCAAGAATTCTGGGTCTCAATGAATCCAAAATGTCAATGTGGTTAGAAGCGGTGGAGAGAATAAAAGCTAGCTTATAATGGTAGTGTCTGGTTAGGTGCGAGGGATAATGGAGGTACTACCCAATGTGGGGTCCGGGAGGGGGGGGTTCGAGCTGGAGCATATGTGTGTAGGTTTTTAGATAACAGGTATTAGGGGTATATCTTATATAAGACAATTAACTAAAATGTGATTTCATTGGATGTGCTCTGACAACTAATGCTTGTATATCTTATCGTGTGTTGTCATGTTTGTTTATGTGTTTGTTTAAAAAAAATTAAAAAAAAATAAAAAAATACAAATAGTCCCTATTAAACCCAATAATATAGGAATAAATATGATACACATCTTAATCATATGTGCTGGTAAAGGTAGCAGTATGCTTCTGTAAGTTGCTTTGAATATTAGAAAACAATGATTATATAACAATTAAAGTAACAAGGTGCTTCCACTCAGTCCATAAACTTGTTGTTGTTCTTTTATTTAATTATAATTTCTTTTACATGTGAAGCAATGTGCCACTGCTCATCTTTTGTTTAAACAGACGCCATCCCGAGAACTCGAAACACTCGTATTGCTCACTGTTGTGAAGGGCCAGATTAAAGCTGAGAATCTACATTTATTGTTTTACCTTGTATATTATTTATATATACACGGTATATCCCTTTAAGCCTGCGTTTGAATCATAGTAATATTCGCTTTCCTTATTGGATAACGCCATCGGCGCCAGACCGCAAGCCCCCAAAGTCAGGTTCAAAGGCGAGTCCGGGCATGTCGTAACATGCCCGGAGACAGCGCATTGATTCGAGACGAGAACTGAGGTTCGGCACTAGATAGCCACTTAAGTATATATACAGCGGCAGGTGCGAACAGTAGCTGTTCATCAAGTTCGTGCAGCAAGTTCAACGTTCAGCAGTGCGTCTAACAGAGCGTTGAGAACCACGTGCGAATTGAATAGTAAACGTGTCAGATTTAATGCAGTAACGTCAAGTTCGACTTAGCTTAATGTGAAGTAAAGAGTCGTTAATTATTGTGTATCGTGCCAACAGCAGTTCGTTCGTGTGTAGCATTACCCAGCAGTTCGTTCGTTTAGCTAGTGGACCTTAGCCAGTGCGCGTGGACTAAATACATTGGTACCAGCACACGAGGAGGCCTAGTCGGAGAACCTACTGGACATGTGCACAGGAGAACCGACGGCGGCGATTGCAGAACCAGTATTGGTTGGATTATATTGATTGTGGAACGTACTACCCGGAGAAGAGCATCGTTAATCTCCACTGTCGTTTGGATTTAAACACCGTGAGGATCTACATTCGGGCTGGCCTCATGGACCGAGGCTAGCTGGCTATTATCATTGCTATTGGGCAATTGGATTACAGTTATTGCTTTTGATGCTGAGCTTTGGATTACAAGGACTGGCTTCTGTACGTGAATCCCCTTCTTCTTCAATTGATCAGACTGAGTATCCGAACATTCCTCTCTCCTCCAGAACTTACAACTCTGGGAGGAACCCATTGTCTCCAGCGGTACCAGCGTTGCCCTCTATAATTGCCATTCTACGCCAGGCGGCGTTAGCCTAGTACCCCATCGTAGGAATCATTCTATTCCCATTGACTTATGCTACTGACTGACTTTATGCTTATTCTTCGCCATACAAGCGCGACCCTAATTCTCATATCTGTAACATTTACTGCATAATAATAAATACCCTCAAATGATATTTCTTTGTCAGTGCCGTGTTATTATGAGTGTCTGCCATATATTAGATGTACTGTCTGGCCAGTAATTAAAGTACATACCTAGCAGTGGTTTAATCTATCACAATCTTTAATACAGTCAGGGTTTTGTAACCCCTCAGTTACAATTGGTCCTTCGAGCCGGATGGTATCAGTAATCTTTAATATCATATTAATATTGATATGGCCAGCGGTGGACACTCTCCAGACGGCTCTCCCAAACTAGAGTGGACACCTGGAGGACTACGCTTTCGTTTTACCTCCTAGCTTACCTAAAAAGACGTTAAGCACGGATAAAACTGATAGTTTAAGCATGCCCAATCCTATCGACTTGTCGGCCCCACCAGTAGAGACCCCAGTGGGTTCAAACGAAACTGACTTAGCTCACGGGGGGAACAAGCGGGACATGACGTGACTATACCCCAAGACAGCGCCACCGGGATAGACCCCGGAGCGCCCCAGGATAAAGAAAGCGCCACCGGGATAGACCCCGGAACGCAAGAGACCCAAGAGCGCGCACCCGAGACAGACCTCGGCGCGCAACCAAGAGAAGAGTACCGCGCTCAAGAGATGGACCTCGGGGCGCGGGAGAAATCAAGAAGCAGCGCTCAAGAGATGGACCTCGGAGCGCGCCAAGAGAACAGGTCTCCACCAAGCCCTGTCAGCGCCCGATCACCTCCATCAGTGTCATCCCCCAGCGAGGCTGACCAGAGACTAGCGCAAGCCTTAATCGCCACGCTGACAGCTTCAACCGAAAGAGACCGTATCCAGGGTGAGCGCGACCGTCTCCAAGCACAGACACTTAGTGAGCACGAACACTCTGCAGCGGAACGAGAGCGCCTCCAAGCGCAACAACAGAGTGCGCGCGAACAGTCCGCAGTGGAGCGCGAACGTCTCCAAGCACAGGCACTTAGTGAGCGCGAACACTCTGCAGCGGAACGAGAGCGCCTCCAAGCACAACAACAGAACGAAAGAGAACGCATCCGACTGGAAGAGAGTCACCTCCAGGCTGACGCGGCGATGACCATCAGACTGGAAGAGAGGCGCCTCCAGGCTGAAGAAAACATTCAGCGAGACCGCACCAACGCGCAACGCGATGCACAGCGCGACGCCGCCGATGCACAGCGCGCCGCCGCCAATGCACAGCGCGAAGCAGAGCGAGACCGTCTGCAGGCGCAGATGATAGAACAATTGATCCAGAGGGCGACCCCCCCCTCCTCCACCCGGAGCTCCCGGAGATCATCACGACACGGGTCTAGGGCACCTTCCCCTACCCGACAAATCTACACGGGACCCGGCCAAGAGGAAGAACCTGCCTACGCCGCCGAGCCCCCTCCCCGACCGGTCTATACGGGACCCAGCCAACGGGAAGAACCGGCCTACGTCGCCGAGAGACTAACTAGAAGACTCCAAGACCTAGCGGAGGAAGAGGAGGGACATCAAGCCCACCAGCACAAACCTACTTTGGACCAGGAGGCCCAGCTGCCCAGATAGCAAAAGACATTAATTAAATGTTGGATTTTGGTCAGATTGGTTATTTTTGGTTGAGGTTGAAAAAGCTATGTTTATTCAATATCTAAATTACAGACACCATTTCAACATTTGAAAAACTGTTGTTGAATCGATTTAGTATAGATGCTTGTTTTTCAATGTTGAAATGCCCAACAATGAAATTACATGGTTACAACATAGTGCTGATAATCCCCCCTCCCCTCCCCGCTCCCCTTCGAGGGGGTAGGTCGTAAGCAACTCGCGAGGCCAGCTAGAAGATCTCACGGGACTTGAGGCATTAAAAGAAAAACTTGGCGCCATGGTGTCTTCATTCAGCGTGACTAGTCAAGTGCGCACACGTCTTTGGTACGTCCTTGACAATATAATGTATTATGCTATTCACATTAGGCATGTGCCGGTAACCGGTTTCACGGTTTGAAAATGTCAAAACCCCCGGCCTGGAAAGTAGCGTTAACTTATAACAGCGCGAGCTAACGTACGTCAGCTATACGTCAGCTCAACCATGCGAGTCTGCTAGCTTAGCCAGCTAACGTCAGCTCGACCATGCGAGTCTGCTAGCTTTAGCCAGCTACACAGACCATGCGAATCTGATAGCTTAGCAAGCTAACGTCAGCTCGACCATGCGAGTCTGCTAGCTTTAGCCAGCTACACAGACCATGCGAATCTGATAGCTTAGCAAGCTAACGTCAGCTCGACCATGCGAGTCTGCTAGCTTTAGCCAGCTACACAGGCCATGCGAATCTGATAGCTTAGCAAGCTAACGTCAGCTACACTCTGACGTCACGAGAACGGCGCCATCTTTGTATGGGGGAAACAAATGGATTTCTACTGATCAAATGTCTGCGTTGAGCTCTGTTTTTATTACATATTTTACCACATTCTTGTTGATTTCATAACCTTTTCATATAATTTGTTTTGAAAATATTGAGGCCAACATGGCATTTCACTATTTCGAAAGCCTTTCTGGTGATTCTAAAGTGTATGTTTCCCCCCCAAGCCATAGACATGCACTTAGACAGAAAGTTAAACAGAAAGGAAGTTGACTTCGAGAATGACTCCAATAACTGCTATTATTCGAGATCATTCTACCACAAAAGGTAACGTTTATGACAAATATTGAAACATAGTTAGTTTATCTTCCCTATTGTTAGCATTCAGCAACAATTAGATTTGAAAAGTTTCAAAATGGTGCCACCTTGATCAAATAAAAAAGCTACTGTACATTACAGTAGATTTCATTATCTGTTCTCATGCACGCTGGTGATACTAAATCCAAATTGAACTCGGGCATTTGAAAGATAATATATGTATATATATAAATGTGCGAATTGGCTATAATAAGGTAATTTATGAGCCTGCTATTGTATATTCTATGATAATATTTCAAATTACATTGGTCCGGATGGGAGAATTCAGTACAGTATCTACAGAACCTTCTGTTTAATAATCTTCCCTTTATTTATTTTACACTCAAGAAGGTATTGAACAAGATCAGTGGCAGTTTTTAATGTTTGGTCATTATTAGCATGGTGTTATTCACTGTCAAAGATGCAAAGAAAAATCATAATTAATATTCTCCTTTGTTTCATCACAATTTAAGCAAGCCTAGTAATAGACACAATATTTCTGACACTGTGAATATACATTAGATAGATAGATGACGCTATACAAGAATATGCAAATGGCCCTTGTAGAAGTGGAGCAATATTCCATTTACCTAGGTATATATTTTAGGCGGATTTTCAGAAAATAGGCTCCGGGTGGAAGAGGTTAAATATTTTAAAATATGTTGGAAGGACCTGATAAATTAATAATTTGGCTGATATATATATTTGTTTTATGCATATATTATTTTAATAATTTTTTCCCCTCTATTTTCAGGGTTGTGCTACAAGAGAAGAGGACTGGAGGATTCACTGCAAAAAAAAGGCCAAGTAATAACAAAAAAATTATAATCAGCACCACCTCTTTTCTATTTAGACCTGTTGTAACCTATACGTTATTATATACCTTTCAATCCGGGAGTTAATGGGTTAAGATGGCTTCTTATGAATCGTATTGGGCTAAAAGACGTAGAGTCATTCGAACTGTAAGGGGCATAGAGAAAGATATCCTTAAGGAATATGAGGAATCTCTGCATAATCAAAGAGAAAATATTTACCCCTGTGTGAATAGGGAACCTGCCTTCACAAGCTCACACTTTTCCCAACTAGATGCACTACCAGCTTCACATGTAGACATAGAAAATGGTCATATAGATGGCAGTGTAGCTGGCAATGATGAAGTTGAGTCCGATGTGCAAATGAAAAATGATCATTCTGATGGTAGTGCAGTAGCTCGAAATGAAGTTGATCATATGCAAATGGTAAAATGATGATATAGACGATGAAGCTGGCAATGATGAAGATGAATCAGATTCTCACTATGAGAGCGATGAGGAGCAGCCGCCTAGTCAGGATCTGCTTATAAGGAGCCTAAGATATTGGGCAACATCCTACTCCATTAGTCTTGTTGCTTTGTCTGCTCTGCTGTCCATCTTAAAGCTATTTCACCCTAAGCTCCCTAAAGATGGAAGGAGTCTGCTTGGAACACAATCTCATGTTGCAACCACTCAAATGCAAGGTGGCGAGTACTATCATTTTGGATTGGTGCGAGGAATACTTTCACGATTAAAATGTTTAAGTTTACCAGTGAACCTCACAACTCTTACTTTACAGTTCAATATAGATGGTCTCCCCCTCTTTAGGAGTTCAAGACTTCAATTCTGGCCTATACTTGCAATCCTGAATTGTGATTACACTAAGTCCCCATTTATTGTCGGTATATTTAGTGGTTTAAGCAAGCCAAAGTGTGTTGTTGAGTATCTGCAGAAATTTGTTAGCGACCTTAAAAATGTGCTGGCTAATGGCATTGTTCATAATGGTAAGAAATTGAATGTACAGGTTTCCTCATTTGTGTGTGATGCTCCTGCTAGGGCCTACGTTAAGAATATTAAGTCACATAATGGTTATTCAGGGTGTGACAAGTGTGACCAAGAGGGTGTGTGGAGGAACAAAATGACGTATCCAGAAACAAATGTCAGGCTCAGGACGGATTCGAGTTATTGTGATATGATTGATGAGGAACACCACTTGAAACAGAAACTCAGTCCTTTAACAGGGATAGTAAAGATGGTTTCTTCATTCCCAATAGATTATATGCACCTCTGTTGTCTTGGGTTGATGAGAAAACTGTTGCATATGTGGTTAAAGGGCAATCTAGCCACTAGGCTTCCTTCACAAACAGTTAACAGTATATCAAGCAAACTGCTGGTGTTACATTCCCACACCCCTGTTGAATTCAATCGCAAGCCAAGAGGTTTGAATGAGCTTGATCGTTGGAAAGCTACTGAGCTCCGATCCTTCATGTTATACTGGGGTCCTGTAGTTCTGAAGGATTGCCTTCCCAGTGAGTTTTATGACAACTTCATGTTGTTTTCAGTGGCCATGTATTTGTTTTTGTCTCCTGGAACTTCTGGCCAAATGGTTGAATTTGCACATAGATTAATGATATCCTTTGTGGGCCACTTTGGACAGTTGTATGGTACGGGTGAGATTGTGTTCAGTGTCCACCAGCTTATACATTTAGCAGATGAATACAAACAATTTGGACCTTTAGATAATGTTTCAGGGTTCCCTTTTGAGAATGATCTTGGCCAAATAAAGCATATTTTACGCAAGCCACACCAACCTCTACAACAGGTAGTCAAAAGGCTGTCAGAAATGCCACATGTTGAGGTTCCATTAGCAACAGATCAACCAGTTTTAAAGCACATTCATACTGATGGTCCACTTCCTCAACATTTCAGTGTTGCTCTACAGTACACAAAGGTCTCCAGTTGTCGTTTTACCTTGTCTACAAAGCAGGGGGATAATTGTATTCAGGTGGGAGATACAATTGCAGTAGTGCAGAATATAGTCCAGGAAGAAGGTGAGGTCTATGTGATCTACAGAAAGTTCAGACACCAAGAATTATATTACACTTATCCCTGCGAGTCCTCCCTCATAGGTACATACAAGGTTAGAGAGTTGTGTGATGAGATCGGGGTTGGTAAAATTAGCTTTATTAAACGTAAATGTGTTCTGTATCCAGAGGGAAATAGCCTCATAGCTATTCCAATAGCTCATCTGCAGTAGACATCTTATGATTCATGTTTTTGTCATTATAATTTTTTTATCATTAATATTCTAATTAAATTTATTGTACACAGAATGGAAAGTGAGGTGGTGCTCTGGGGCGTTGTACTGTTTCCAAATGGCAGAACTGCAACAGTTCTTTCCAGCTGGTTCAATCCAACGGAAGGTACATTATTATGGCCCCCAAAAAACACAAATTATTCAAAGGCCCTTAAAGAAAACATGATGCCCTGTGAAGGATGGACCACATATGACAAAATTCGGCTCTTAATTACTTGTGGTAAGTATAGTCACTGCTATTGTCTGATGTGAATTGTTCCTCATACTTCTTATTAATGTCATGCTGTATTTTCTGCTTGTTCTTTTACAGACTCATTTGTAAAGGCCAAGCAACATGAAGACAAGTACGTGACTACTGGATGTCTAACCACTGATTTGGAATCTGAAGAGGAAGCAGATGTACGTCGGAAAAGAAGAGCAAGGTACAGTTGAATTCCTCGTGATCGTTTTTGGTTAAACAGAAATGGGCCATGGGCTGGCTCCTGAACAGTGTCTCAAGGATTGCTCAATTAATTGAATTATCCTGGGAGCCTGGGAATGTTAAATGTTTTTTTTTTAGGACAAATCATATGCACGCAGTGGAGTCAGATGAAGAGCCAGACAGCAGGGTGACGCGAAGATATGCCAAGCCACCTGATGTTCATTTCCCAGGTATAGTGGTGACACTTGTCAGTTATGACACTAACTGCTACACCTACTTTAAGTATTGCCATGTATAATTCCATTTATTTATTAATACAGTGCAGCCAGAATCCAGCCAGTACCCCTCGGTGCCAACATCAAATGCAAGCAGTGGTATGTCATTATTTACTAACATAGCAGAACAAAATGTAGTTGCATGAGAGCTTTACAAGCATTTAGTTCCTCTGTCAATACATCCAAACATATCAGTCAGGTTATGTGTTCAAAAGTTACAGTGTCCACTATTCATGTCTTGTGTTCCCTTCTTTTAGTCTCTGGAGGAAGCTGCTCGGTCTCTGGAGGAAGCTGCTCGGAGAATAACCAGCCTAATAATGGTAAGTGAATCACTTCACACTACTAAGTCAGGGTGGAGCCGGTGGACAGATTGTAAATGTGCTTTTGATAGCATTCATTGTTCATGTTTTGTTGTGTTCTCTCATTTTAGGCTTTGGTGGAAGCTTCTTGGCACAGTTGGAGTCAATGGACCACTGCAATGATGGTAAGTAGATTAATAAACTAGATATAGCTATGTGATTATCTCAGCCACTCTTGTGTCTCCAGTCTGTTTCAATAGGTGGCGGTTGGATTACTAGTCCTGCCTTACTGGATACCTTACTGACTGGAAATGTTAGTTAAATGGGTGGAAATGTAAAGTTGAGTGCATATATGAGTAGCTTATTCAGTGTCTCACTATTTTGCAATGAGCTGTTAATGTTGGCATGATATTATATGAGAACTTGTATTTTACAGTGACTAATTACGGTTATTTTAATCCATTTCAGGAGGGAACCACACTGGACAAGTAAGGAATGGTATGTCTTTTGCTTGCTACTGTATATGGTGCTCATTGATACTTTGATGGTGCTTACCTTATTTTGTTAATTCTGTCGCTCTTTCTCTAGGAAAGCCAATGTATAACTCCAGCCCCTACCACACTGTGCCATCAGAGCGAGCAAGGAATGGTATGCATTTCTCATCTTAAATGTTGTTTTTTTGGGTAAAATTCCATAATTCGTGTTCAATGTAAACAATGATGTGTGTCCTTTATTCTCTTTCTATTAGACTTCAATGCCAACTATAGCCGTGGCTCCAGATCAGCTGACTTCAACTCACATCGCCTGGGTAAAGATGCCTATATTCCACTTTACCCCCCGCCTCCCCCATACACAATTACCTAATGTGCAATGCTGATGCCATGTTGATTTCTTCAGCTTCAGCTCCTGAAACGCCGCGGGGAAGATTCCATGGAGAGCCCAGTCAAATGTTACAAGGCAAGTATCATTTTCTGATGCATTGAGAAACATATGTCCCTTGTGACTTTACAGTCTTTGTCACTTTTTTTTTCATGTAATTTGTCATGGTGTTTATAGGCTTAATATTTAAGCACTTAATGGTTACTATAAGTTAGGGGTGCAAAGACTTAAGCGTCACATTTAAATGTAAATAGTAACGTTGTTGTCATGTGATGATCCCTTTAATTAGACGTGATTTGAATGTGCTGAAGGCCCTTATTGCTTAGTGTCATTCTAAATGATTGAAATGGTGAATCTATCCTTGAAATTTAATGTAAAACCAATTGTTTTTCTTCAAGACCTTGCTGCCAACAAAAACACCAGGATGCTTGCAGAGCTACTTGTGGAGGTGAAGCAAATTTCACATGACGTTCAGTTTCTGAAGACTGAAATGGCTAAATCCACCTTTAACGATCACGGAGCTGGACCTGAATCACAGAGAGAAGAGAACTTCCCCATCGTGCTGCCACTCACCAATGAGGAGCAGTTTGATGAGGCTGCACTGAAGGACGAAACAGTCCGTCGAAAGATGGTGAACATTTTTGTATTTTGTTAAAAATTTATTGTTTGAAATCTAAGTGTTTATAATGTCTGAATTGTAGGAGTGGAGGCATTTATTTAGTTTTTTGCTTGGATGTGTGCTTGGCATAGAAATATTGTGAAAATAGCCTTGCAATGATATGCGGGATGATATTTATTTCTTAGTCAATATTTGACAATTCATTTAGCTAATTTGTTTGATGGTATTGTTTGTTGAGTTTTGACACAGTAATGGTCTTTCTTTAGAGTTAATAAAAAAAAGTCTTAAAATGTGTACTTAAAACATCATATTCTGTCCATTTGACATAGTACAATGTACACTTTAGCACACTCACTTTTTTTCCTCTCCAATCTGTTAAGACAACCCGCCTGGCATTAATCGGAGGGACCAACTCAGAAAATATGATCCGGCGAATGCTATCCGCTACCATGACAAACTGTCTAGCATGCATCTTCAACTGGGCGGGAAAGGGACCGAAGAGGGCCTTCAAGGACACACTGATGCAGGACTGCATGTTTGGTGAGTCAATCTGCACCTCAAAATACTAGGTTTACTACAGTGGATTTAGCTATTTTGATGATGGATATTTCATTTAATTAAGTATTTTCACTTTTATCTCAAGTAAATACGAATGGATGCATTTTTATCACCATGGAATGAGCCTGATGGAACATGCAACCACTCTTAAAGAAACACCTCACCCATTTCCAACCTTAACGTCATATAAGTGGTCCTCTGTAATGCTCACAATAAGATTTTTTACGAGCATTAATGTGGATCAATTATATGACTATGGGGTTGAAAATGCACCTAAGGCCACCTGAAAATCTAGTACACTAAAAAGGACACTGTTCACTTTGGAATGGAACGTGCCCACTGCAGCTTTCTTGTTTATCTTTAAGTATTCTTTTTTTCTTTTTTCCCAGCGGCTGCTCGTCAATTTGACCGCAAGTTGACTGACTTGATATACAGAGATGCACTGCAGAAGTGGCTGCGTTATGCACCTGAGAGGAATGGCGGGATACGAAGAAAGACAAAGACTTAAAAGGACAAATGGTTTGGAGGACAGTGGGTTTCATGGGAGTTGGATCATTGGAAGCTGATCCAGGGGCAACATTTATCTCCAGCATCTCTGGTTGCAGCTGTCGCGTGCATGCGTGCGTGCATATGTTTAGCCCCTAGTTTAGCCTCCAGGACCACCCCCTAATTTAGCCTCCAGGACCACCCCCTAGTTGAGACTCAGCCCCCCTCAGGACCACCCCCTAGTTGAGACTCAGCCCCCCTCAGGACCACCCCCTAGTTTAGACTCAGCCCCCCTCAGGACCACCCCCTAGTTGAGACTCAGCCCCCCTCAGGACCACCCCCTAGTTTAGACTCAGCCCCCCTCCAGACCACCCCTAGTTTAGACTCAGCCCCCCTCAGGACCACCCCCTAGTTGAGACTCAGCCCCCCTCAGGACCACCCCTAGTTGAGACTCAGCCCCCCTCAGGACCACCCCCTAGTTTAGACTCAGCCCCCCTCAGGACCACCCCCTAGTTGAGACTCAGCCCCCCTCAGGACCACCCCCTAGTTTAGACTCAGCCCCCCTCAGGACCACCCCCTAGTTTAGACTCAGCCCCCCTCAGGACCACCCCCTAGTTTAGACTCAGCCCCCCTCAGGACCACCCCCTAGTTTAGACTCAGCCCCCCTCAGGACCACCCCCTAGTTTAGACTCAGCCCCCCTCCAGACCACCCCTAGTTGAGACTCAGCCCCCCTCAGGACCACCCCCTAGTTTAGACTCAGCCCCCCTCAGGACCACCCCCTAGTTGAGACTCAGCCCCCCTCAGGACCACCCCCTAGTTTAGACTCAGCCCCCCTCAGGACCACCCCCTAGTTTAGACTCAGCCCCCCTCAGGACCACCCCCTAGTTTAGACTCAGCCCCCCTCAGGACCACCCCCTAGTTTAGACTCAGCCCCCCTCCAGACCACCCCTAGTTGAGACTCAGCCCCCCTCCAGACCACCCCTAGTTTAGACTCAGCCCCCCTCCAGACCACCCCTAGTTGAGACTCAGCCCCCCTCCAGACCACCCCCTAGTTTAGACTCAGCCCCCCTCCAGACCACCCCTAGTTGAGACTCAGCCCCCCTCAGGACCACCCCCTAGTTTAGACTCAGCCCCCCTCAGGACCACCCCCTAGTTTAGACTCAGCCCCCCTCCAGACCTTAGTGTGACGATGTACCTTGGCACGCTGGCACGCCACACAGGAGGCCGCCCATACTTTGACGTCCTTCCTAAGGCCCGGCCAGACGAACTTGGCCCCTACCAACTTGACCGACGCCTTTACCCCAGGGTGTGAAAGGGCATGAATGGTGTCAAATACCCGGCGGCGCCAGTCAGTTGGAACCATGGGGCGGGGCTGGCCAGTGGAGACGTCACAGAGGAGCGTGGCGCCGCTGTCGTGAAACACCACATCCTCAAGTCGAAGTCCTGTCACAGCCGTCCTGAACGCCTGAAGGTCTGAGTCGGTGAGCTGGTCAGCAGCCATGGCAGCATAGTCGATGCCCGGGTGCACAGGGCTGACGTGCGCCCGGGAGAGGCAGTCTGCCACCTGAAATGCTAATTGTTGGTTTTGCATGCTTATTCAAGTTCAGAAGGTTGTCAGTAGTCGGTAGTCTGAATGGAGTGATGATTAATGATGGATTAATGGATGCTATTTATAGTGTGGATGTGAATATATTATATAGATGTACATCTCTAATGTGTCTCTATAATACTCTGAAGTATTATACTTAGTTTAGCAATAGGTAAAAGTGTTTTTAGATAGATTTAACTTTTAGATTTGATTCTGCGTTGGAATTTTGGAAAACAACACTTCCTGGAAGATTCTATAGGGGTTCAAGGTTCAGAGTTCTGTATGAATATTTTCAATAACTGTTATTATTCGGTCATTTTTGTATGGGAGAGTCAGCTGAATGTCAGCTGATCTGGAGCCACGTGCGTAGTTGGCATCAAAGTCTAATAGAAAGAGAAGGGACACGCATCATTAAATAGTTTCAATGGTGCCACCCTGATAAAATAAAAAAGCTACTGTACATTACAGTAGATTTCATTATCTGTTCTCATGCACGCCTGGTGATACTAAATCCAAATTGAACTCAGGCATTTCAAAGAGAATATGTATGTGCGAAGGTTCAGAGTTCTGTATGAATATTTTCAATAACTGTTATTATTCGGTCATTTTTGTATGGGAGAGTCAGCTGAATGTCAGCTGATCTGGAGCCACGTGCGTAGTTGGCATCGAAGTCTAATAGAAAGAGAAGGGACACGCATCATTAAATAGTTTCAATGGTGCCACCCTGATAAAATAAAAAAGCTACTGTACATTACAGTAGATTTCATTATCTGTTCTCATGCACGCCTGGTGATACTAAATCCAAATTGAACTCAGGCATTTCAAAGAGAATATGTATGTGCGAAGGTTCAGAGTTCTGTATGAATATTTTCAATAACTTATTATTCTGTCATTTTTGTATGGGAGAGTCAGCTGAATGTCAGCTGATCTGGAGCCACGTGCATAGTTGGCATCGAAGTCTAATAGAAAGAGAGGCATTTCAAAGAATATGTATGTGCGAATTAATTGGCTTTAATAAATGGTTAAAGCAATAAATTGTCTGTTTCTTTGTTCATAGAGCATGTCGTAAAGCAGCTGTTCTCAACCTTGGTTTCTTGAAGAAGAAAAAAATTTGAAATAGCCGATCTACAAGCTTGCAACATATTTTCGAATATTCACCTAGAATGGCATAATTATAATCAAGTTTGGAGTCCCCAAATATTTTTCCTGTGAGGTCTTTGTATAAAAAGGTTGAGAACCACTGCAGTAAAGCATATGGACCATTTCAGCATGTTTCAACCTTCCTCTGTATGTTTTTAATATGTCTCATTTAAGCCAAAAATAATCACTTTACTCTATTTGGTGTTTTAAAGTTCTGCAGGGGTTGCTCCAAGCCTGTCTATCAGTGACATCACTGCCATTCAGGCATATGGCAGTAATGTCACTAGTAGACACCTTTTAGCATGCTCCCGGTGGAACTACAACTAATAATATAATTTAGATGTAAAGTGATTATTTTTCTTTATTAATGAGGCATATTAAAAGCATACAGAGGAAGGTTGAAAAAGTGCTGAAATGGTCATTCAATAATATCATTATTTCAATGTATAATGCAATATATATATATATATAGTTGAATCAATGTTGATGCAATGCTACATTATTTCAATGTTGCTCATATCATAGTTGAATCAACGTTGATTCATTGTCGGCTTTCAAATTGAAATTTCTAAATTTTGGTTGAAAATCCAATGTTCTTTCCATGTTGATCATAGCGAGCACTTTCAATGCCATTTTCTATGTCTGATATCAATGTTGATTCCAATCTTCAGCCTGACAAAAACACAATGTTGATTCAACGATTTTTTGCTATCTGGGAGTACAGCCCCGACCTCAGCCCCGAGTCACTGCGCTACAAACCCCCGACCCAACCCATGGGTGAGTTTGATGCACAGTCAGCACCGAGGAGCAGCACCTGGGGGCCCGGCCTCTGGTACCCACCCAGCACTAACCCACGACCATCCGTACGGGGAGACTCGCCCAGGAGGCCTCTCCCCCTACGCTCATCGGTGTCCCAGCCATCCATGGCGTCTTACCTTGGAACACCGACGTTCCCAGACTTTACGCGCGAGGACAGAGCACAGTACACAGAACTACGCATGTGTTTAGAGACTATAATGTCCGATGTCCACGACGAGTCTTATAAATATGCCATCCTCCTCAAGCATCTCAAAGTGCCCAGAGCGCATAACATAGCGCTGGCATATTCGAACTCAAGAACCCCCTACTCAGATGCTCTGGTGGCCCTCGACGCGCGCTATGGACGCATATGGGATTACGTGATCCAAGAAATACGAGATATCGACCGCCTCCCCCCAGCCAAAGACAATAGAGCACTATATGACCTCTCTATCAAGGTACAATCCCTCGTGGGGATGCTGGGGTCACAAAAGGAGAAGGGGAGATATGAACTGTATGCAAATTCCAACGTGGAGCGGATACTGGAGAAGCTCCCTCCAGCCCGTCAAGAGCGTTTTCGGCGGCAGAAAGACCGCCGTGACCCCAACGGCCCAGAACCATCCCTCCTAGACCTGGCTGATTTCCTCGCCAGGGAGGTCAGCAGTCTACGATTGGACACATTCGTGTGGAGTGGCTCTAGCCCTAGAGATGGACCGCGGAGGTTCAATGACAACCGCCGGTCAGTGACAGTTATGCACCAGGCCGAGTCAGTGCCGCAGCACAAGAACCACAACCCCCCCCACGCGAAGGGAAAGTGGAAGATTGCTTGCCAGTACTGTGAAAATGAACATTGGCTGTCTCAATGTGACACCTTCAAGAAGTTGACTGCTGACGAAGTGAGTCTGTGGATCAAAGCGAACCGCCGCTGCTTCCGCTGCGCGCGCAGCCATATGGCAGCTGAGTGCCGCCTGAAGAAAAGATGCAGCAAGTGCGACGGCGCCCACCTGGAGGTCCTGCACGACAGCAACAAGAGGAGACCCGTACCACAAAGCAGCTCGAGAGTAAATGTCATGTATATAGACCCTGCGAAGAGCGGGAGCTCCCGAGTGCTCTTGAAGGTGGTCCGAGTGCTCCTAAGCTACGAGGACAAGTTCAAGTTCAAGTTCAAGTTCTTTAATAGTTGTCATACAGAAGTACAGAATACTTTCATACAAAATGCTTCTTACTGTTACGCTCCAGAGACTGTGCTAGACAAGATAGTATCAAATAACATAATAACATAATATAGCATGAATTTAGAAGAAGAAAATGAGGTCACAGTGTTCGGTATAGACATATGTACAATGTTCTGAGTTACCATATAATATACAATACACAATACTATGCAGTGTACTAATGTACAGTACTATCTAGTGCAAAGCAGAAATGGGATGAGGTACAATTTTAGGTACAATTTACAGTAAGGTGTACGAGTTGTAGTGCAATCCTTCATCCATAAATATAAAGTGTGGGGAGTGGGTGCTACAGTGTGTTTGTTTAAAGTGGGTGTGTGCTATAAAGTGTGTGGAGTGGGTGCTACAGTGTGTTTGTTTAAAGTGGGTGTGTGCGTGTGGATGTGTGTGCTATGTGCGTTTGGTGGTTGTTGTTGTGTAGTGTTCATTCATTGTTCGTTTAGCAGCCTGATGGCCTGGGGATAGAAGCTACTTCTGAGTCTTTCTGTGCTCGCCTTGAGACTCCTGTATCGCTTGCCTGACCGCAGCAGTTCGAAGAGGCAGTTGTTCGGGTGACTGGAGTCTTTAATGATTCTCTTAGCCTTGCCCTTGCAACGCTTGTAGTAAATGTTCTGGAGGGTGGGGAGCCCCCCTCCAATTGTGCGTTCGGCTGAACGTGTCACTCTTTGTAGTCTGCTTTGGTCTTTTGCAGTGCTATTCCCAAACCAGGAGGTGATGTTGCCGGTCAAGATGCTCTCTATTGTACATGAGTAGAAGTTCTTAAGGATCTTCTGGCTGACTTGGAACTTCCTTAGGCGCCTGAGGAAGTAGAGGCGTTGTCGTGCCTTCTTCACCACACTGTTAATGTGTGTGGTCCATGTCAAGTCCTCGGATATGTAGGCTCCGAGGTACTTGAAGCTGTTGACTCTCTCAACCGGTGCCCCGTCGATGCTGAGGGGGCTGTAGTCCTTGACCCCCGACCTCCTGAAGTCCACAATCATCTCCTTTGTTTTGCTGACGTTCAGGGAGAGGCTGTTTTCCTGGCACCATCCCGCCAGGACCTTGACCTCTTCCAGGTAGGCCCTCTCGTCGTTGGCAGAGATCAGGCCCACCACCACTGTGTCGTCAGCAAATTTGACGATTGTATTGCTACTCCGCTGAGCCACACAGTCGTGTGTGTACAGGGAGTAGAGGAGGGGACTCAGAACACAGCCCTGGGGGGCCCCTATGTTGAGGGTGATGGATGAGGAGGTGCAGTTGCCTGCTCTCACCACCTGGGGTCTGCCAGTCAGGAAGTCCAAGACCCACTGGCAGAGGTCATAGCCCAAGCCCAGGTCCCTGAGCTTGGCTATGAGTATGGAGGGGACTATGGTATTGAATGCCGAGCTGTAGTCGATGAATAGCATTCTCACATAGTTCCCCTGCCTCTTGTCCAGGTGTGATGCTGCTGTGTGCAGCACATGGGATATGGCGTCCTCCGTGGACCTGTTGGGGCGGTATGCAAATTGCAGGGGGTCCATGTTGGTGGGGAGGGAGGAGCAGATGTAGCCCTTTACTAGCTTCTCAAAGCACTTCATGGCTATGGAGGTGAGAGCTACAGGGCGGTAGTCGTTGAGGCAAGCAGGCTTGGATTTTTTGGGTACAGGGATAATAGTGGACTTCTTCAGGCAGGTGGGGATGACAGCCTGTTCTAAGGACAGGTTAAATATGTCAGTGAATACTGGGGCCAGTTGGTCGGCACAGACTTTTAGGACGCGGCCGGGGATGCCGTCCGGACCTGCTGCCTTCCTGATATTCACTTTTTTAAAGGTCCGCCTCACCTCATGCTCTGTTACCCTGAACACTGCGCCTCCATCAGCAGCCGACCCCCCCCCCCCATTGCCGAGGCTTGTGAGCTGGTGTTGTTATTACCAGCATCAAACCTCGCATAGGTCCTGGACACTTACGCCGTCCTCGACGATGGGTAGGAAAAGACTCTCCTCCTCGCTTCCGCCGCAGCCCAGTTGGGCCTGCGGGGTACCGAAGAAACAATGACAATCCGTACTATTCGGCGAGACCTAAAGACCATAAAGGGTGAAAACGTCTCATTCACAATAGCAGCGGTCGAGCAGCCCGAGAAGCGGTACAGCATCACTAACGCCTTCACAAGCCATGACATAGGTCTGTCACGTTATACCTACCCCACCACACAGCTGACGGAGAAATACGTGCACCTATACGTCAACTACCTATAGCGCTCATCGACGGCGCCACCAGGACCCTGCTCATAGGATCCGACCACGCAAACCTCATCGTCCCAACGGACCAGGTCCACATCGGGCCCAGAGGCTGCCCAGCAGCGGTCAAGACCCGCCTGGGTTGGACGCTACAAGGCCCCCTCTCCGGGTCTTCCAACCGACCGAGAGCCACCCGCTGCCTCTACACGAGGATAAGCGAAGACGACACCACCCTCTTGCAGCACGTCGAGAGACTATGGACATTAGACTCGATGCCCTTTAAGAATGAACGGAAACTAGTTCGTTCAAAGGAAGACACGTATGCCATAGCTCTCCTCGAGCAGAAGACAAAGAGGGTCGAGGTCGACGGAGTGATGAGATACGCAACTCCACTCTTGAGGCGAGAGGGGATGCCCACCATCCACGCCTCAAAAGAAGCGACAGAACGCTATCTACTGAACACCGAGCGGCGTCTAGCAAAAGACCCCACTCAAGCCACTATATACCGCGCTGAGATCGACAAACTGATCACAGCGGGACATATCAAAAATAAGAAAATTGACAATCAAGAGGCAGACCAGACGACTGAATCCTGGTACGTGCCCCACCACAAGGTCCACCACAACGGCAAGAACCGCATTGTATTCAACTGCAGCTACCAGATCGGACTACAGAACCTGAATAAATTGCTCTTGCCCGGCCCGACACTCGGCCCCTCCCTCCTCGGCGTACTACTACGTTTCCGCCAAGACAAGGTGGCCATCAAAGGGATGTTCCTGCAGGTGCGACTGATGGAGGAGGACAAGCCCCTGCTGCGGTTCCTGTGGAGAGAGAGGATCGACGATGAACAACCCTCCATCTATCAATGGGAGGTCCTCCCCTTCGGCACCACATGCAGCCCATGCTGTGCCACGTTCGCACTACAAAAGCACGTGAACGAAGACCCTGGAGCTGACGAGGAGGTCAGACAAAGCGTAGAGAGGAGTTTCTACGTGGACAACTGTCTACAAAGCGTATCAACGCCAGAAGAAGCCGAAGCCATCCTACTTAAGCTCCGAGCCTCCCTGATCAAAGGCGGCTTCGACCTTAGGCAGTGGGCCAGCAGTGACCCTCAAGTACTTCGCAGCCTCTCCCCAGAGACAAAGGCAGCAAGCAGCGAGACCTGGATGGCGACCACCCCAGGTGAAGCACAGGAAATGACATTGGGCCTCGTCTGGCGCTTCAAAACAGACTCGCTCCATTATAAGCACACACCCCTGACCCAGGAGCAGGGAAGGTCGACCCCTCTACCGACCACTCGACGGAGCGTATACAGAACACTCGCAAGCCAATACGACCCGCTGGGGTGTATCCTACCTTACACCACTCGGGCGAAGATGCTCGTGCGAGAACTGTGGGACAAGGAGCAGGGCTGGGACGACCCCATACCCGACCACCTAGCTTCCACCTGGAGAGAGTGGGAGAGAGAACTCAGCTCGCTCCAAAATGTGAACATTCGCCGGAGCTACTTCCCACCCACAGTGCGGCTGGAGACGTGTCAGATGGACCTGCACGTCTTCAGTGACGCCTCGGAAGTAGCCTACGGTTCGGTGGCTTACTTGCGAGCCCGAGAGGAGGGAGGAGAAGTACACACAGCTTTCGTCCTGGCTCGCTCAAGAATAGCCCCCCGCAAGCAACAATCTATCCCGCGTCTAGAGCTCTGCGCAGCTCTGGTAGGCGCGCAACTCGCCATGCCGATACAACGTGAACTCACCATAACGGTGCAAAAGACAATCTTGTGGTCAGACTCCATGACTGTACTCACATGGATCCAGTCCGATTCTTGTAGATACAAAGTCTTCGTGGGAGTCAGAGTCACCAAGATTCAAGACTTGGTAGGATCAGCGTGCTGGAGGTACGTTGACACCAAGCAAAACCCAGCAGATGTCATCACACGGGGGATGTCTCTAGACGACCTCACACGTCCCAACATTTACAGTGACGGTCCTGAGTTCCTCAAGCTCCCGGAGGAGGAGTGGCCTACCCCCACACCACGGGAGGCTAGTCAAGAGGAGGCAGAGATCAAGAAGTCTATGTTCTGCGGGCTGACGCACGTCCCAGCCCCCACGGACCATAACATAGACGACTGCTTAACTTTTGAAAGTGCTCAGATAAAGACATTCTTGTGGCACCACCCTGAGGTTCCCCCCACCACAGACATTGACGCATCGAACTACGCAGAGGCAGAACTCCTTCTGCTACAGCGAGCCCAAAGAGACTCATTTCCAGATGAGCTAGACTGCCTGCAGGGGAAAAAGCCAATCCCTTCAGACAGCCGACTGCTCACCTTGGCCCCCGAGCTCGACACCCATGACCTCATCAGGGTGGGTGGTCGTCTGCGACGGGCCCCGGACTTAACGGATGACGTCAAGTATCCTATCGTCCTCAACAGCCGACACAAGGTCACCGAGCTTATCATAAAGAAGTACGACGAGGATGTGCACCACGCGGGGGCAGAGAGAGTCTTCGCTGAGATCTGACGCCGTTACTGGATACTGCAAGGGAGAGAAGCAGTACGTCTCTTCCAACGGACTTGTCTAGACTGTTGCAAGTGGCGAGCACAACCCAGTATACCTATGATGGCCGGCCTGCCTCCCTGCCGCCTCCGACTCGGCGAGAGGCCCTTTCACTCCACGGGCGTGGACTGCTTCGGCCCGCTCTACGTCAAGAAAGGAAGAGGGACAGAGAAGAGGTGGGGCATTGTATACAAGTGTATGACCACACGAGCTGTTCATATAGAAATCCTTCAGACCATGAGTACGGATTCATTCCTCATGTCCTTCCGGAGATTTATATCAAGAAAAGGAAAACCGTCTGCGTTGTTGTCTGATCAAGGGACAAACTTCAAAGGCGGAGAAAGAGAACTGAGAGAGAGTTTCCAGGCCATGGGCCCAGAACTTAAGACCCACCTCGCTCCCTATCAGGTCGAATTCCAGTTCAACCCCCCGAACGCCCCTCATTTCGGGGGAACCTGGGAAAGAGAAGTCCGTTCTATAAAGACAGCTCTGTACGCCGTGCTTGGGGCCCAGACCGTGGCGGAAGAAGTCCTCACGACAGTCCTCACGGAGATCGAGGGCGTATTGAACTCGAAGCCCCTCGGTTACGTCTCAAGTGATGTAGCAGACTTCGACCCAGTCACCCCAAACTCTCTCTTGATGGGGCGGCTGGACCCTGCCCTTCCACAGGCGGTGTACAGACCTGAAGAAGTGAACGGTCGAAGAATGTGGAGATACAGTCAGGTATTGGCTGACCAGTTTTGGAACAGTTTCCTCCTCCACTACCTACCGTCCCTCCAAGCCCGTCAGAAGTGGGTAAAGGACAGGGACAACCTGAAAGTGGACACAGTCGTTATGATCATAGACCAGTCACTACCCCGAGCTATGTGGCCGGCCGGCCGCGTAAGCAAAGTGATCACTGGTGCCGATGGGAAGGTCAGAGCGGCAGAAGTCATAGTCCAAGGGCGGACCTACACCCGACCCGTGGCGAGGCTGATAGAGTTGCCGGAGATCCCTGACTCCCCTGATGACGACCATGACCCACTGACTTTGTAGATTGCCCTACTCCTCACAACAAATATTGAGCAGTTGACTGGACTATTAATCTGTCTCCCTTAACTAATTAGGTGCGGACTAATTAGGAGGCGGCTGTTGTGAAGGGCCAGATTAAAGCTGAGAATCTACATTTATTGTTTTATATACCTTGTATATAATTTATATATTACACGGTATATCCCTTTAAGCCTGCGTTTGAATCATAGTAATATTCGCTTTCCTTATTGGATAACGCCATCGGCGCCAGACCGCAAGCCCCCAAAGTCAGGTTCAAAGGCGAGTCCGGGCATGTCGTAACATGCCCGGAGACAGCGCATTGATTCGAGACGAGAACTGAGGTTCGGCACTAGATAGCCACTTAAGTATATATACAGCGGCAGGTGCGAACAGTAGCTGTTCATCAAGTTCGTGCAGCAAGTTCAATGTTCAGCAGTGCGTCTAACAGAGCGTTGAGAACCACGTGCGAATTGAATAGTAAACGTGTCAGATTTAATGCAGTAACGTCAAGTTCGACTTAGCTTAATGTGAAGTAAAGAGTCGTTAATTATTGTGTATCGTGCCAACAGCAGTTCGTTCGTGTGTAGCATTACCCAGCAGTTCGTTCGTTTAGCTAGTGGACCTTAGCCAGTGCGCGTGGACTAAATACATTGGTACCAGCACACGAGGAGGCCTAGTCGGAGAACCTACTGGACATGTGCACAGGAGAACCGAAGGCGGCGATTGCAGAACCAGTATTGGTTGGATTATATTGATTGTGGAACGTACTACCCGGAGAAGAGCATCGTTAATCTCCACTGTCGTTTGGATTTAAACACCGTGAGGATCTACATTCGGGCTGGCCTCATGGACCGAGGCTAGCTGGCTATTATCATTGCTATTGGGCAATTGGATTACAGTTATTGCTTTTGATGCTGAGCTTTGGATTACAAGGACTGGCTTCTGTACGTGAATCCCCTTATTCTTCAATTGATCAGACTGAGTATCCGAACATTCCTCTCTCCTCCAGAACTTACAACTCTGGGAGGAGCCCATTGTCTCCAGCGGTACCAGCGTTGCCCTAGGCGTTAGCCTAGTACCCCATCGTAGGAATCATTCTATTCCCATTGACTTATGCTACTGACTGACTTTATGCTTATTCTTCGCCATACAAGCGCGACCCTAATTCTCATATCTGTAACATTTACTGCATAATAATAAATACCCTCAAATGATATTTCTTTGTCAGTGCCGTGTTATTATGAGTGTCTGCCATATATTAGATGTACTGTCTGGCCAGTAATTAAAGTACATACCTAGCAGTGGTTTAATCTATCACAATCTTTAATACAGTCAGGGTTTTGTAACCCCTCAGTTACACTCACTAACGATTTACTAAACATGTTCCCAAGCCCCTCCATCTGTCTTCCACCGAGGACGACGTAGCGTCTGCATCTGTCTTCCACCGAGGACGACATAGCTCATTCTGAACACAAAGACACACTTGCTCGTCTGCCAAACCGCTTGCACACAGGACGGCCATAAACATCTTCTTACTCCACAAATGGCAGATGAACAGCGCTGCTATGCAGATGAATCTCCATCGTGAACCAACGACAGTCACAGCAATCATTCATGCCAGGAATCTCCCACGCCAATAATTATGAAGCAATAACACCGGTGTCATTAGATAACTGATGATGATTATTTCTCTGCGATGCAGGTTTCATCTCCGTTGTGCAACCAGAATCCTGGTACACAGTTTTACAGGAGTTAGTGTGGGTTACACAATACCAGGTCAACCCACAACAATCTGTTTTTGTTTTTGGGGTGCAAAATATCAATACCCCTGTGTGTGTGTGCGTGCGTGCGTGCGTGTGTGTGTGTGTGTATGAAGAAGTCTTTATTTGTCATGCAGATTAACACACACATGTGAGATGGACGACACAGGAACACACACACACACATGCATTGAGTCGCCGATGAAATGCCTCTCTGCACTTGACCCATACCATCGTCCTTCCCCCCAAGGGCAGCTGGGCTGCAGCGTGGGCCGCGCTCAGGTATCAATCCAAGGGCTCCTGTCCATCTTAGTCAGGGAAGCAACAGCGTTAGCGATCTGTTATACAAGTTTTCCCATTGGGTTTATGTTATTGGGAGCGGAAACCCTTGCGAGCACGGGGGGAGAACATGCAAACTCCACACAGAAAGGCCAGGGAGTTACCCCACCTGGGTATCTGGCAACGCGGCAACCTGGTCCCCAATCGGGAATCAAACCCATGACCTTCTAGCTGTGAGGCGACAGTCCCTTGTTTAAGTGCCATTGTTTACTATACACAATTAGGCTCTAATTGGGAGACATATATATCGCTATTATGTGCAACAATTCTGAACATATTCCCCTTACAAATAAATGGTAATGAGGTGAAGAAGCGTGAGGCAGAGAAACACATCTACTTACAACAGGAGGACGGTTGGTGAATCACCACAAACTGACATGGGAAGCAACATAATGACAGTTGAAATATTGCAGTTGTGGGTAACACCTGGTTGATTGATTGATTGATTGAAAACTTTATTAACAGATTGCAGAATGGGTACAATACAGTACAGCTCAATACACACAATTGTTAAGGGGATGCAGACCAGAGAAAGACTTTCGTCTTGTTTACATCAGGGTCCCCCATTTTCAATTCATCAGGACATATATGACATACATGACATACAGATAGTCAGTACTGCTACATCTTTACATTTATGACATACCAGATTTGCAAATACAGTACTGTTTGTGATACAGAAGGAGTCAAGAAAAGGGAGTATATACATTTGACGTAGAAACTGTACATTGGAGGAGGTTGGGTGGGGGGGGTTGGGTACATTGGGATATTGACAACCATACTGGGTAATTTACATTGGAGGTGGTTGGGGGGGGGGGGGGGGGGGACACACTGTATAAACAAGCAAAACTGTACATTGAGGGAGGGGGGGGGGGGGGAGACACTGTACAAACAAACAAAATTGTACATTGGACTATTGACAAAACCATACTAGGTAAATTACTGTACATTGGAGGGGGTTGGGTTAGGATATTTACAGGGGCCAGTTTTGAATTGCAGTCTCCCGTAGGTGTCCCTTGAGAGAGGTTTTGAAAGTGGGTAGTGATCCACATTCCTTTACAGCTTTGGGTAGGGCGTTCCACATTGATGTGGCATAATTGCGAAACGTGTTTAGTCCCTTATTTGAGCCGAATCTGGGTTTAACATGATTTGTGGAGCTCCCTCTGGTGTTGTGATCGTGGTATTCACTGACCTTTGGGAAGTATTTTGACATGTACATGGGTACCTTGGTCGTGTAGTGTATCTTGTAGACCAGGCCCATTGCAAGTTGCTGTACTCTGTCGTCTACTTGCAAGAGCTCTGTGGATCCGTGACCACGGCCAAATGATGTCCTTATGAACCCTGAAAAGCTCACAGTCTTGTGATATATGATTTGTGAATATATGACATTAAAACACTGTCACAAAATATATTCTCATAGTTATATACCTTATTGTTGCCATTGTGCACAGGTGTCATCTTCTGTGTTTCTCTTCTTGTGCTTCTTGCATTGGTGTTGTTTTACAACCACCAGCTACGCACAAACTTTAAAAAAGCTATTTAGCTCAGTATTGGGGCTATGGTGGTTGATGAAACTCAGGATAAAATTTATTTTCTATTTTACGCATGTGCATAGGGTTAGACGGAGTGTAGTCAATTATCTCAGTGAATTACTTTGTGCCTTGTGAAACACATTGTAATCAGTGATATGTTTATATCTTACTATCACCCGTGAGAACTCTGTGTAAACAGAAATGTGTCTGTATGTATTTATTTCCCTGTGGAACAGTTAGGCTAATCCTGTGTGTGTGTGTGTGTGTGTGTGTGTGTGTGTGTGTGTGTGTGTGTGTGTGTGTGTGTGTGTGTGTGTGTGTGTGTGTGTGTGTGTGTGTGTGTGTGTGTGTGTGTGTGTGTGTGTGTGTGTGTGTGCGTGCGTTTGAGCGTGCGTGCGTGCGTGTGTGAGAGTGTGAGAGAGTGTGAGAGAGAGAGAGAGAGAGAGAGAGAGAGAGAGAGAGAGAGAGAGAGAGAGAGAGAGAGAGAGAGAGAGAGAGAGAGAGAGAGAGAGAGAGAGAGAGAGCACTATAACTATATATTGGCACTATAACAAAAGTCATTCTATTCTCAAAAATCGCTTTATATGTACTTTCTCCCTGTGCCTGGTGGGACGTGTGTGAGGCATGGGTGGCTCTTGTGTGTTACTTGGCCCAGTGCCATCATTGTTGGCCAACAGAGGACAGGGATTTCTGTTTATTCAAATATATTGATTTATGTATCTGTTTATTGGAAAATGCTATGCTGTCTATAATGTCTAAATTTTTGTATACACTTATTGGTTGAGTTTTGAAGCTATGTCATGTTTATTTCCTATAAAACGTCTGTACCATCATTATGAGTGAAGCTTTTGTTTGTACACTGCGGTCTGTAACAAAGGGCTTCTCAGATATGGTAAAATGAACTGTCCTGACAGCGTCTTTCATCAGTCTTGAGTCAACTAAACTTCGATAAGGGCATTTAAAAAAAAAAATTGTATGATCTCTTTTTACTACACAGTTCCGTATGTCTTGTATGTCATAAATGTCCTGATGAATTGAAAATGGGGGACCCCGATGTAAACAAGACAAAAGTATTTTTCTGGTCTGCATCCTCTTAGCAGTTGTTTTGTATTGAGCCATACTGTATTGTATTGTACCCATTCTGCAATCTGTTAATATAGTGTTCAATCAATCAATCAATCTAACATATAGCAAAGACGCACCTAACATGGGGGATTTGTGCTGAGGAATGCTCTCCACCAGTGGCGTCGTTAGCCCTGGGCTTCCGGGGCTTTAGCCCCGGATGTTTTTCTCCTAGCCCCGGATCTAAAAAAAAAAAAAAAAAAATGGTTTACTTTTTTTTTTTTTTTTTTTTTTTTTACTTTTTTTTTTTTTTTTATGTCAGCATTCCCATTGTCTGTGCTGAATGTTTGTTAGTGTTTGGTATTTTTTGTTGGTTTTTAGTACTTTTAAACATTTTTAGTAAGTAGTTTTCATTTGATCCTATAATTCTTTCATTCACCGATTTGTGGACTTTTTTTTTAGTGTCCTGAAAGGCGCCTTATAAATCAAATGCATTATTATTATTATTATTATCATCCAGGAGGGAAAAGACACTTTGGATAGTAGGGACTGCATCTCTGCGTGTCCTGACCAGGAAACACTTTGCAACTGTGATCTCATCTGGCAATAGTTGGATATTGTAATGTGTGGCGAGGGGTTGCAGCAATTCCACTGAGAGAAACTGGTCTGAGGCTGGATAACATGCCTGTATGCCTCTCATAAATTGTTATCCAACTCATGAGAACCTGCTCTCAAGCTCTTGCAGCATTCTGTCGACGACTGGATAGAACAGTCTCTGTCTCAGCTGATCTCCTGAGCTGAGGTCTGAGCTTGTGCCACAAGATGACTCAACTACATACTCGTCCATCCTTTTCTGCTTCCTCCTTTGGCTGGTAGTATGTTCCTCAATCCAAAGGCCATTACATATGGCCTTTGTCCTGTCATACATGTCCACTGCCATCTCTGATGTGCGATAACCTTTGAGTGTGTCCTGCACTGTGCTTTTAAATAGTACAGATATTGAAGATGTGCACTTTAACGCAGCAGCACCTGGAGCCATCCATACCCATGTCCAGTGTCCTATAATAAGCTTTAATCGAACCTCGGATAGTCCGGTTGGTTTGGGGTGGTGTGAAAGCTCATTCACTCTTGCAAGTGAACCCTGCTGCGGTTCATTTGAGATGTGAATGCAAAGCGGACCAAAGGCAGGAAAAGACCCAAAAATCGAATATTTTTTTAATGAGAAGACTGAAACATATGTATATAATGAAACACACAATAGTTTTTTTTCGATTGCCTAAGCATGATTTTGAAAACGGGGCCCGGTGTTTCAAAACACACAATTAGCACAACCACACACACAATTATCAGAACACCTCAGATCCTTTGCTAAATTAAACACTTGTCAAAACCATACACTAATTTTGTTACCATATGAAACACACGTTACATAATGACTTAATTCTGTTTGAACCAGTTACACACACTGCTGTGCTTAACCTAAAACACATTTAGCAATTCTACTTCTCAGTGATTAGAGTACTGTAAGTGAAGTACGCAGATAATGTGCAAATATACAATAAATTCACCAAACACTACACAAGACCAATGCTGTAGACTGATGAAAATATAATTTATTTATCTACATATACCCAAATCAATGATGCAGACTGATGAAAAAAATAACATTTTCTCTCCATATAACCAAATCAGTCAACATTTCAACATGGAGAATCACAACAATACATGTCCCAGTTTTCATGCTACTATGTGCATAACACTGTAAGCTCAGCAAATATCAGACAAACATAAAATACTGTATCCAGTACAGGTTAAAATTACAGTAACACAATTTTTTTTTTGAAAAAATGTAAACAGAAAATACTAGACATTATCTCTTTGCCTAGCTGGATCTGGCAAGATAATTTTTTGTTGTGATTCTCCATGTTGACTGATTTGGGAAAATGGGAGAAAATGTATATTTTCATCAGTCTGCATCATTGGTTGTCTTGTGTAGTGTTTGGTGAATGTATTGTATATTTTCACGTTCTCTGTGTACAGTACTTCACTCTCCTTCCATTTTGGTTGAAGACAGGTGAACTCACCTGCTGCATTTTTATAGTGCTTAAACCTGATTGTGTATCTACAATTAACTGTGTTTTTATTTTGTTATTGGTGTATATGTGTATGTATGTACAGTATATGTATATATATTATATGTATATATATATGTGTATATATGTATATTTGTACTCCTGTTGGGGCTTCTTGGACCAGATCAATGTTTTATCTGGCTAAATAAATAAATAAATAAGAAACTGATGATTTGGTCCTGTTAACTTTGAATTTTCTAGGGACTGCCCATATCCCTCTCATGGACCTGGACCTCACTTTGAGAACCTCTAATGATTCTAGTTATTCAGTATTCATCTCTAATTAATCTAAAATTGCGTATTTCTGTGCCCCCCGGGCTGAAGCCCCCAATGTTTTCTAACCCTAAAAACGCCCCTGCTCTCCACTCATTTGCTCCTCAGGGTAAATCATTTACTTTTCAATTTCAATACTGTCCAGGCTCCCAGGGAAACATTTTCATGTGTTGCACAAAATCGAACCTAGTTGTAGAACCAGAGGTCTTGATGGGTAAACAGCGAATGAGAGTGACTGCTGCTTTGCTGACACCTGGGACTGCAAGTGGATGCAGACTTACAGTCGCGGCTAAACCTCTTTTGTTCCAGGAACCTGAGACAGGGCCGTTGTAAGCCTCTGGGATGAAGTAAAGAGAATACCTGTGGTAAAACAAGATGATGTCAGACAGAAATCCTGTTGCCAATGCTTTTTATAACAAGGCTTGGATTTGATCTTTTCTGCTGTGTTAGTGAATGTTTTTAGAGGGCTCAGATTGATATTTTCTCCACCAAAGGGCAGCAAAGAAACTCGGACAGTGCAGTGTTGTTTGTTTAAAAGTAGGGTGCTAAATGGTAGATAGCAGAGGAGCGCATTAGGAAAATGTTTAAATATGTTAGTGGTCACCCTTTCAGTAAAACTGACAGTACTGTACTGTAGATTGTGAGATCTGGTGTACATAACTTTGAGCAGAAAGAATACAGAAATCTAACCAGATAAATGACAAGCACGCGCACAAACACCTTGTTTGTGTTTTGTTCAAAAACAACTTTTATATGTTACCACTGAATCCCTTGCATAAGCCCAGTTATCTCTTACAACACTAGCTTGTTTGTCTGCTTCTTAAGCTATCGAGTTCATTTTGAAACTCCCCCAAACTCGCTGAGCCATTTCCAGCGATGGGGCAACATCTGCTGTATTTCAAGAGGGTCGGGTTCATTGAGAAGGATTTTGTTATTGCTGAAAGGGCCCTCTGGTTCTACTTGGAGAATAAATATTGCAACAGCTGCCATGTAATGTAACAACACCCGCATCTCTAAACAGTAACACACATGCTTTGTGAATGGGCATAACAAGGGGGGGGGGGCAGCATCGTGTGAATAACAGCAAAGAACTGGAAGGGTTCACAAACCAAGAACAGGGTGACTTTGTGAGAGAAACCCAGGTATTCGCAGGCTTCCTCAGCCACTTGAAACACACAGGCACTCCTCTGTGTGAGCCACACATACACGACCACTGTATCCATAGACATGCCGTTTCAATAGGTCCCTTCTGTCCTGTGAAAGGAGAAATAGACATGGTATTTTAGCCTCGGATGTTAAAAAGAATATGCCAACCGGCAGTGTGATGGTGGACCTTGACTTAGACGAGTCATTTAGTTGGGAAGGACCTGGTTTTGGACCACATACTGCTGTGGTTTCAGTTTTGGGAATCATGCAGAATGTAATATGAAACTGGGAATCAAACCTGTCTTTGGCTCTTGGTGCAATGACCCGTGGACAAGCTTTTTCATGAACAAGCAAGCTTTTGGATAGGAAGTAAGTCCATCACATGTTCCAGCTGAAACAGCTCCAATATTATTATTATTATAAAATAAAGCATGCTCAATACAGATGGTCTGCACATTTTGACATGAGCCCGATTATCAAGTATATAGTAAAAAAAAAACATATTTCTTAACTCAATCCCCACCAACAACATTTATATACGTGTTTGGCCGACAGTGTTAATTTTGGCAGCTATTTTCTTTTTAGTTTTAGTCTTAGTCATGTGTCAGTGTCAAGTGCTCCTTTTTCGTTTTCATCATATTTAGTCATCTTCATTTATTTTTCGTTTAGTCAGTTTTAGTCAACTAAATGTCTGAGCATTTTAGTCTTAGTCAGTTTTTGTCTCAATTTTGTCTTTTTTGTTTTAGTCTAGATTTAGTCAACATGGAACATATTCTGATTTAAATTGCGTATTTATTTTTTAACCTAGGGGAATCTGAGTCTGCGGCACAAGTGATACACAGGAAGGGTGCGCTGTCGATCTGTGAATGGAGAAATAACTTAATAACACATTATCTCTTCTTGCCTTGCTCAGCTGGCAGCTGTTTATTTGATAAATATTAAATAACAGTAACAGCAGTAACAGTGTAACAACACTAACTAACAGGATACTGTGTTGTAAACAAACACACAGTACAGTAGTTGAGTAGATAGTAATAGTAGTGTGTATAGTACACACAGTAGCAATCTGATTGCAATGTGCTTGCATAAAAACATATTAAATGATAAATCACATTTTGAGGTTGGTAAAGTGCCCCATGGTGATGGAAGAGGTCTGGTTAGGGGTTAGAGTTAGAGGTGGTCTAGGTCTGGTTATACTGATCCGATACCAGTGCATACATAAAAAAAAATGAATAATCTTTTTATATTATATAAATTATAAAACTTTTCTTTTTCTTTTTTACAGCTACTGTTTTATATATACTGTTTTTAGTAATAACTAGAAAGTAATGGTATTTATTCAACAACAGGTGATTGTATAGATTAGTATTAGTATCATTAATTGACAACTATGCTCAATTAGTTCACCCACGGAAAGGTTGTTGGCACATTGGTTCCGCACGGACGTTACATGTTGTCGCACTTCCTATCTAGCCTGCTCCGTTCCAGTTAGCTAGTAGTAACGTCTATGTTGTGATTTTTAAGGCAAAATAAATATTCAACATTCTCTTTTGAGACTCCGCCTCAGACTCTTATCATTTGGCACTAAAAGCTAAACATTGTCACCGATATGGCTCTCCGCATTATGTCATTAATTGCGTGCACGTGTGGGAGAGGTCGATCAGTTAGCCACGTTAGCGTGAGCTAGGTTAGCCACTAGTTAACGCGAGCTAGATGGAAATACAAACAATGTAACGTTACTGGTGAAAAAGTGATTTACCTTGGAATACTCCTTTGCCAACTTGCTGTACTTTGCTTGCAGGTCTGCAGCTGGATTATGAATAGTCCCAACTTTAGCCAAGGTAATGTTAAGATAAAACTAGCTTTTCAGATAGCTCTTCAGCTAATGCTAATAACACAGAGCTCCCCGTCAGCCGTCACACTGCTCTGTCGGGACAATGGCATTAAGAAAAGTTATAATTATTTTGTCTCGTCTTGTTTTAGTCAACAATATCAACATACATGAAGAGAAATTTCGTCCTGGTTTTTGTAAATTACATTTTTGTGTCCTCAGTTGTGGTCAACGATATTTAATTAACTATTTAGTCACGTTAGCGTCACATGGTTTTCAATAACATGACGTCACGTCTCGTCGTCTTGAAAAAAACCTTTGTTGACGAACATCTTTCGTCATAATTTTCGTTGACAAAATTAACACTGTTGGCCGACAATCGTTTTTTTCTTTTTTTCGATATTTTTAATCATTATTCATCCGGGGACCTCTGTGTTACCATAGGGAATGAGTCTGAGATCGCCAAAGTGCAATACCGGCCGCATCCAGCTAGACGGCGGTATTGAGCACCCTTTGAAATCTTATGTATTGGCCTGTGCAACGGTCAAATGTCACCGGCTCACTTTTCTTTGTCGGGCGAATGGAGCAGTTATAACGATCGGATTGAGACACGTCAAATTCTCCCAATGCATGATATGTGGTGGATTATGTTGGCGACACGATCGACACCAATACTGGGACTCGCAATCAGATAATTGGAATATTCATTTTGGGATACATCCTAGTGAAGGTAAGGGCTACCAACCATGTCTTCACCCCGATCGCAACATATGTGTGTACGTATGCCGTTGGTGATCAAAGCATAAAAAAAACGACCCCCCCCCCCCCTTTCATGCATTCATGATGAAACATAATACCTATGATATAGATTTGATTTGGGAATAATAGTGTGTACAGGAAAGAAACGGCAATGTTTATAGTATAATTGACGTATAAGCCTATTACTAAGCCTTTTGGGAATTACCCCAGATCACACTATAACGATACTTATATTCACCACGGTATAACACGGGAACGTATGGATGGAAAAATGTATTCTTTTTCACATATTGAACGATAGATAGGTGATGTCAAATGGGCCATAGCTTTACAAACAAGGTGACGCACTCCTATATTTTAAAGCGTGGCAGTGCTAGAACGGGGCCCCGTCTAATCCCCGGCGGTCAATGAGTTAATTAAAGAAAAAAATATATATATATTGTGGCAGATATCATCCCCCGTCACATGGCTATGTGGAGGAAGGGAGATACTACTGCCACGGACAGAGGAGAGTCAATTAAGGAGTGATTAGGACTGATGGAATACACCTGTGCACCACATGATCACCCACATCCCACACACACACACACACACACACACACACCAGACACACATACATGCTTGTTTGAATTTATGTGTGCCATTATTACTGTCAAATGTAATGATGGTGAAATATTTGTATAATGAGGCTATGGCTGTATGTGTATGTCACCGAATTTCCCCAAGGGGATTAATAAAGTTCATCCTTATCCTTATCCTTATAACATAAAACCCTATAGGAAAGACAGAGTAGAGTTGAGTGGAGGTGAGGAAGGAGCAGAGTGCAGAGAGAGAGAGAGCGATATACAGAGTTTGTGAGGTGAGAGGTAGTTGTAAGGAGAGGATAAAGCGAGAAGGTGATCATGGTAGTGGACCCTAGACTGGCTGAGAAACCACCTTGTGAAACTGACCCTGGACCGAAGACAAACCCTGAGTATTGAACATTCCCTTTTTGTACAAGGGCCTGTTACGTGTTTTCAGGTTTATCTTTTTTTATTGGAAGAATTTATGCAAATGTATACATTCCAGTTATACTTTCAAATTATACATCTTCCGGGGCGGTCAGGTGGCGTAGCGGAGATTGCGCTCGTCACCAATGCAAGAGACTCGACTCCCGGAGTCAGCATTGCCTTGGCTTGGGCTGATCGCTATACTAACTCGTTTGGCTGGGTTAGGGGGAGGGAAGCCGTGGGTGGGAAACTGGCGTTGTGGACAGCGACGCCTACAGGTCAGGTCTGGGCGCTTGCTCAGCGGAGGCAGGACTTGAGGAAGGCAGCGTGACCTCCCACGCGTTACACTTCACCAATGAGAGCCCTCGCTGCCAGGTGAGAAGAGAGCCACTGGCTGTCGCCGCACGTGTCGGAGGAAGCGTGCGGATACTTCAGGGTTCCCTTGTACCGACCAGTAGGAGAACATGCGCACAACAACCAGGTAGGGGAGGGGGGGGGAATTGGCACAACGACTAAATCGGGACGGGGAGAAAACAGAGAAAAATCTGAGAAAGAGATATACAAAAAAAAATTAAATGTACTATAAGATAAGATAAGATAAGATATTCCTTTATTGATCCCCTTGGGGAAATTCAGGCATCATAGCAGCATGGGGGAGGGGGGGGGTACATGTAGTAAAAACAACACAAGCAGTGTAAACAAATAGGTCAATATAATTTACTATCTAACTAACTGAAAAATATATTCACAGTATTCACAGTGTCACATAAGGTGCAGTATGCATAAGGTAGTGTTATAATTTACATTATTCACAGTATCCACTGAAATATACATTATTCACAGTATCACAGTAAGTAAGTAAGTAAGTAAGTATTTATAAAGCACCTTTCATACATGTCATGTAGCTCAAAGTGCTGTACACAATTATAGGCATATATAACGATAAAAGCAATAAAGTCATAGTGATCAGTTAAGATCAATGTTAAAAAGAAAATAATAATAATAATAATAATAATAGTAACGTAAAAATGAAAATAACGTAAAAACAGTCATTTGCTTACCAGTTTGGGAGAACAGGTTCGCACAAACATTTCCGCTCAGTGGCAACCGGAAGTGCACTAAACCAATGCACTTGTATGGTAGGTAGCAATGTTTAGGTCTTATAATGCTAGTGTAGTTACGTTTTTATCAGTGGTCATAGTTGGGTCCATAGTGCTTTACCAAGTCCCACGGATCCATCAGTGGCCGTGTATTGTGTGCGTATGTACCCGTTCGCTCATGTGGTCAGTGGCCAGAGTTGGGTCCACAGGACTTATCCAAGTCCCATGGACCCATCAGTGGCCGCGTCTTGTGGTAGAAAGAAAGAAAAAGAAAAACGTATAAAGAAAACAGTCTAAAGTTTGAAAGTTTGGGAGGTCCGCAAAAACACGCCTTCAGCTCAGAAGCTGAGGTGTGTCAAAAACTTTTGAAAAACTGGAGGCGTGTCTCCTATTGTACCCATTCCTTCATCTAAAAAGTTTGAAAGTTTGGGAGGTCCGCAAAAACACGTCTTCAGCTCAGAAGCTGAGGCGTGTCAAAAAACGTTTGAAAAACTGGAGGCGTGTCTCCTATGTACCCGTTCCTTCATCTAAAAAGTTGGGTCCACAAGGCTTATCCTAGCCTCATGGATCCATCAGGTTTTTCCAAGCCATAACTATTTGTAAGCTAGACTGTATAGGTACGTTTTTAATTTTCCTTTAAAAATGTGTATAGAGCTGGCGTTTCTGATGTGTGTTGGTAGTGTGTTCCATAGTTTTGGGGCATAGTTGGCAAATGCCATACTTCCTATCCTTTTTTGGTTTCTGGGCGTGTCTAGTAAACCTGTAGTGGATGACCGTAGCGTTCTTGAGGGCAGATAACTAACTAGGGAATTTGCTATGTATTTTGGGCCTTGCTCATTAAGAGCTTTATATGTTAGGAAAAGGACCTTAAAATCAATTCTATGAGTTATTGGAAGCCAGTGCAGAGTGGCCAGGACTGGAGTGATATGTTCTCTTCTCCTTGTATGAGTTAGTAATCGAGCTGCAGAGTTTTGGATAAGCTGAAGCTTCCCAATGGTTGCTTTGGGAAGACCAGTGAACAGTGCATTACAATAGTCAAGCCGACTTGATACAAAAGCATGAATAAGTTTCTCTGCATCCTTTTTATTTACGAAAGGTCTTACTTTCGCTATGTTTCTTAGGTGGAAGAATGACGTTTTCATGGCCTTATTTATATGAGACTTAAAGGTCAAGTCTGAGTCCAAGATGACACCTAGGCTTGTAACCTCAGTCTTTACATAGGATGACAGACTCCCCAGGTTTTTACAAAGCACTTCCCTTTTCGCTTTTGGGCCGATCAATAGGATTTCGGTCTTGCTTTCGTTTAATTTTAGGAAGTTATTGTTCATCCACTTGTTTATTGCTAACAGACAATTTGTAATGGACTGTATGGCTGTAGTGTTATTTGGTTCTGCGGAGATATATAGTTGTGTATCATCAGCATAACTATGGAAGCATACATTGTGGTCTCGAATGATGTCCCCGAGGGGCAGCATATATAGTGAGAAGAGTAATGGACCAAGGCAGCTTCCTTGTGCGACTCCAAAATTGCTGTTATGTTCCTCGGATACATTGTCTCCAAGCTTAACATAGAACCTTCTCCCCTTAATGTATGTTATGAGCCAATTTAGTACATGATCGGAAAAGCCAACCAGTCTTTCTAGACGACTGATCAAGATATTATGGTCAATCGTATCGAACGCTGCACTAAGGTCCAATAGGACAAGAATTGAGACTTTGCCAGCATCGGAGTTTAGCCTGAGGTCGCTAACTATTTTGGTAAGGGCAGTTTCAGTGCTGTGATTTGTTCTGAAACCTGATTGTAGTTCATCCATGATGTTATTATCTTTGAGAAAGGAGTTTATTTGTACTGAGACTATCTTTTCTAATATCTTGCTGATAAATGGAAGGTTCGATATTGGCCTATAGCTTTTTAGTTCGTTTACATCTAAGTTTGTTTTCTTTAGTAGTGGTTTTACTACAGCTGTTTTAAATGCATCTGGAAAAGTGCCTGTTTGAAGAGACATATTTATGATTTCAAGGACATGATTTGAGACACTATCAAACACACAGTATCCACATAAGGTGCAGTATGCCTAAGGTAGTGTTATTGTCCTCCTTGGGTTCCTATTAGTCCTAGGTCAATGTCTGGCAGCAGTCGCTGCCCCCTGTTGTGGAGCCTGGAGGCCGCTAGTCGCTGCCCACTGTTGTGGAGCCTGATGGCGGCTGGTATGAAGGACTGTCCGAGGCGGTTAGTTGAGTGTCGGGGGGGTATGAGTCTGTGGCTGAACGAGCTTCTCATCTTGACTAGCTCGTCGTAGAGGGGGTGGTAGGGGTTCTCCATGATGGCAGCCAGCTTCCTTCTCATCCCCCTCTCTGCCATCACCTCTAGTCTAGGTAGCTCGACTCCCACCACGGAGCTAGCCTTCCTCACCAGCTTGTTGAGCTTGTTGGTGTCCCTTGAGTTGATGTAGCCTCCCCAGCATGCCACAGCATAGAAGAGGACGCTGGCCACTGCAGACTGGTAAAATGACTGCAGCAGTCTATTGCACACGTTGAAGGACCTGAGTCTCCTCAGGAAGAACAGCCTGCTCTGTCCCTTCCTGTAGAGGGCCTCTGTGTTATCCGACCAGTCCAGTTTATCCACTATCATTACTATCCCAGAACCCCACCCCATCCCACCCAAGGAGGGCGACAACAAACATACATATAATTCACATAAATACATGTTTTTAATAATTAAACATAAATGACAGAAAAAACGATGCAAAAAGAAATTAAGTAAAATCAAAAGAAATAAGAAAAAATTTAAATAAAAAACAGTAATAATAATATATAATATAAGTAATACTCTCCATTTTGGTAGCATCATTTCCAGATAGTTATAGAAAAAAAAGGAAAGGAAATTTAACACCCTCTGCTAGACCACCACAATGCCATCTCCCCAGCCATACGTGGACTAGCAGTGTCAGAAAGGTAGGTGGGGGAAGGAGGGGGTCATGGGGTCCGAGGTTTGGAAGGAGAAGGGACTTAGGTCATATGGGTTTTGAAATGAAGTAGGAAGGGCTGCCATGTTTTGTGGAAAGTATCTGTGTGGCCTTGTGTTGTGAATCTGATTCTCTCTATATGTATGAGAGACATAACATCCCTCATCCAGTGCAAATGTGAAGGGGGAGTGGCTGCCTTCCAGTTGAATATGATGAGGCGTCTGGCAATAAGTGAGGCAAAGTCCATAGCATTGGATTGCCCAATAGAAATTGCGGCGTTCTCCGGTGTCAGACCAAATAATGCAATGAGAGGGCATGGGTCAACATTCACAGCAAAGATATCTGAGTAAGATTTTAAAATGGAAGTCCAGAAAGGGGCCAGTGCTGGACAATGCCAAAACATATGGATAAGCGAGCCAGGGGCTTGGTGGCACCGGTCGCATATGGGATCCATGCCAGGATTTATCTTCGCATGTCTAGTCTTTGACCAATATAGACGGTGGAGGAGCTTGAACTGTATCAGTATCGGGCACATAATCATTGAAGAAGAGTGTATTCGGGCAAGAGCATTTTCCCATTCTTTGTCTGTAAATTGATGATTTAGATCGGACTCTCAGTTCTGTCTTATAGCCAATACTGAAGAAGGTAGGGATAAGGATATGATGTTATATAGCTTAGATATGAGCGTGCGCATGCGCATGAGCCTAGATAATAATAATAATAATGCGCAAGCCCTCGCACACACGAAGGTTTTGCCCCCACGCCGGTAGAAAATAATAACAATGCGAGAGCCCTCGCACACACAAGGTTTTGCCCCCACGCCGATAGATAATAATAATAATAATAATAATAATAATAATAATACTTAGAATAATAATACTTAGACAAACGCAAGCAATTGGCACAAGTGTAAATTATGCATTTGTCACTCAGTTTTAACATTGATGCACTTAGCTCAACTTGTTCATCAGCTGGATGTGGAGCCTAAGGTCACAAGTTTAAATCACTCTTAGTTAATATTTTTTTTTTTTTTTACGTTTAATAAATGTATCATCTCTCTATATTAACGTAACTAGCTAATTTTCAGCCCTGATGAATTGAAAATGGGGGACCCTGATGTAAACAAGACGAAAGTCTTTCTCTGGTCTGCATCCCCTTAACAATTGTGAGCTGTACTAATAAACTTTTCAATCAATCAATCAATCATGTAACCTACAGCAGCGGTTCTCAACAGGGGTGCCGCGGAATCCAGGGTGCCGCAGAGAGCTGCCAGGGGTGCCTTGAGATAATTTTTTTTTTTTGTATTATTATTACAGAAAATTATCACTAAATTGCTATCTGTTGCAGCTGCACTGTTTTCCATGAAAATACCATATTTGGATAAGTTTGACCATTTCTCAAAATCTGAAAATCATTATTCAATAAAACACAGAAAAGGATCACCAAGTTACTCTGGATAAAAAAAACGTTTACAGACAACATTGAGACAAAGCTTCCTGACACATCTCCATCCAAACTCTTGGAAGAACTCATTGAAATCTCATCTGATACCACCTGGAGAGCTAGTTTCCAAGTGTGGTGCTGAGTACCAAGTATCTCATGATGCAGCAGTTAAGGTGTTGATACCATTCAGCACCACATATCTGTGTGAAGCTGGCTTTTCATCCATGACAGCTCTGAAAACAAAATGTAGGGCCAAGTTGAGCCTTGAGGATGACATGCGTGTTGCCTTGTCAAAGATCTCCCCACGTATTGACCGTATTATTAGCCAGCAGCAGCAGACCTCGCATTGAGCTAGAAATGTCCACTGAGTGAACGAGTGCTTATTTTCTGTATTTATTAATATTTTTTGAGAAATGGTAACTTGGTGATCCTTTTCTGTATTTAAAAAAAATACATGATTTTCTGTTTTTGAGAAATGGTCAAACTTATCCAAATATGCTATTTTTATGGAGAACAGTGCAGCTGCAACAGATAGCACTTTAGTGATCCTTTTCTGTATTTAAAAAGAAATACATGATTTTCAGTTTTTGAGAAATGGTCACACTTATCCAAATATGCTATTTTTATGGAAAAGTGTGCAGCTGCAACATATAGCACTTTAGTGATAATTTTCTGTAATTTTATTTAAAGAAATATGCTATTTGATTTACTACTACAAGCAGTGTAATGTCAACAGTACTAAGCCATTTAGACCTGAAACACATGTTAATAATGCATTATATAGCCTGCATATACACACAAATGTGTTTCCCGGGTTCTTAAATAAACATTATTTTAAAAGCAAGCACTTTTGTCATCATTGTGTCAAATCCATACATTCTTGTTAGGAGACAAGATGGCGTCGGGTGTGGCTGGAGCGACAGCAGCTCTCCTAACTTGTATCTTGTTCTTAAACATTGCAGGGTTTCTTGGCTATACCTTCCATGATTTTAATAACAGATTCTTAAAGGAATGTAAATCACAAATTGATGATACTCCTTCGAACGGAATGAACGCCAAACATTTTGGCTTCGGTAAAGCGGCGGTGTTGACTACGTTTGTTTGTCACCTGGGGCAACACCGCGTCAAATCCAAATCAAATAAGCGGAACGTAAACGCTAGGAGGCTTATTATAGCAATTTGCCTGCTATTGTCCTGGGATATTCATCAGTGTCCTGGTCCAACTACAACAGCAAACGGTGCAAGCTTCGCCGACACCTGCGATTCTACCTCCTCTCAGGTAAGCACCTTGTTCAGAGGCTACTCCTGCCCCAAGACCAGTCAGCAAACTTACCTTGTTCAACCTGTACTCCCGAGCGTTATGGAGGAACCAATAGCCCTCCAGCTACGATGTCCAGACACCGGCCCGGGGTGGTCCAAGGAGGTCGATCCAGCTGGGTGCCCATTCCTACCAAGCTCCACGGAGGACCCAGTGACCATCCAGCAGGGTCGTTTCGCCAACCGAAGAGAGTTCCAGGAGGTTGATCCAGGCGCAAACCCACACAAAGACGATATGAACACACCGCGCAAACACATGCTGCATAACAACAACAACAACAACAACAACAACAAGCGTAGTAAACAGAGCCATCCAAATGAACCGGAAGTGGAAAGTCTTCCCAACTGTAAATAACTCAAGACTTATTTGGGACTCAAGTGCTAAACCAAAGGGTATATTAGGCGGACACTTGAACATACGAAGTTTAAAACCCAAAAGTGAAGAGATAAGTCATATGTTACTAGAGTCTAATCTCGATTTCCTAGGTTTATCAGAAACTTGGCTCACTGAGAATTCTCCATATGCTGCTGTAACACTTCCGGGTTATAATATCTACAGAAGGGATCGAATGGATACGAAAGGGGGCGGTGTTCTGATCTACACCAGAGACACCATCCGTTGTAAGGAGATACAATGGCAAGACCCAAACGATCTAGAATGTATAGGTCTGAATATGATCCTGTCGCCTCAGATGTCCTTTACACTTATAGTCATTTATCGACCACCTTCCTCCAACATTAGCTTTTATGATAAATTTAAGAATGTACTAAGTCAATGTGATTTTAAGAGAGAGGTCATTATAATGGGTGACTTGAACTTGAACTGGGAGGACAAGGCAACAAGGAAGAAGCTCAAGCTAATTACTGACAGTTTTAACTTAACTCAAATGGTTAAAGGCCCAACGCGAATAACAAACAGCACCAGCACTCAGATTGACTTAATATTCACTAATAGACCCGAAAGAATTACAAAAACACACAATATGATAACAGGGCTGTCAGACCATAATATGGTGCTGATATCAAGAAAACGAACAGGCAAGCGGTTCAATACAAATGCTGGGAAAAGTGAATCATTTGGCATTCCAAAACACAAGCAAGAGAAGTTTAGATTAGCCATACAAAACTTAAACTGGAACGATCTACTGCTTGAAAATGACCTAGAAACAACTAGTCAAGTTTTTTTTTTTTTTTTTATTATTGCAAAACAAAAATTATTAAAAGTCAGTACTCAACACATAATGCATAATGAAACTAACAGTCAAGGTGGTTAAAATTACATGCAAGTACAGAAACAAGACAATTATATAAATGTTTATATAGGACATACCCCTAATACCTATTTTCTAAAACCCTACACACATATGCTCCAGCTCGAACCCCCCCCTCCCGGACCCCTCCTTGGATAGTACCTCCATTATCCCTCACTCCTAACCAGACACTACCATTATAAGCTAGCTTTTATTCTCTCCACCACTTCTACCCACATTGACATTTTGGATTCGTTGAGACCCAGAATTCTTGCTGTAGATATTTCTTGATATATCACATCGAGATATGTAAGAGACCAAACTTTCCGGCAAATTTTTTCCGGTTGAAACCAGCGTGATGCGATCAGTTTTTTAGCTACTGTGATACCCGATAAGACCAATCTCTTTAGCTGTGGATTTACTGCAAACTCAAAAACATAATTTAAAAGCAATACAGAGGGGTGTACTGGTATATTCCAAGATACGAGTTTTGATAATTGATGGGTCACATCTTTCCAGAATGCCTTAACTGGTGGGCAGTCCCAATACATGTGCATAAATGTCCCTTCGTCTCCATTTGTACATTGGGAGCATTTTGAGTCCTGTTTCAGGCCCATTCTGTTCAGTCTTATAGAATGAATGAATGAATGAAAACTTTATTAACAGATTGCAGAATGGGTACAGTACAGTACAGCTCAATACATACAATTGTTAAGGGGATGCAGACCAGAGAAAGACTTTCGTCTTGTTTACATCAGGGTCCCCCATTTTCAATTCATCGTAACATATATGACATACATGACATACAGATAGACAGTACTGCTCCATCTATACATTTATGACATACCAGATTTGCAATTACAGTACTGTTTGTGATACAAAAAGAGTCCAGAAAGAAAAGAGTATATACATTAGGCGTGGAAACTGTACATTGGATTGGGTAGGTGGGGGTGGGGGGGGACTGTACATTGGAGGTGGTTGGGTGGGTGGGGGTTGGGGGGGGGGTTGGTTAGGAGTGGGGGGGGGGGGGGGGTTGGTTAGGAGTGGGGGGGGGGGGGGGGGGGTTGGGTAGGAGGGGTGGGTGGGGGACACTGTACAACTGTACAAACAACACTGTACATTGGATTATTGACAAGACCATACTTGGTAATTTACTGTACATTGGAGGGGGTTGTGTTCGGACATTTACAGGGGCCAGTTTCGGGTTGCAGTCTCCCTTAGGTGTTTTTTGAGAGTGTTTTTGAAAGTGGGTAGTGATTCACATTCCTTTACAGCTTTGGGTAGGGCGTTCCACATTGATGTGGCATAATTGCGAAACGTGTTTAGTCCCTTGTTTGAGCCGAATCTGGGTTTAACATGATTTGTGGAGCTCCCTCTGGTGTTGTGATCGTGGTATTCACTGACCTTTGGGAAGTATTTTGTCATGTACATGGGTACCTTGGTCGTGTAGTGTATCTTGTAGACCAGGCCCATTGCAAGTTGCTGTACTCTGTCGTCTACTCTAAGCCATCCTAGGTTGTCAAAGTGGGCAGGGGTGAGGTGGGTTCTAGGAGTAAGGTCAAGCAGTAGTCTGACCAGTTTGTTTTGAGATGTTTGTAATTTTGTTTTTAGCGCCTTTGAGGTGCTTTGGTACCATGAGGTGCAAGCATAGTCGTAGTACCCTTGAATGAGTGCTCCTGCTAGAGTCTTCAGGGTATTCTTGTTTACCAGTGAGGAGATCCGGTACAAGAATCGAGTTCGTTGGTTGACTTTTTTTATTACATTGGATGCCATTTTGTCACAGGAAAGATTTGCCTCTAGGATGGAACCCAGGTAGGTAATATCTTCTTTCCTTGTGACAATATTGTCACACACTGTAACTGAGAAGCCGTCGGTCTTGCTGAGTTTGTTATTTGAACCGAAGAGAATGGACTCTGTTTTGCCCATGTGTAATGATAGTTTGTTATCAGCGAGCCATATGCAGATTTTGCCTAGTTCTGAGCTGAGGGTTTTTTCAACCTGTAACTTGTTCTTGTCAGAGACCAGCAGGGCTGAGTCGTCCGCAAACAGGAACAAGTTGCAGTCACAAGCTGACGACATGTCATTTGCATAAATTAGGAACAGTAGCGGACCTAGTATGCTTCCTTGTGGAACACCACAGTTTACTGTGAGGGGGGGGGATAGGGTACCGTTTACCTCCACCATCTGCTCTCTCCCCTCCAGGTAGGATTGCATCCAGCTCACTGATAGACTATCAAAACCAATTGCTTTTAGCTTGTCAATCAGAATGGTGTGATTGACAGTGTCGAAGGCCTTTTGTAGGTCCAGCATGACCATGCCGCAGTATTTGCCCGCGTCCACCTCTTGTTTGATGTGGTCGTTTAAATAGAGAAGGCATGTGTCAGTGGAGTGGGATGTTCTGAAGCCAGATTGGAATTCGTAGATTAGATTTTTTTCCGCAAGGTATTTTTCGACCTGTTCGTATACAATTTTTTCCATGACTTTCGAGATGGAGGTAAGGATAGAAACAGGGCGGTAGTTGCCTGGGTCTAATTTACTGCCTTTTTTGTGCAGAGGGGTCACTCTCGCAATTTTGAAGTCCTTGGGGACGTGTCCCTGTTTTATGGAGAGGTTTATTATGTGTGTGATGACTGGGGTGATGGCGGCTGCTGAGTCTCTGAGGAATTTGGAGGGGATGTTGTCATGGCCAGTGGCCTTGTTGGGTTGGAGGGCGCTCAGTTTTTTGAGTACCTCATCTGTTGTTACCATTTCCAGTTTGAAGTCGTCTTTGTGGACCCCTAGGTTCTTGTAGTATGCTACTATGTGTTCTACCCCATAATGCCCTGAGTGGGAGGGTAGTTTGTTTACCAGTGTTGTGGCTATGTTTGTGAAGAAACTATTTAAGTAATTGGCTACATCCAGCTTTTCTGTGATGAGCGTGTTGTCCGTCTTTATGTTTATGTTTGAGAATCTGGTTTTAAGTTTTTTACTGCAGCCTAGTTGGTTATTGAGTAATTTCCAAAGTTCACGCGGTTTGTTTTTGTTTTCCTCGGTTTTGTCATTGATGAATTTTTTCTTTGCTGTTTTGATCATGGAGTTTACATCATTTCTTAGTCTGTTTCTTTCTAGTTTGAGTTCAGTCATGTGGGCTTGGAGTTCACTGCTCGTGCTTATGTTAAGCTTTGACTGACTTTTACGAAACTCAGAGCATTTTTTGTCTCTGGTTTTCATAGCGATCAGTATTTCAGCGTGCATCCACGGCTCAGCGCGATTTTTTACCCTAGTGGTTCTTAGGGGGGCCATGTTGTTTAATATCGTTGAAAATTTGGTTTTGAAGCCAAGCCATGTTTCTTCAACCAGTGTACCATTGAGTTCATCTGACCAGTCCAGGCTCTTCAGTTCAAGGTTAAAGGCCTCGCTAGAGTACGTTTTGAGGTCTCTAGATGTGACTGTTTTGTGACAGCCAGCCTTTTGTTTTAGCTTTTTGCGGGTACAGAATATCATATAATGATCACTTAACCCGCATGCTATAACCCCTTTATTGGCGATCTTGGACTTGTCAGAGGTCAGGATGAGGTCAATGGTAGTCTGAGTTGACTCACACACACGTGTGGGTTGTGTGATTAGCTGGCTGAGGCCGTGCAGATCACAAAACCTATTGTAGGATTTGAAGACGGGTGCATCTTTTTGTTGCATATCCGTGTTCCAATCCCCAATAAGAATCATTTCTGTATCCTCGACTCCAGCTAAGCACGCATCCAACACGTCATAAAAGCCATTTTGGTCTGGCGGTCTGTAAATTGTGCCGACTAGAACAGATTTCAAATAGAATTTCTACAAAAACAGTTTCAATAGCCTCATGATCTAGGTCTGTACGGTTAATAAATTTGGTGTCTTGATGGATGTACATACAGACACCTCCTCCATGCCTGTTCCTGTCATTGCGGACTAAAGAATAGTTCTCTAATTCAATTTCCGGGTCTGTTACTGATACGTCCAGTTTAGTTTCTGAGAAACATAGTATGTTTACCTTTCCGTTACTGAAATGTTGTCGTATTTCTGCCATTTTGTGCCTGAGGCTATTTACATTGAGATGAAAGATATGTAGTCCGTTTTTATCTGCTGTTTCGTCAATATCCTTGAGATATAGGTAGGATTCTTCTTCTGTGGGAAGGGGGGGGGGCTCTGTGATGCCCGGAGGGGGGGTGGGGGATCCTAGTCCGTTTTTATCTGCTGTGTCGTCAATCTCTGTGGGAAGGGGGGGGGGCTCTGTGATGTCCGGAGTCAAGTATGTCCTGTGAATATAGTTAAGATTGATTTGTTGATGGTCCGGGTTCCTTGATGTAAGACGGACATTTGCCCATGCTTCTTGCCAATCAAAGTCACTTTCCAGGTCTGGAATATCCCTCCTCCAGACAGTGTCTAGTTGAAGGGTTTCATACGAGGACGTTAGTAATTGATAATAAAAACCTGATACAAAACCTCCCAATGTTTCTCTTTCATAGAAAAATGTGTGGTATCTGTGGTGTTCAACTGGTATGTGTAATGGAATACCGTGAGACCTCAAACATAGGCGTAACTGTATGTAAAAAAGCCATGTGGACTCGGTGAGGTTAAACTTTGTGCATATTTCTCCATAACTACAGAAGCCCTGGTTATTAAAAATATCCCCTAATGAGTGTATGCCTTGCTTTTCCCATATAGGGAATCTTATAGGATGTTTTCCCATTAAGAGTGCATTGTTATTGAATATGGGAGTGTGATTATGCCATTTTTGAGGGTTAGGATATTTCTTTTGTGTTTCCCGCCATGTTCTGATTGCATGGGTAATTATGGGGCCAAATTTCCGCTCACAGTGCTTGATTGAAAGTTTAGTGTGTGCTATGTCCCTGTGGGGCTACTATGTTTTCTTCCAATTCTCTCCAAGATACCAAAGCCTGGGGATCAAACCATATTGTCAATGGTCTTAATGTGAAAGCCTTAAAATATTGTAAAAAATCTGGAACTGCCATGCCACCGTCTGCTTTATTTCTCTGTGCGGTGGATCTTTTTATGCAAGGTGGTTTGTTATTCCAAATAAATTTGTATGTGGAGGAGTGTAATCTTTTCCAGTAGCCCTCTGGAGGGGGTAACGGTAGCATTGAGCTGATGAAGTTGATTCTTGGTAATACATCCATCTTAACTATTGATACCCTTGCCTGTACTGAGTTTTTAAGTTTTGCCCACCTGTCCAGGTCGTCTTTGATTTTGTTCTGTATTTTTGTGTAATTGTGCTTCACCGTTTGTCTTATGGTGGGAAATATTTCCACACCCAAGCATCTAAAATGTTTTACCATGGGTATCGCACCTGGGAGGGTTGTGTCTTTTTTTGCATGGATGTTAAGAGGAAGGAAAGCCGACTTCGGCCAATTTATTTTAAATCCCGATAAATCACCAAAGTTCTCTATCAACTTGAGTAGATGCGGCAATGTGGTGTTGGGGTTTTGCATGAACAATATTACGTCGTCCGCATATAAACTAATTTTATGTTGTGTGCCCTTGATTACGATTGGTTCTATGTATTGGGATTGTCTTATATATTGTGCTAAAGGCTCTAATGATAGATCGAATAGTCCAGGACTAAGAGGGCAACCCTGTCTGGCTGAGCGTGATACCGGAAAGATTTCGGAGATGAATGTGCCTGTTGTAATCATGGCCGATGGGTCCTTGTATAATACTTTAATCATATCAATGAATCCTTTTCCTAACCCCATCCTTTCTAATACTGCCCATAGAAACGCCCATTCCAGCCTGTCAAATGCTTTCATAGCATCCAGGGATAGCATCGCCTTAGGTGTGGTGTCCTCTTTGTCTGCATCTAGTACGTGCAGTATTCGTCTTATGTTATCATTGATCAGGCGACCTCTTATGAAGCCAGTTTGGTCCGGATGAACTAAAGACGTCATATGCTTTTGCAATCTGATGGCTAATACCTTAGAGTACAGTTTGACATCGGTTCCGAGGAGGCTTAAAGGTCTGTAACTACCGCACTCGGTGGGGTCTTTGTCTTTTTTGAGAAGGACTGAAATGAGTGCGATATTGTGGTGTTTATGGAAGCTCCCCTCCTTGACTGAGTATAAGATCATAATAGTAATAAGGGTCCAAATATGTCCCAACAAGAAAGGTACATTTCTGATGGGATACCGTCTCTTCCCGGAGCCTTACCGTTTTTCATTCCGGATATGGCCTTCTTGAGTTCTTCTAATGTGATCGGTGCTTCTAACTGTTTAGCGACGTCCTCCGAAAGTTTAGGGAGAATAATTTGATTAAGATATGTGTCCAATTTGTTTTGATCAAAGGTCGTTTCTGAATTATACAAGTCGGAGTAGAATTCTTTGAATGTATCGTTTATTATTTTGGGGTCTGTTACAAGTACTTGTTGTTTTCTAATGGCAGTTATATCTGCAAATTTTGCATTAATTCTTAATCGCATGGCTAATAGGTGACTAGGTTTAGAACCTTGGAAATACTGCTGTTGTCTTGTGCTGCGTATTTGCATTTCCGATTTTTGTCTGTATATTGCATTGATCTCTGTCTTTAGAATGTTAACTTGATTTTCTAGTCTAGTTGAGTTGTTGTATTTTAAAGAATTAAATAACGTTGAGTAAAGCGTTTCCATTTCAGACAGTTTTGTGCATTGATTTTTGCGCAATATGGAGGAAAATCTATCCGTGAAATCCTTGATCATACCCTTTACCGACATCCATAATATTCTGGGGTCTTGCACCGCGTTTGCATTATCCCGTAGGAATACTGTGAGAGCTTCTTTGAGTTGTGTAATGAATTCCTTGTTGTTAAGCAGCATAGTATTAAAACGCCATCTTGGGGCCCGGGAAGATAGTATACCAAATGTTGCTTTTAGGATTAAATAACAGTGATCTGAAAGCGCATTGGGTATCATTTCCACTTCATATTTATCAAATAGTCTCGGGGATGCAAAGACGTAATCAATTCTGGATAATGTGTTGTGTCTCGCCGATCGACAGGAGTACTTTCGGGTCATGGGATTAAGTGAACGCCATAAATCAATTACCCCTGTAGTCTTTGACCAATCTTTTAATGCTTTAGATGCATTTTTTTGTTCGCTGGAAAAGGCAAGGTAAGATTTGTCCATCCTTGGATTCCAAATGGCATTAAAATCCGCACCTATTATATATGAGTACTCGGGATGGTTTAACATTTCAACGGTTAGTGAAGTGAAGAAACCCACTTCGTACAAATTTGGGGCATATACCGCTGCCAACGCTATTTTCCTGTTATTATGTACAATCCTAGCTATAGTTATACGCCCCTCAGCATCCGACCATACCCCTTTTAATTCGATATTTAATTTACGTCTGACGACTAGTCAAGTTTTTACGGAAAAATTACAATCCACAATCAATACATTTTCAATTAGGATAAAACGCAAAAATAAGAAACAGACTCTCCCCTGGGCGAACGATTTGGTCAAGAAACTAATGAAGGAACGGGACATTGCTTTAAAAATTTACACAAAATCAAAGCTGTCTCACGATAGACAAAAATGTGTAATGTTGAGAAACAAAACAACAAGGGAACTGAGAAAAGCAAAAGCAGATTTCTTCATCTCAATTATTGAAAATGCCCACAGTAACTCAAAGGTTATATGGAATCAGATCAAGAAATTAACTGGTCAAAACAAAGCTGCAATTAAGCCAATTGAACTGAAGGTCAAATTGGGTCTCATTCTCCAACAGACTTACGACAAAAAGGACTTTCTCTTAGGGACATTTGAGACCTTTTCAGGCAAGACATGAATATAGACAATATATTATAATATAATATTAATTATTATGTTTTATTGGGACGGTTGGTGAATCCCAAAATCTGCCTGAAAAGGTCTCAAATGGCCCTAAGAGAAAGCCCTTTTTGTCGTAAGTCCTTGGTACTTTACAGTATCCGTCAGACGTAGCACCGGCCCTCAATCAGTATTTTGTAGAGTCTGTGGACACAATAGCCCAAAGCTTTGCAGTTCAGGACAGTAGTCCTAATCTGCCATCTACTGTCAATATTTATGAACCAGCAGTCATACCAAAATCAGTCATCGAGATAGAGGTTGCAAATATAATTACATCCCTCAAATCCTCAAGAGCTAAGGATATATATGGCATGGACACACTCATGCTGAAAGAGATAAACTCCTCTATAGTGAAGTCACTGACCCATATAATCAATATGGGTTTCAATCAAGGGAGTTTTCCTAACCCATGGAAGCCTGCAGTTGTGGTCCCTTTATTTAAAAGTGGTGACCCTCTCATGACATCCAATTACAGACCCATCAGTATTCTACCCATAGTGTCCAAGGTGTTTGAAAAACTGATTGCCAAACAGGTCACTGATCATCTCAATAACAGCTCCTTCCCACTGCACCCAATGCAATTTGGATTCAGGGCTAACCATTCAACAGAAACAGCAACATGCTTCTTTTTAGAGAGAGTCAAGGCTTCAATGGACAGGGGTGGGGTTGTGGGGGCTGTGTTCCTTGATCTAAGGAAAGCTTTTGACACTGTTAACCATACTATTCTACTCCAAAAGCTGGTCAATTTCAACTTCTCCATAGAGTTCCTCAACCTCTTCAAATCATACCTTTCATTCCGTTCCCAACTTGTCAAAATTGAAAATCATAAATCTACTGCCATCTGTATGTCAACTGGTGTCACGCAGGGCTCTGTCTTGGGTCCAATCCTGTTCAGCATGTACATTAACGATTTGCCTTCTGTGTGTGGCCAATGTGATGTACTGATGTATGCTGATGATACAGTGATCTTTACACACGGTAAAACCACAGAAGAGGTTGCAACAAAATTGTCTAATGTCATGGTGATTGTCACATCCTGGCTTAAGAACAGTCTGCCTCAACCAGGAACACTAGAGGTGCGGCAAGGGGGGACTGTACAATCCCTTTAAAAAAAAGTGTATTTGGCCAGGCCGTCTTCTCATACAGAGCATCCCACCAATGGAACTCAATTCCTCAAACAATTAGAGTGTCCACATCATACCATTCATTCAAGTGCAGGGTTAGGGAATGGCTCATTGAAAACCAGAACTGTCAACACTGAGGTGTCTGTGTGTGTAATGTATGTGTGTGTGTGGATATGGTGCGTCTGTCTATGTCTGGGTCTCTTAATATGTCATGATGTGCTCTGTCCTTGTGTCCATGACTGTATTGTGACCTGTATCCCTACTATGTATATGTGCTTTTGTTGTGTTTTTATTCTAATGTTATTTATCTTGATTTTATTCTGTTTTTATTGCTAACCCTTTTTTTACACAGGATTTTAGCCTGTACCTTCTGGCAGGGGGACTGCCAATGGAAATTAGCCTTTTGGCTAAAAGTGGGTGCATTTACATTTGTAAAATGTTTTATTAATGTACACTGTCCCCCTTGAACAAATAAAGTAAACCTATTGTAGCAAAAAAGACAGGACCGGAAAAGTCTTTATCGTATGTAGGGGTGCCCTGGAATATTTTATTGAACACAGGGGTGCCTTGGCAGCAGAAAGGTTGAGAACCCCTGCGGCCTACAGCACACCAGGTTTTAGAATAAAATACATTAACAACACCCCTTAGCTGTTATAACTATGTACTAAAATGTACCTCTGCTTTGGGTTGGCTGAATAGCAGTGATCGTCCATCTTAGTTAGTTAGGTGTTGCAGTATATAGCGTGGCGTATATTGATGCAGGTAAGTATTATCTGATGCAGGTAGGTATTATCATGCTAATATGTCATGTTCTACGATACCCATTTCAGCGTGCGTATTATTATTATTATTATTATCTACCGGCGTGGGGGCAAAACCTGCGTGTGTGCGAGGGCTCTCGCATTATTATTATTATTATCTACCGGCGTGGGGGCAAAACCTGCGTGTGTGCGAGGGCTCGTGCATTATTATTATTATTATCTAGGCTCATGCGCATGCGCGTGCTAATACCGGCGTAGGGGCGAAACTAGCGTAGATCAGTGGCCAATCAGAGCAACGCAGAAGGACAAGCCAGTTGCCTAAAGCATAGAGGCGGCCAGGAAATTGGGTAGTGCAAAACCTCCCTGCGATTTAGGCTTCTGGGGAGCCGTTTTATTTATTAGGACTGGGCGTTTATTCCAGATAAAATCTGATATTGCCCTGTCCAGGGCTTTGAAAAATGACTTTGGAATGAAGGTTGGAATACTTTGAAATATATACAGACATTTCGGTAATGTGTTAATTTTCACGGTATTCACTCTGCCAACAAGTGATAAGGGAAGTGACGACCATCTGATAAAATCCTGCTTAGTGCGCTCCAGTAGAGGGGTAAAGTTGGACGCTATGAGATTAGAATGTTTACGTGTTATCACTATGCCAAGGTAACGGAAGCAGCTTGGGGAAAGCTTGAAGGGGAACATAGAGGGGGGGGGAGATTTCTAGCCAATGAGTTTATGGGGAAAAGTTCACTCTTATTTAAATCTAATTTATAACCAGAAAATACACCAAACTTGTGTAGTATGTGAAGGACACGTGGAAGTGAGGCCGCTGGATCCGCGATATACAGCAGGACACTGAATGCCCCCCCAAGGACTTTGGACTACTTAAAATAGACTCCCCCTTCCACCTGATGGACACATACTATGTACCTGTACTACTATTATTTATTATTTATATACATACAGAACTGCTCCACATGGTTTTTAATATATCATGCTTTAAGTACTGTAGTTTTAATGTAGTTGGTGTTTTTTTTTATATAGTGGTCTTTTTATTGTAGTTTTAACAATTTTTTATATATATAGTGGTGAGTGTCTATGTACTGTGACTGTATGTTTGTCTTTCAACCATTGCACAAATGAAGTTCCGAAAGGAAAATAAAGTAATTTGAAGTTGAAGTTGAGAGGAGTATAGAAGTTTGACCCAGGACACAAATTTCTTGCCAAAACCAAATTTCTGCAAAGTATAGAATAAGTAGTCCCATTCAACCCGGTCAAAGACCTTCTCTGCGTCAAGCGCAACAACGACTTCTGCAACGGGAGACTCAGTGGGGGAGTAAATTATATTCATAAGGCGCCGCAGGTTAAAAAAAGCCATTCTATCCTTCACAAAACCAGACTGATCTGAATGGATAATACTAGGTGTAACAGATTCCAGTCGCCGAGCGAGTACCTTTGCCAAAATCTTGCCTGTTACGTGCCTGTTACGTGTTTTGACCCTGCACTGTTATCCGACTACTCCTCAAACCCTGCCCTCTTTTCTTGATCCTCCAATCACAACTGTCGCTTACCTCGGACAAACAAAGTTTGAGATAGGTCCATTATGTCCATATATATGTGTAACGGATGGTATCGTGAAGCGCAGTCAAGAAGGGCTGGGGTGAGTAGCGGTGCTATGGGTTAAACTCACTCTCACATCCTCAAAAGACGCATAGACCCAGCACTTAGAAGTGGATTCACCTCTTGGTATAGCGGTCTGTGTTGCTGCCTGCGGTGTGGGAGACCGGGGTTCGACTCCCACTCTGGGCATCGAAGTTTGAGGTGACATTGTCACAACCGTTACATATATATATTGTATAGGTCACTGAGTCATGTCAACAGAGATCTGCAAAGCCTGACACTGTTTACTTGAAAACACACAACACAGGCATTTTCTTATAGCAGAAATAGAATAAACTGCCAAGGCGCATGGCTCTTACAGTAGTGTAAAAAGTGGTTGTAATGGAAGTCTATGGTCTTGTAGGTTAACAGTCCCAATTTACCATTTTGTTCAATCCAACAAAGTCAAATGTGTTTCTAGAATATTGAATTATAGTGTATTTAAAAAAGCAGTTACTGGTATATGATCAAAACTGGTATCTAAGGGTTGGTTTTCAATTGTGATTAATTAAATCATTATGTAAATTAAACAATAACCCGTTCTAAAAAAAGGAGGAAAAGAATGAGAAAAATATTGATCCATCATCATTTTATTGCAGTTCAAATTTTTGTTTTTTAACAGGGCATCAAATGCTAATTGAAACTGCTTAGAAAAACAAATAGCACTTATACAGATATTCCCTATATTAGACCAACAGGTAACAACAAAACAACCAAAACAATAACAATATTGAAACACCTTTCTTATTTTAATACTGTGTGTGCATGTGTGTGTGTGTTAAAAACAATTCAAATACATTAAACTGATAAAAGAAATGCTTTTAAAATGTAAAATAATTGACCTAAAATGATGATAATAAATCATATTCAGCCTATGGATTTCCTTTGTCCTACATTAATTATTAGAAAAACGGGAGGGTTGGTTGTATAATGCAAGTCGCGCGCAACACCTGTTTGAGCTGCGGGATGAGGCTTGTTTCTGACAGAATGCGTCCCAGCTCGCTGCCCACCTTTCCGATCCCGACTGGATAACAGGGCTAGCATATTTGTCTTGCATATTTGCTAAAATGAATGGACTTAATCTGTCACTACAAGGTGAAAACACAACCATCCTGTCGCTCAATGATCAAATACAAGTGTTCACGAGGAAACTCGAGCGCTGGAGTAGAAATGAGCTGGATTTCCAGAGCTTAATTAATTTATGGAGGAAAATGAACTGAGTGTGAATACAGTGAGGATGTCTATAACAACTCACCTCCAAGCTCTTCTTGAACGGTTTAAAAAGTATTTCTCCGAGTTAAATCATGCGGGTCTCGTGCCACTGTCAATTAAGGCTAAGCGACCAACAGTCAGTGGCACGAGACGTGCACCGTTTGACAGTGATGCGCAGTATATTTGCGAATTGCAAGTGCATGCTCTCGTGACTGAGAGGATGGCCAGTGCCGCAGAAATTTTTATTAAACATTAAACATTCTGATACTTTGATGTAAGGGATGGGAATGAGGGATGGCCGTTTTAGAAGGGGGATGATATTGACCGTTTTTATTTCAGGGGGGATGGCATCCCCCCGCATCCCCCCTCAACTCGAGTACTGGCTATAGGGGAGAACGGGGGACGTTGTCACACTTTTTACTCTAGTGTGAATTGCTCAGAATCAAAACATCTTTCAATAGTCATTCCTACATTAAATTGAAGCTTAAGATGTTGACTTGAAATGTGTATCCCTTTCATTTTCCAACGTATTGTAACAAAGAGTTAATCACCTATCAAAGACACTCTGACACATTGTGACAACCAACCCTCATCAATTGGTGGGGGTTTGCTTGAGCTGTAGAACCTCTCACTATGTGACAAATGGTCCTGACTGGAAGGATGAGACATTTCTTAAGTTGTGCTTCAGAAGGAAACTGTCCTTCTGTAAACTGTAAGTTACATTGTTAATTTAGTTTGTATTTACTTTTCTAGTTTAAGTTAATTCAATTAAAGAAATTGTAACTACAATATTGTATCTACAATTACATTTAAAACATTGTTTGTTTTTCAACCATATCTGTTGACAATATAATTTCTTTATATATTGAATGCTACATCCTGCTACCTTTTTCAGCTCTCTATTTCAAGGCAATATTTACAAAAACTAAACTAAAACTAGTAATTTCCTATACAAACATGTTTTCTACTATTTATGCTCATTCTAATCATAATGCTGGTCGGAGCTGTTCTGTGCGCACGCGAGGGAACATTTATGCGAATGCGCGCATGTGCACGCGCATGCTCACGCGTGCACGTGACGTCATTAAAGCAGCGTGCAACCACTTATGAAATCACCACTGCATCACTGCCAGCAGCTTCAAACTGGATTTCCTTTTTAAATAATGAAAGAAATCATTCCCAGCTTTGCATTTTATGTGTACTTTTCAATGAGGAACGTGGTGGTGGTGGTAGTTTTACTGTATTGGTATCATAGTGGACCTATCTGTGTCATCCAGAGCGCTGTCCTGGCGTTTTGGTTTTGATCTCCAACTGCCTGGGGAAGTGTTGAAGTCATGATTTGGCTTGTGATGGTGGGAGGAGGCCACTGATATCACAGACAGGAACTTCTGGCCTGCATACCAGCCAACTGTCTGTGACCTGCTCCAAAACAATATATTAGTCATATATTAGTGGGCTCAAAACAATCAGAGTAATGTGCCAACTGCCCACTATTTTTTTTATAATGAAAAGATCAGATGACTAAATACATTTTAATGTGATTATCTTCACAAGCTGATCAGTTCATCATACGTATATATTTTTTTCCTTCTTTTCTTTTCTTTTTTTAAATGATTCATCCATTTAACCGTAATGTAATTTGATAGCTTGGTTGCTGTAATATAACTCAAACCTCAAGGGCTCATGTGACAGATGATGTAGTTCACATGGAGGCATGGGGTAAATAATTATGCTATTTTTTCTGTCAAACAAGGATACTATTTACAAGGTGCTATTTCACAAATAGAATAGTACATTCAATCCAAAATGTTTATTCATATGAGAGGCACTTCTTGGACAGAAGCAGTCTTGCCATTCATTGTCGCCAAACTGTTACATACAGCTATTTTCTTGCAGATTGACAGATAAAGGGCTTCCTTAGTTTTCAGAATATACCAAGAACTTAAACAGGATACCAGCTACAGTTGTTGGTGCACATGTGAAACTTTACCGTGAAAGTTTTAGCCACACACCCCAAGTCTTAATTTGTCCTGCTTTAATCCTATAGTACTGCATACTACTCTCCAATAATTACATATGGCCTATTCTTTAGATGTTGGACAGTCAAACTGAATAGGCATAAATAATTTTAAGTTTCTGTAAAACAAAACACAAGTCTTTCAAATCCGGACGTGTTCCTGTGCTTTCTATAGTGGTTGAAAGGGGAACGAATTAGACTTTTCCAAACATTTCAGCAGAATGAATGACACTCAAGTCAAGTCAAGAGTTCCTTTATTAATCCCCTTGGGGGAAATCCAGGTGTCATAGCAGCATGGGGGAGGGGGGTGGGGGGTGGGGGAGAGGTACAGGCAGGGGGGAAATTATAATAGAATAGAACTCATTACGACAGTGACAATAGATTGACACTGACAGTACAGCAATAGTATCAGCACACAGTAGGGAAACATTTAATTACAGAGACTACATCTGTAGGGGGGGGACACTGTACACTGTACATTGGAATACTGACAAAGCCATACTTGGTCATTTACTGTGCAACTGGGTTAGGACATTTGTAGGGGCCAGTTTCGAATTGCAGTCTTCCGTAGGTGTTCTTTGAGAGTGGTTTTGAAAGTGGGTAGTGATTCACATTCCTTTACAGCTTTGGGTAGGGCGTTCCACATTGATGTGGCATAATTGCGAAACGTGTTTAGTCCCTTGTTTGAGCCTAATCTGGGTTTAACATGATTTGTGGAGCTCCCTCTGGTGTTGTGATCGTGGTATTCACTGACCTTTGGGAAGTATTTTGACATGTACATGGGTACCTTGGTCGCGTAGTGTATCTTGTAGACCAGGCCCATTGCAAGTTGCTGTACTCTGTCGTCTACTCTAAGCCATCCTAGGTTGTCAAAGTGGGCATGGGTGAGGTGGGTTCTAGGAGTCAGGTCAAGCAGTAGTCTGACTAGCTTGTTTTGAGATGTTTGTAATTAGTTTTTTAGTGCCTTTGAGGTGCTTTGGTACCATGAGGTGCAAGCATAGTCGTAGTACCCTTGAATGAGTGCTCCTGCTAGAGTCTTCAGGGTATTCTTGTTTACCAGAGAGGAGATCCGGTACAAGAATCGAGTTTTTTTATTACATTGGATGCCATTTTGTCACAGGAAAGATTAGCCTCTAGGATGGAACCCAGGTAGGTAATTTCATTTTTCCTTGTGACAATATTGTCACCCACTGTAACCGAGAAGCCGTCGGTCTTGCTGAGTTTGTTATTTGAACCAAAGAGAATGGACTCTGTTTTGCCCATGTGTAATGATAGTTTGTTGTCGGCGAGCCATATGCAGATTTTGCCTAGTTCTGAGCTGAGGACTTTTTCAACCTGTAACTTGTTCTTGTCAGAGACCAGCAGGGCTGAGTCGTCCGCAAACAAGTTGCAGTCACAAGCTGACGACATGTCATTTGCATAAATTAGGAATAGTAGCGATCCTAGTATGCTTCCTTGTGGAACACCACAGCTCACTGTGAGGGGGGGGGGGATAGGGTACCGTTTACCTCCACCATCTGTTCTCTCCCCTCCAGGTAGGATTGTATCCAGGCCCCGTCCACACGAACGCTGGGTTTAATGTAACCGTGATTGTATGTGCGCAGTTGCACTGTTCGGCCACACACAACCGGGGATTTGCTACACTGCAACCGCAGTCTTTTGAAACCGGTGGCCAGGGTGGAGTTGTGCGGTTTTGCAGTTGCGTGTGGGCATAGCAACCGAGGTTATTCCCAGTGTTTACAGCAGAGCTGTCGCAATTATTCCCCATGTTCACGGCAGACCGCGGGGTAGAGAGATTAGAGCAGAGCCAACTACACCAGTGTTTACAGCAGAGCTGTCCCAAGTAGCGTTATATGAAAATGATTGTAACAAACTTTTGTTCAAAACGTATCGTCTGTGTTGAAGAGTGTTGTGATCGACTGATGTCTGTTGACGCTCAGAGTAAACATGTAGCTGCAGCTAAACTAAACTCATGTGTTGTCAAGTTATTGTTATAAGGAACCCAGTCCAGACTGCATCCCCATAACAATTGTTTGTATTGAGCCGTATTGTATTGTACCCATTCTGCAATGTGTTAAATAACGTTTGCATCCATTCATTATACTAGCGTTAACGTTACATTATTACGTTAGCATTTAAGCTATATACTATACATAGAGAATGCCATTGACATTAGCATGTGTAGCTAACAACACCGGAGATCTTTTTTGTGAGACTAAACTATCCGCTCTTGGTGGTAAATTGTGTTGCTGATGGTTTTGTTTCATCAACAAAATGAGAGGCAGAACACAGTGAATGTATCCGTTTGTTTATTGCAGTTTCTTTCTTTGCTGAAAATATATGTTCCGTTGGCAAAATGATCAATAGGGTCCAGCTGTGCTTCTAAACGGGAAGTTTACTTCTTCTTCTTCAGTAAATTAATGGCAGATCGCGACCCAACGGGAAGTTTAGTGAGCGTTCAGTCTTTTCTGATTGGTTGAAATGGCCTTCATGTCTGAACAACATCGCCGCCTACTGCTTTGGCATTGTATTACATTGTACTGAATGTATCGGTTGCTGGGTTCCAGCTCTGCCTGTGAGTACGCAGTTATACACGGTTGTCCACCTGTGTTCACCGTGTGGACGGAGTTTTATTTTTTCAAACTTCTGTCATATTAAATCCAAACTCTCGTGTGGACAGGGCCTGATAGACTACAAAAACCAATTGCTTTTAGCTTGTCAATCAGAATGGTGTGATTGACAGTGTCGAAGGCCTTTTGTAGGTCCAGCATGACCATGCCGCAGTATTTGCCCGCGTCCACCTCTTGTTTGATGTGGTCGTTCAAATAGAGAAGGCATGTGTCAGTGGAGTGGGATGTTCTGAAGCCAGATTGGAATTCGTAGATTAGATTTTTTCCGCAAGGTACTTTTCGATCTGTTCGTATACTATTTTTTCCATGACTTTCGAGATGGATGTAAGGATAGAAACAGGGCGGTAGTTGCCTGGGTCTAATTTACTGCCCTTTTTGTGCAGGGGTGTTACTCTCGCAATTTTGAAGTCCTTGGGGACGTGTCCCTGTTTTATGGAGAGGTTTATTATGTGTGTGATGACTGGGGTGATGGCTGCTGCTGAGTCTCTGAGGAATTTGGAGGGGATGTTGTCATGGCCAGTGGCCTTGTTCGGTTGAGTACCTCATCTGTAGTTACCATTTCCAGTTTGAAGTCGTCTTTGTGGACGCCTAGGTTCTTGTAGTATGCTACTATGTGTTCTACCCCATACTGCCCTGAGTGGGAGGGTAGTTTGTTTACCAGTGTTGTGGCTATGTTTGTGAAGAAAGTGTTTAAGTAATTGGCTACATCCAGCTTGTCTGTGATGAGCGTGTTGTCCGTCTTTATGTTTATGTTTGAGAACCTGGTTTTAAGTTTTTTACTGCAGCCTAGTTGATTGTTGAGTAATTTCCAAAGTTCACATGGTTTATTTTTGTTTTCCTCAGTTTTGTCATTGATGACATTTTTTTGTGCAGTTTTTATCATGGAGTTTACGTCATTTCTTAGTCTGTTTCTTTCTAGTTTGAGTTAAGTACCACATGACTGGCGGGGGGGGGGTGCTTAGTAAGAGATGTGATTGGGCCAGCCCAGTGTTAGTCAGTACCAATACATGGTACCACCCCCCTCTCAATCATGTACCAGCCCCCTCTCAGTCATGTACCAGCCAGCCCCCTCTCAGTCATGTACCAGCCAGCCCCCTCTCAGTCATGTATACCAGCCCCCCTCTCAGTCCTGTATACCAGCCCCCTCTCAGTCATCTACCAGCCCCCTCTCAGTCATCTACCAGCCCCCTTTCAGTCATGTACCAGCCCCCTCTCAGTCATGTACCACAGCCCCCTCTCAGTCATGTACCAGCCCCCTCTCAGTCATGTACCACAGCCCCATCTCAGTCATGTACCACAGCCCCATCTCAGTCATGTACCACAGCCCCCTCTCAGTCATGTACCAGCCCCATCTCAGTCATGTACCAGCCCCCCTCTCAGTCATGTAACTGCACGACTGACAGGGGGGTGCTTAGTAAGATATGTGATTGGGCCAGCCCAGTGTCAGTCAGTACCAATGGCCCGCTGTCCCAGCCTAGTAGTGGGCTGGTCGTTGACCAAAAAATATCAAATCATAACGGCCCAAATATGCGTCGGCCCACCGGGCATTTATGCCAGATGGCCAGTCCAGGCCTGTAAACAACTAACATATTCCAGTTAACGGTATCTTTTTTAAATTATTCGTTACGAATATATCCATACTTCCAGGCAACTACCGCCCTGTTTCTATCCTTACCTCCATCTCGAAAGTCATGGAAAAAATTGTATACGAACAGGTCGAAAAATACCATATGGAAAAAAATCGAATCTACGAATTCCAATCTGGCTTCAGAACATCCCACTCCACTGACACATGCCTTCTCTATTTAAACGACCACATCAAACAAGAGGTGGACGCGGGCAAATACTGCGGCATGGTCATGCTGGACCTATAAAAGGCCTTCGACACTGTCAATCACACCATTCTGATTGACAAGCTAAAAGCAATTGGTTTTGATAGTCTATCAGTGAGCTGGATGCAATCCTACCTGGAGGGGAGAGAACAGATGGTGGAGGTAAACGGTACCCTATCCCCCCCCTCACAATGAGCTGTGGTGTTCCACAAGGAAGCATACTAGGACCGCTACTGTTCCTAATTTATGCAAATGACATGTCGTCAGCTTGTGACTGCAACTTGTTCCTGTTTGCGGACGACTCAGCCCTGCTGGTCTCTGACAAGAACAAGTTACAGGTTGAAAAAACCCTCAGCTCAGAACTAGGCAAAATCTGCATATGGCTCGCTGATAACAAACTATCATTACACATGGGCAAAACAGAGTCCATTCTCTTCGGTTCAAATAACAAACTCAGCAAGACCGACGGCTTCTCAGTTACAGTGTGTGACAATATTGTCACAAGGAAAGAAGAAATTACCTACCTGGGTTCCATCCTAGAGGCAAATCTTTCCTGTGACAAAATGGCATCCAATGTAATAAAAAAAGTCAACCAACGAACTCGATTCTTGTACCGGATCTCCTCACTGGTAAACAAGAATACCCTGAAGTCTCTGGCAGGAGCACTCATTCAAGGATACTACGAATATGCTTGTACCTCATGGTACCAAAGCACCTCAAAGGCGCTAAAAACAAAATTACAAACATCTCAAAACAAACTGGTCAGACTACTGCTTGACCTTACTCCTAGAACCCACCTCACCCCTGCTCACTTTGACAACCTAGGATGGCTTAGAGTAGACGACAGAGTACAGCAACTTGCAATGGGCCTGGTCTACAAGATACACTACACGACCAAGGTACCCATGTACATGTCAAAATACTTCCCAAAGGTCAGTGAATACCACGATCACAACACCAGAGGGAGCTCCACAAATCATGTTAAACCCAGATTCGGCTCAAACAAGGGACTAAACACGTTTCGCAATTATGCCACATCAATGTGGAACGCCCTACCCAAAGCTGTAAAGGAATGTGAATCACTACCCACTTTCAAAACCACTCTCAAAGAACACCTACGGAAGACTGCAATTCGAAACTGGCCCCTGTAAATGTCCTAACACAACCCCCTCAATGTACAGTAAATGACCAAGTATGGTTTTGTCAATATTCCAATGTATACAGTTTTGTTTGTACAGTTGTACAGTGTATGTCCCCCACCCACCTCTCCTACCCAACCCCTCCCCCCACACCACCAACCACCTCCAATGTACAGTCCCCCCCCCCACCTACCCAACCTCCTCCAATGTACAGTTTCTACGTCAAATGTATATACTCACTTTTCTGGACTCTTTTTATATCACAAACAGTACTGTATTTGCAAGTCTGGTATGTCATAAATGTATAGATGTAGCAGTACTGTCTATCTGTATGTCATGTAGTATGTCATATATGTTATGATGATTTGAAAATGGGGGACCCCGATGTAAACAAGACGAAAGTCTTTCTCTGGTCTGCATCCCCTTAACAATTGTATGTATTGAGCTGTACTGTACTGTACCCATTCTGCAATCTGTTAATAAAGTTTTCAATTCAATTCAATTCAATTCCATTGTGTCCGGGACGCGTCTATTCTTTCCCCAATACATCTCCAGTTCCGCATTCGCCTTCTGCGATCTGATTGGCCACTGACGTACGCTAGTTCTGTCCCTACGCCAGTTGCGCCCAGCTCGCGCCTGCATTATCCAATTCATCGCTCGGCTCAAATGTTCAAAACATGACCTCATTATTGTGCGAACGGTGTTGTGCCAAATTCATACTCCCTGCCACAATATGAGTGCCTGAGTCACTGTCTCAGACAGTCATATTAATATACATAGTATGTACAGTTTCATATGAATGAGTTCGGAGATATCGCGCTGCTGCTGTGTGCTGCTGTTATGGGACATCAGTCACTGTCTGAGTAGTTTACGTGGTCTACATATTAATAGACATAATTATGTACAGTTTCATATTAATGTACATATATACAGCACAGGTAAGGTAAACAACGTGGATGAGTTCGGAGATATCGCGCTATCGGGAAATGTCCGTCAGTCACTCGAGTTATTGATTGTACCGTTTTAGTGGGGGCACTCATATATTGTGGCAGGGAGTATGAATTTGGCACAACACATCAGACGACAGACGACTGGTGTTGAAACATGCCAGTTATTAGGCTACCTTCTAACACCGGAGTGAGCATGGCATAAGAATAGCCTAAAAACCGCATGAGCATTCTATTTGTAGGTAATATGCTCTTTAGATCACAGGCTGGTCATGCATAATCTCGCCCACCAGACTCTTCTACCGAATTGACTAGGTCATGCTGCAAGTCAATCAATAGATTACAAGTCACACGGAAACAGCTGTTTACCGCTGGCGTAGATAACGCACCGGGGGGGGGGGGGGGGGGGGGGGGGGGGGGGCGTAACTAGCGTGCGTCAGTGGCCAATCAGATCGCAGAAGGCGAACGCGGAACTGGAGATGTATTGGGGAAAGAATAGACGTGTCTGGGACATCCAGTTAAATCGCAGTGTCCTTTTGCAGAGGCAGGTTGCTACAAAGCATGCCATCTAACAGTGAAGTTACCGGTTGTTATTTGATTGATTGATTGATTGAACATTTTATTAACAGATTCCAGAATGGGTACAATACAGTACAGCTCAATACACACAATTGTTAAGGGGATGCAGACCAGAGAAAGACTTTCGTCTTGTTTACATCAGGGTCCCCCATTTTCAATGCATCATAACATATATGACATACAGATAGACAGTGCTACATCTATACATAGTGTTACAAAGGATCAGATTAAACCGAATATATATATTTATTTATTGATATATATTGCATAGTATTTGTATATCGTTTGATCCCCTTGTATATTCCTTGTACATATACACGGAATATCCCTTTAGTCCAGCCCATAATAGTCCATTCTCCTATTGGACAGCGGTCCACCGGCGCCAGGGACCGGCCCCCGGAGCCAAGTTCAAAGTCACCGACACGACATGTCTGTACTTGCCCCGGCCCTGCCCAGGGATACGGCGACAGAAATGAGAGTGGCACTATTTGTTCACCGTGCATATAAATACGGCGCAGGTGAATGTCCTTTTAGTATGTTACCCACTAAGTGAAGCCTCACCCACGATACAACGTGCGGTGAAGTATGGCCTGTTTGGCCTCAGAATAGAGCATCGAGACCGCGTGCGAATTAATAACTGAATTGTTAGAGTTTGGCGCTATACCGTCGAGTGCGACATATTTCTATTGAGTCTTTAATAGTCTATTTGTGTATAGTGTATCGTGCGGTTAGAGTTCTATAGTGACCAGCATCTCCAACGCTTTCTCGTATTAGCTAGAGTTCTTATCCAGGCTGGGCCGACTGCATGGCGCTTTCACCCGAGGAGACCTAGGCGAGAACCGTATGGACATGTACACTGGATTAATCTACCCGACGACTACATAGCCCTTTGCGGCTGGAATATATTTGCTTTGGTCCTATGATTTATGGAGCGGATAATCGCCGACGCCTGCACGTGTTGGATTTACCCCGAGAGGAGTCAAGTCGAGTCGGCGCTCAGAGAGCCTGAGGCCGCCTAGCTTTCTTCACTGTAGAGCTACAGTCTACAAGAGAACCAAGCTGTATTCGTCTGTGGATCAAGAGACTACTGCACCGGCTTCTGTACCTGAAGTCTCCCTAGTCATCGTTGACCAGACGTCCTACTACCGACAGATCTTCTACCCCCCTTGCTGGCTTACAACCAGTGGGAACCCCTTCCAGTATCTCCCGCTATTACTAGTGTACCATAGATATAATTCCCTAAGATTCAGGTTGTATAATTACCTCCTGCGTAACCAGAGAATGGACATTCGTTATTGATTTGCCTACGCATACTCCTTTGCCTTACAAGTGCATTCAAAGAATAATGTAAAGTATCCTATGTACCTTTTGCTCCATTAAATACTTGATTAATACCTTTGACTGGAACCGATTTCATTGTGGGAAGTGTTCATCATATTCATATATCGTGTACTGTATGGCCAGTAATTAAAGTACATAAAGCGGTAGTGGTTTAATGATACCATACTTATCAATACAGTCAGGGAATTGTACCCCTCAGTTACAATTGGTCCTTCGAGCCGGAGGGTAACTAGTGTAATATTAATATAGTGGTATTAATATTGAAATGGCCTATGATGAACACTCCACAAAACGGTCCTCCTAAAGTAGATCGCCCGCAGCGTAGACGGCAGCCACCTCAGTACTTAGAGGATTACGTTGCCAGTATACTACCTAGCCTTCTACAGACGGTAAACGCGGAAAAAGTAGAAAGTAAAATTATGTCCGACCCTATCAACCAGGCTACCCCGCCAACAGAGGCCCTAGTGGGTTCTAATGTAACTGACCAAGCTCACGGTAGGGTCCAGGAGGGAACTGACACGACTTTACCCCCCGCCAAGACCGAAGAAGTAGTCCCCGGAGAGCTCCAGGAGAAAGACAACCCTCCAGAGATGGAACTCTGCCCGGTACAAGAAGAGGAGAGCGCCCAGGAGATAGAGCTCCAGGACTCCCCGCAGGAGAACGCATCTCCAACGAGTACTGCCAGGAGCGGATCACCTCAACCAGCGTCTTCCCCCAGCGAGGCGGACAAGATGCTGGCACAGGCGTTCCTCGCCAGCCTAGCAGCCTCAACAGAGCGCGATCGACTCCAAGCACAGACGCTTAGTGAGCGCGAACATTCTTCCATGGAAAGAGAACGCCTTCAAGCGCAGCAACGGAGCGACGAAGATCGTATACGTCTAGAGATTAGACGCCTTCAGGCGGAAGAGAATATGGTAAGAGACCGGGCCGAGGCAGAGCGCGCCGCCGCCGAAGCCCAGCGCACCGCTGCCGGTGCCCAAAGAGAAGCAGAGCGTGCCGCCGCCGAAGCCCAGCGCGCCGCTGCCGGTGCCCAAAGAGAAGCAGAGCGCGACATCGCTATCACCAAGCACGAAGCCGAGCGCGACCGATTACAAGCGCAGCTAATGGAGCAGCTGATCGCCAGGGCAACACCCCCTCCCTCCGCACGGGGTTCCAGGGCCTCGTCAAGACACGGGTCAAGGGCACCCTCCCCTAACCGATCAAGCGACCCTGAGCCCGACCACCAGAGAGAGCCTATACCCCCCTCCGAACTCCTTCCCCGACCGGTCCACGCGAGACCCAGCTACAAGGAAGGAACGGTATACACCGCGGAGAGGCTAAATAGACGACTACAGGATCTAGAGGACCTGACAGAGGAAGAAGAAGAGGGAGAGGAGGAGAGTCAAGCCCGACAGCAGCACAGTACTCCACAGGACCAGGAGGTCCAGTACAGCCCAGGCTCTACCCCCGCGGCTCTGCGCTACAGACCCCCGACTCAATTCACGGGTGAGATTGACGCACGACCAGTCCCGAGGAATAGCACCTGGATACGCGGGCCATGGTACCCTGCCGGTACCAGCCCACCGAGAGGCGTAAGAGGAGACTCGCCTAGGAGGCCTCTCTTCCAACGCTCACCGATGTGCCAGCCATCTACGGCATCATACATTGGCACACCGACGTTTCCAGACTTCACCCATGAGAACAGAGCACAGTACACGGAGCTACGGATGTGCTTAGAGACAATGATGGCTGATGTAGCTGATGAACGCCACAAGTATGCTATCCTATTGAAGCACCTCAAGGTGCCCCGAGCGCACAATATAGCGCTGGCCTATGCCACCTCTACTACCCCATACACAGCGGCTCTAGCAGCACTCGACCAAAGATATGGACGCATATGGGACTACGTAATACAAGAGATAAGGCATATTGACCGCCTACCCCCAGCAACAGACAATCGCTCACTAGACGACCTGTCTATCAAGGTACAATCCCTGGTAGGGATGCTGGGGGCGCAACGAGAAAAGGGTATGCACGAACTATACGCAAACTCTAATGTCGAGAGGATTTTAGAGAAGCTTCCGCCCGCCCGACAAGAGCGCTTCAGGCGGCAAAGAGACCACCGTGATCCTAACGGTCCCGAGCCATCCCTCCTAGACCTAGCCGACTTCCTGGCGAGAGAAGTCAGCAGCCTGCGATTGGATACGTTCGTGCGGAGCACACCAAGCTCCAGAGAGGGACCTAGGAGAGCAAACGATGGCCGAAGATTGGTGACTGTCATGCACCAATCAGAACCAGTACCGAGCAGCAAGAACCACAGTACCCCCTCGATGAAAGAGAAGTGGAAGATGGTGTGCCCGTACTGCGAGAAAGAACACTGGTTGTCACAATGTGACACATTCAAGAAGATGACCGCCGACGAAGTGGGTCAATGGATAAAGTCCAACCGACGCTGTTACCGATGTGCGCGCAGTCACATGGCAGCCGAGTGCCGCTTAAAGAAGAGGTGTAGTCGGTGTGACGGAGCCCACCTAGATGTCCTACACGACAGTAACAGAAGAAAGCCCGCACCCTCAAGCAGCACAAAGGCAAGTGTTATGTACATTGACCCCGCCAGCAGCGGGGGCGCCCGAGTGCTCTTAAAGGTGGTCCGCGTAACACTGAGTTACCAAGACAAGGTCATGGACACTTACGCCGTCCTTGACGACGGGTCAGAGAAGACCCTTCTCCTCGCATCCGCTGCGGCCCAGCTGGGGCTGCGGGGGAGCGAAAACCTGATGACGATTCGGACAATAAGAAGAGATCTAAAGACGATAAAGGGCGAGAATGTCTCCTTCACTATCGCAGCAAGCGGGCAGCCAGAGAGACGGTATAGGATTACTAATGCTTTCACCAGCCAAGAAATAGGCCTGTCGCAGTACACCTACCCCATCGCCAAGCTGATGGATAAATATGTGCACCTGCGTCAACTACCTATCCCGCTCATAGACGGTGCCACCCCGACCCTGCTGATAGGCTCCGACCATGCAGACCTCATAGTCCCGATAGACCGGGTCCACACAGGGCCCAGAGGCTGTCCTGCAGCAGTCGAGACCCGCCTAGGATGGACATTACAAGGCCCCCTCGCTAAGTCTCTTAACCGAACAGCAGCCACTAGCTGCCTCCACTCCAGAGTGACAGAAGAAGACACCACCCTCCTACAGCATGTCGAGAGGCTATGGACACTAGAGACAATGCCCTTTAAGAACGAAAAGAAAGACATTCGTTCCAAGGAAGACATTTACGCCATAGCACTCCTCGAGCAAGGGACAAAGAGAGTCAAAGTCAACGGAGTGATGAGATACGCAACTCCACTCTTGAGGCGAGAGGGTATGCCCACCTTCCACGCCCCAAAAGAAGCGACGGAGCGGTATCTATTGAACACAGAGCGGCGCCTAGCCAGAGACCCCACTCAAGAGACTGTGTACCGCGCTGAGATTAACAAGCTAATCACAGCGGGACACATAAAGAAAATTGACATTAAAGAGGCCGATCAGACGACCGAATCATGGTACGTGCCGCACCACAAAGTCCACCACAACGGCAAGGATCGTATTGTGTTCAACTGCAGCTACCAGATCGGATCACAAAATCTGAATAAAGAGCTCTTGCCCGGCCCAACACTCGGCCCCTCCCTACTAGGCGTGTTACTACGTTTCCGCCAGGACAAGGTGGCCATCAGCGGCGATATCAAAGGGATGTTCCTGCAGGTGAGACTAGTGGAGGAGGACAAGCCCCTGCTGCGGTTCCTATGGAGAGAGAGGATCGGGGATGAGCAACCAGCCATCTATCAATGGGAAGTCCTCCCTTTCGGAACCACATGCAGCCCATGCTGTGCTACGTTTGCACTGCAAAAACACGTCGCAGAGGACCCAGCAGCTGATGAAGAGGTCCGAAAAAGTGTAGAAAATAGTTTCTACGTGGACAACTGTCTGCAAAGCGTCTCAACGCCAGAAGAAGCCGAGGCCCTTCTACTCAAGCTCCGCGCCTCCCTGATCAAAGGCGGCTTTGATCTCAGGCAGTGGGCCAGCAGCGACCCGCAAGTATTGCGCAGCCTCTCCCCAGAGGACAAGGCAGCAAGCAGCGAGACCTGGATGGCGACCATCCCAGGAGAAGCCCAAGAAATGACATTAGGACTAGTCTGGCGCTTCAAAACAGACTCGCTCCATTATAAACACACACCCCTGACCAAGGAGCAGGGAAGGTCGACTGCACTACCGACCACCAGACGGAGTGTATACAGAACACTCGCCAGACAATATGACCCGTTGGGATGTATTCTACCCTACACCACCAGGGCAAAGATGATTGTAAGAGCGTTATGGGACAAGGACCAGGGCTGGGACGACCCCATACCCGAACACCTTGCATCCACATGGAGAGAGTGGGAGACGGAACTCAGCTCACTCCCAGGTGTTAACATACGCCGCAGCTACTTCCCACCCACAGTGAGGCCGGAGACGTGCCAGATGGACCTGCACGTCTTCAGCGACGCCTCCGAAGTAGCCTACGGCTCGGTGGCCTACTTGCGTGCCCGAGAGGAGGGAGGAGAAATACATACTGCTTTCATCCTGGCTCGTTCAAGAATAGCCCCACGAAAGCAACAATCTATCCCGCGTCTAGAGCTCTGCGCAGCCCTAGCAGGAGCGCACCTCGCCACGTTAATCCAACGTGAACTCACCATTCCGGTGCAAAGAACAATCTTGTGGTCAGACTCCACGACAGTACTCACATGGATCCGGTCTGATTCGTGCAGATACAAGGTCTTCGTGGGGGTCAGAGTCACAGAGATTCAAGATTTAACAGAAGTAGCAAGCTGGAGGTATGTGGACACAAAACACAACCCAGCTGACGTCATCACCCGGGGAATGTCCCTGGATGACCTCACCCGTCACAACCCATACAGTGACGGACCAGAGTTTCTCAAGCTCCCGGAAGAAGAGTGGCCTACACCCACCCCACGGGAGGCGAGTAAAGAGGAGGCCGAAAACAAGAAATCTGTGTTCTGTGGATTGAACACACTCGTCTCCACAGACCCCGACATAGACGATTGCCTCACCCTAGAGAGTGCGCAGCTAAAGACATTTCTGTGGCACCACCCAGAGGTTCAGCCCACTACTGACATTTCAGCAGCTGACTACGAAGAAGCAGAACTTCTTCTACTACAACGAGCCCAGAGAGACTCGTTCCCCGATGAGCTAGACTGTCTACAGGGAGCAAAGCCCGTCCCATCAGACAGCAGACTGCTCCACCTAGCACCCGAGAGCGACGCCCATAGTCTCATCAGAGTGGGTGGTCGTCTGCGGAGAGCCCCAGACTTACCGGATGACGTCAAGTACCCGATAGTCTTGAACAGCCGACACAAGGTCACAGAGCTGATCATAAAGAAATACGACGAGGATGTGCACCACGCAGGGGCAGAGAGAGTCTTCGCGGAGATCAGACGTCGTTATTGGATACTGCAAGGGAGAGAAGCAGTGCGGCGCTTCCAGCGAACCTGTCTAGACTGTCGTAAGTGGCGAGCGCAGCCCAGTATACCCCGGATGGCTGACCTACCTCCCTGTCGCCTCCGACTCGGCGACAAGCCTTTTCACTCCACCGGTATGGACTGTTTCGGCCCGCTGTATATAAAGAAAGGAAGAGGAACCGAGAAGCGGTGGGGTATTGTATTCAAATGCATGACCACCCGAGCGATGCATATAGAACTCCTTCCAACCATGAGCACAGACTCATTCCTTATGGCCTTCCGAAGATTCACATCGCGGAAAGGCAAACCGTCTATATTGTTGTCTGATCACGGGACAAACTTCAAAGGCGGAGAAAGAGAGCTGAGAGAGAGCTTCCAAGCTATGGGCCCAGAACTTAAGACCCACCTCGCTCCATACCAGATTGACTTCCAGTTTAATCCCCCGAACGCACCTCACTTCGGTGGAACTTGGGAACGAGAAGTACGTTCAATAAAGACAGCCCTGTACGCCGTGCTTGGGGCCCAGACCGTGGCGGAAGAAGTCCTAATGACAGTCCTCACGGAGATTGAGGGAGTATTGAATGCAAAGCCCCTCGGTTACGTCTCAAGTGATGTAGCAGATGTCGACCCAGTCACCCCCAACACACTCTTGATGGTGCGGCTGGACCCCGCGCTACCCCAGACAATGTACAGGCCTGAAGAAGCGAACGGCCGAAGAATGTGGAGGTACAGTCAAGTATTGGCTGACAAGTTTTGGAACAGCTTCCTACTCCACTACCTACCGTCTCTACAGACCCGCCAGAAATGGGTAAAAGAGAGAGACAATTTGACAGAAGGAACAGTCGTCATGATTATCGACCAGTCACTACCCCAAGCTATGTGGCCGGCTGGCCGCGTAAGCAAAGTGATCACCGGTGCCGACGGAAAGGTCCGAGCAGCTGAAGTGCTCGTCCAAGGGCGGACCTACACCCGACCCGTGGCGAGGCTAATAGAACTGCCAAGGCTCCCCGATACTATCGATGACGACCATGACCCCATGACTTTGTGAACTGACTGACCCTCACAGCAGACATTGAGTAGTGGACAGTGCGGTTAATCTGTCTCTGCTTAGCTAATTAGGTGGGACTAATTAGGGGGCGGCTGTTACAAAGGATCAGATTAAACCGAATATATATATTTATTTATTGATATATATTGCATAGTATTTGTATATCGTTTGATATCCCCTTGTATATTCCTTGTACATATACACGGAATATCCCTTTAGTCCAGCCCATAATAGTCCATTCTCGTATTGGACAGCGGTCCACCGGCGCCAGGGACCGGCCCCCGGAGCCAAGTTCAAAGTCACCGACACGACATGTCTGTACTTGCCCCGGCCCTGCCCAGGGATACGGCGACAGAAATGAGAGTGGCACTATTTGTTCACCGTGCATATAAATACGGCGCAGGTGAATGTAGAGGCCCCTTAGCCCCTTACCTCCGTACCCTTCGTCCTTTTAGTATGTTACCCACTAAGTGAAGCCTCACCCACGATACAACGTGCGGTGAAGTATGGCCTGTTTGGCCTCAGAATAGAGCATCGAGACCGCGTGCAAATTAATAACTGAATTGTCAGAGTTTGGCGCTATACCGTCAAGTGCGACATATTTCTATTGAGTCTTTAATAGTCTATTTGTGTATAGTGTATCGTGCGGTTAGAGTTCTATAGTGACCAGCATCTCCAACGCTTTCTCGTATTAGCTAGAGTTCTTATCCAGGCTGGGCCGACTGCATGGCGCTTTCACCCGAGGAGACCTAGGCGAGAACCGTATGGACATGTACACTGGATTAATCTACCCGACGACTACATAGCCCTTTGCGGCTGGAATATATTTGCTTTGGTCCTATGATTTATGGAGCGGATAATCGCCGACGCCTGCACGTGTTGGATTTACCCCGAGAGGAGTCAAGTCGAGTCGGCGCTCAGAGAGCCTGAGGCCGCCTAGCTTTCTTCACTGTAGAGCTACAGTCTACAAGAGAACCAAGCTGTATTCGTCTGTGGATCAAGAGACTACTGCACCGGCTTCTGTACCTGAAGTCTCCCTAGTCATCGTTGACCAGACGTCCTACTACCGACAGATCTTCTACCCCCCTTGCTGGCTTACAACCAGTGGGAACCCCTTCCAGTATCTCCCGCTATTACTAGTGTACCATAGATATAATTCCCTAAGATTCAGGTTGTATAATTACCTCCTGCGTAACCAGAGAATGGACATTCGTTATTGATTTGCCTACGCATACTCCTTTGCCTTACAAGTGCATTCAAAGAATAATGTAAAGTATCCTATGTACCTTTTGCTCCATTAAATACTTGATTAATACCTTTGACTGGAACCGATTTCATTGTGGGAAGTGTTCATCATATTCATATATCGTGTACTGTATGGCCAGTAATTAAAGTACATAAAGCGGTAGTGGTTTAATGATACCATACTTATCAATACAGTCAGGGAATTGTACCCCTCAGTTACACATAGGTTGCTACAAAGCATGCCATCTAACAGTGAAGTTAGCTGTTGTTATTTGATTAAGGTAAGATAAGATAAGATATTCCTTTATTGATCCCCTTGGGGAAATTCAGGCATCATAGCAGCATGGGGGAAGGGGGGTGGTACAGGTAGTAAAAACAACACAGGCAGTGTAAACAATTAATTGTTTGATTGATTGAAAATGTTATTAACAGGAGAGGGAGGTTCTACAACGAATGCCATCTAACAACACACTTCCCGCGATTTATATTTAGTTTCACAATGAGTCATGACCAACCAATTACATAATCCAACATTGTGGTTAAGGGGTCCCCACACGGCGAGCGATTTTAGCCAGGCGACCGATTTTTTTAGCGAGCCGACAGACAGAATTGTATCGCCTTCATTGTTATGAATGAGAGAACCCACACGGCAGGAGATTCTGAAGCGACGGTCGCGCAGCTATTTCTGTCGCCTCGCTCAAAATCGCCTCGACCCTATTTTTGGAGGCGACGGCAGGCAGGACAATGAGGAAATAACGACTTCTACAGTAGTTCTACTGGTGTATCATTTGTACACCATTAATGTATCATTCAATACATTCATTGATCAATAACCTCCATATTATTACCATGCTACTTATGTTCATTATTATTAATGGGAACAATTTAAATAAATAACGTTAGTTTGAGAAGCTGTAGTGGCCGCTTGTCATTAACTAATAAATGAACAATGCGCCACGATGCATTTACTAGTGTTTTTATACTCGGGTAACAAAAGAAGTTGTGGATGTTGACAGAGTTTAATGTCCAGGCTGCAGCTGATGTAGTTTGTAAGGTTTATTGTCCAAAGAAAATTAAGGTTGAGAACAAAACAGTTTGCGTCTTCCGTGAAAAATACACTCTCTCAGCAGCTGCATAACAATACTTGTCCAATCGTTGGTAATGAACGTATCGTAGCGATCAGGCATGCAGTAATGTCAGGAAGAATGAGGAGAGGTTGTATTCGTATATGGTGGTTTAATTCCAGCTCAATATGGGTTTTACAGGTTAATATTCCCTCGTAACGCGCAACACAGCTACCTGCTAGTGCTAGTGAAGAGCTGCTAATATGCTCACTTCACAACAACATGACGTCCGGTCCCGGCGGTCCGTCCTCCTATATCTCCCGGGGGGAAACAAGTAACCACACCCCCAGCTAGACAGAGCGACAGTCGCCTCTGGTGTGGGGGGATAAGCGATTGTCGTTGAGCAACAGGCGATCGCATCGCCAGGCGACGTCTGTCGCCCGCCGTGTGCAGACCACTTATCGTCGTTTTAGAATGAGTCGTTATGACGATATCAATACATCCATTCATAAAGATTATTGTCCGCCATCTTGGTTTCATTCATAAAAACACGAACGGCGGAGTGATTCAGAAAAAAAGTTATTTGGTTGTGGGCGGGTTCTGGGATCACGTGGAGTGTGTTATGAGAAATAACAACGTTTGAAAGAAGTGTTTCAGCCAATCAGAATCAAGAAATTTGCATGCCATTGTATAATAAGGAAGAAGAGAGGGCCGGGCTGTTCTGCAGGGTGTGGACCGCATAGTGTTGAGTCAGACTTTCCGAGGTGCTCTCCAGGATGAGGCATAATCCATGAGGTTGTGTATACAGACTTGGAAAGGACAGTGAAATGTCACAGACCATCTGAGAAACAAGCAAACAGACTGGTCGACATATTTCAATTTAAACCCATTTATCGCTGCATTAATCGTGCTGTATAATGCTAAAGATAACATGCATTTTTAAATGAATGGACAATAAAGAGGGATCTCGGATCTAGATACACCACCATGACGTAATGAAAATATGAGAAACTAAAGACATGAAGATCATTCACAGACATATTGAATTTTTAAATAGAGTTGATGCCCATCCACATCTGACATGCAGCTCACACAGAGGAGTGTTTGTGTGAATGCAACATGGGCAAAGAAAAACAAAATGAGTCACATTACAATGTTTGTTTTACACTGACAAGCGTGAGACTGGTGTGTACGTTAGTCAGGGCTGAGCCCAAACATTCGAACCTTTGTTTGTTACGTTGGCATTCGAATTCTAAATCAACATTAGAATTTAAAATTTGTTATAAAAAAATATATATATATTATTATTATTTTTATTTATTTTTTCATTCTGTTTAAACCAATGGGGTTTTTCTTCACAGTTGCAGATAAAGATTAGGCTACACTAATATTATAGTATTAAAATAAACTGATGAGTTATATTCAAAAGTTGATTTAATTGATTTAGTTGGGCTGGGGCTTCTCCCTGGGCTGGGTCTGGAAAGTTGATTTAATAAAAAAAAAAAAAACGAATTTAATCAGATTAATCACTTTATTCAAATAAAAAAAATAAAACATTTAAGATTTATTAAAAAAAGAATAACATTCTTTTTTTTTTATTAAAAACGAAGGTTCGAACGTCCGTTCGAAAAACCCTGACGAAGTTCGAATCCCAAAAACAGACTTCGGAGACAGCCTTAACTGTTACCTCACCATATTGAACATCCCTGAAGCTCGGCAGTGTGTGTGTCCATAAGATAATCTCCAGCCATCAAGTGGACAAAAGCAAAAGCAAACACAGCCGTCCGGCAGGGGAAGGTCTGGGTTGTCTTCATCACACACACTGACAGCTCCTTTCCCTGTGTTATAGACTACCTTCATCATCTTCATCAGCATCAGCATCATCATCATCATCATCATCATCATCATTACAATACCGTCAATGATTTTCCTCAAAGTTCAAATGTTGAAAAACGTGCATACATCCAACCTTTGATTTTGAACACTGGGATCAGTTTGGTCAACTTCAGCTTTGGAGTAGTTTGCCCAATGCTCACCACTGAGTTCACAACTAATTTGTGGATCAGTGCAATAGAGCAGTGTTTTCTCAAAGGGAGCTGTGGTATGTACTGTATACCCGAAGGGGTACGCAAAGAAAATACCGTATTGCAGAATCATTGAATGTGATGCTATATTCCCCCATGTTTACAACAAGGAATTTATAATGTGTATTTCCATTACAAGCAAGGGCCTTTGTTTGTCAGCATGACTTGTTCACATGCTACTGTAATACTGCTGTTTAAAAACAGCTGGTCAGAACGGTCAGAAAGTGGTCGGTCAAGGAGGTACTTGACAGAAAAAAGAGAGAGGGGTGTGAACGAGCAGTCATGGAGATTCAACTAAACAAACCTAACAAACTGCTACTGTTGACCCCTTCTCCTAAAACCATTCCTTTGTTGATATAGAGCAGCGGTTCTCAAACTACGGGTCGCAACCCAAAGTGGGGTCGTGGGTAGATGACAGTGGCAAGTAAAACATTTAAAATAATAATAATAATTTAAAAAAATTTAAGTAAATTAAATGTGCTGGCAACATATTTTGGGTAAATATGCCTCGTTTTATAAATGTGTATTGATAATGGCGCTGTATTACAGTTTTCTAATAAATATGCATGATCAAGTTCAACCATGTGTGCTTTTATTTTGATATTCCTTCATTCCACGTTGAAATTACACGATACATTAACTCATTCTGTGCCAACCACGTAATATTACGTGTTTGCTCGGCAACCGTTGAGCGCCAAAAATATTACGTTTTAGATAGTTTTTTCTTTTTTTCGATTTGAATATTCTATACACTCTCACGGACCTCTGTGTTATCATTGGAACTCATTCTGAGACCTCGAGAGTGCAATGCCGGCCGAATCCTGCTAGGTGGCAGTATCTCCTACCCTTTGAAATCTTATTTCACACTGTGTGTTACATTTTCTATGGTCCTGGCGGAGAATTTGGACCCAAGCAAGTTGTTATGTGGGGGTATGTTTGTGCCCTGATCAGGCACTCCTAATGTGAGTCGTCATTGTCTAGATGTAGTCCTCTGTCATGAATGAATGAATGAATGAAAACTTTATTAACAGATTGCAGAATGGGTACAGTGCAGTACAGCTCAATACATACAATTGTTAAGGGGATGCAGACCAGAGAAAGACTTTCGTCTTGTTTCCACCAGGGTCCCCCATTTCCAATTCATCGTAACATATATGACATACATGACATACAGATAGACAGTACTGCTACATCTATACATTTATGACATACCAGATTTGCAATTACAGTACTGTATTTGTGATACAAAAAGAGTCCAGAAAGAAAAGAGTATATACATTAGGCGTAGAAACTGTACATTGGATTGGGTAGGTGGGGGTGGGACTGTACATTGGAGGTGTTTGGGGGGGGGGGGGGGGGGGGGGTGTTGGCGGGGGTTGTGTTCGGACATTTACAGGGGCCAGTTTCGAGTTGCAGTCTCCCTTAGGTGTTTTTTGAGAGTGTTTTTGAAAGTGGGTAGTGATTCACATTCCTTTACAGCTTTGGGTAGGGCGTTCCACATTGATGTGGCATAATTGCGAAACGTGTTTAGTCCCTTGTTTGAGCCGAATCTGGGTTTAACATGATTTGTGGAGCTCCCTCTGGTGTTGTGATCGTGGTATTCACTGACCTTTGGGAAGTATTTAGTCATGTACATGGGTACCTTGGTCGTGTAGTGTATCTTGTAGACCAGGCCCATTGCAAGTTGCTGTACTCTGTCGTCTACTCTAAGCCATCCTAGGTTGTCAAAGTGGGCAGGGGTGAGGTGGGTTCTAGGAGTAAGGTCAAGCAGTAGTCTGACCAGTTTGTTTTGAGATGTTTGTAATTTTGTTTTTAGCGCCTTTGAGGTGCTTTGGTACCATGAGGTGCAAGCATAGTCGTAGTACCCTTGAATGAGTGCTCCTGCTAGAGTCTTCAGGGTATTCTTGTTTACCAGTGAGGAGATCCGGTACAAGAAACGAGTTCGTTGGTTGACTTTTTTTATTACATTGGATGCCATTTTGTCATGGTGTGTAGTCCCTATTGTTTTCCCCCAGGTGTACCCAATTACCATTACCCCAGGTGTGTGTTGTCTCGTCATCCCCTTGTGTATAAGTAGTCTGTCATCCCTTCCGTCTGGTGCTGATCCTGTCTGTATAGTTCTGTGTTTGTCTGTTTATTATTTGATGTTCATTTTTATTACAAAACCATGGTAATTATAAATTAAATATTCTTTATTTAGATACTTTGGCTGCCGTCTTTTTATTATGTAACATTTACATTTACATTTACATTTAGTCATTTAGCTGACGCTTTTATCCAAAGCGACTTACAAGTTCTGTACGACAAGCCATCAGGAAGAGCACAACTCTATCAGCTGAGTAACAATGTTCATCAAAGTGTTGAGTGCTACAGTGTAGGTTAGTTTATTAGGACAAGTGCATGACAGTATGGTTAGTTAGGGTTAGATTTTTTTTTTTTTAATTCAGATAATGGTTGAAGAAGTGCGTCTTTAGTCGACGGCGAAAGATTGGACGTGTTTCGGCTGTCCTAACTGGGGTGGGTAGTTCATTCCACCATTGTGGGGCAAGGACTGAGAATAGGCGACTTCTCTTTGATGACCCTCCCGGAGCTTGGATAGGAGTAGGTCTGAGGCGGCCAGAAGATGCAGAGCGTAGGGGTCTTGAGGGTGTGTAGTTAGAGACCATTGACCGGAGGTAGGCGGGAGCAGTTCCCTTTGCCGCACGGTATGCTAGGTCGAGGGCCTTGAAGCGGATTCGTGCAGCAATGGGGAGCCAGTGCAGGTCCCTAAGAAGTGGGGTGACATGGGCCGACTTCGGTAGGTTTGAGATCAGGCGGGCCGCTGCGTTCTGAATGAGTTGAAGAGGCTTAGTGGCAGTGGCCGGGAGGCCAGCGAGCAGTGCGTTGCAGTAGTCGAGGCGGGAGATGACTGTTGATTGGACGAGGAGTTGGGTGGCTTCTTTTGTCAGGAAGGGGCGTATCCTTCTGACGTTGCTCAGGAGGAATCGGCAGGTTCTGGTTGTCGCTGCGATGTGAGCAGAGAAGTTCAACTGGTCGTCGAGGACAACACCAAGGTTCTTGGCGGTCGGGGACGCGGTCACAGCTGCATTCTCGACTGTGATGGAAAGGTCGGTCAGGGGGGAGGATTTGGCCGGCAGGTGGAGCAATTCTGTTTTGCTTAGGTTCAGTTTGAGGTGGTTGGTCGTCATCCAGGCGGAGATGTCGGACAGACAGGCCGAGATCCGCTCAGAGACGTGGATATCTGAGGGAGGGAAGGAGAGGAAGAGTTGAGTATCGTCGGCATAACAGTGGTAGGAGAAGCCATGAGACGTGATAATGTTACCCAGTGATTTAGTGTAGAGGGAGAAGAGAAGGGGTCCTAAAACCGAGCCCTGGGGGACACCCGTCCGCAGGGGGCGGGTGGCCGACAGGGTCCCTCTCCATGACACTTGGTAGGAGCGGTCATTGAGGTATGATGACAACCATGTCAGCGCAGAGCCAGCCACTCCCATTCCTGCGAGGGCCGCGAGGAGGATCTGGTGGTTGACTGTGTCGAAGGCTGCAGATAGATCTAGGAGAATCAGGACAGAGGAGAGGCCTTTCGCTTTTGCTAAGTGAAGTGCCTCTGTGACCGCAATGAGGGCTGTCTCTGTGGAGTGACCAGTCCTGAAGCCTGACTGATTAGGGTCTAGGAGGTCATTCTGTAAGAGATAAGCAGTAAGTTGGTTGGATACAGCACGTTCAAGTGTTTTAGAAAGGAAGGAGAGAAGAGAGACAGGACGGTAGTTGCCTATGACGGTAGGGTTCAGGGATGTTTTTTTTATGAGGGGCGTGACTCTGGCTTGTTTTAGGGAGGTGGGGACCACCCCCGAGTTGAGTGAGGAGTTGATGGTTGCAGTTAGGAATGGGAGGATGTCTGGTGCTATGGACTGGAGGAGTGGGGAAGGTAGCCGGTCCAGCTGGCATGTAGTCGGACGGTTCGACGTTACCAGTGTCAGGGTCTCGGCTTCTGTAATGGGAGAGAAAGATGACAGAGTGAAGGATGAGGTTCTCGATTCAGCATTTGGAATGGGTGGGGGTTGGGAGAAGGAGCTGCGGATGTTCTCCACTTTTTCCTCAAAGAAGATCGCAAAGTCTTCGGCAGAGAAAGATGAGGGAGGGGGGGGGTGGGGGGGGAGTGAGGAGGGAGGACATGGTAGCATGCAGTTTGCGAAGATTCTTGGCAGAGGCCTCGATCCTATGGTGAAAGAAAGAAGCTTTGGCATTAGTAATGGTTTTGGAAAATGTTAACAAGAGGTTGTGATATGTGTCGATGTCAGCAGTGAGGCGTGACTTTCTATACTTCCTTTCAGCTGCTCTCAGGACCTGTCTTTGTTCTCTCACTGGATCTGTCAGCCATGGACTGGGTGGGGAACGGCGGGCAGGTTTCTCAACGAGGGGACAGAGCTTGTCAAAGGAGGTTGCAAGGGCTGAGAGGAGGGTGGAGGTTGCCATCTCTGTGGAGAGAGCAGAGAAGGTGTCACTCAAAGGTAGAGTGGATAGTATGTCAGAGGAGAGGGTGGAGGGGGATAGGGAGGGCAGGTTGCGTCTGAGTGAGACGGTTTGAGTTGGGGTGAAGACCTTTCGGTTAAGCATGAGAGTTAGTGAGAAGGATATGAAGGAATGGTCAGATACATGTAGGGGAGTTACCGTGGTGTTAATGATGCTGGAGTTACGGGAAAATATGAGATCCAAGGAGTTGCCTGCTTTGACCAGATAACGAGCCTTCCTGTAGTCAATGGTTACGTAATACAAGTGAAACGCTTCATTCGAGCAACTTGGAACGCGTCCAGCACACTTGATGCATATTTTGTGCCATTTCATATCAGGGACCTGATGGACATCAATACTGGAAATCACGATCAGACAATTGGAATATTCATTTTGGAATAACTCCTAGCAAAGGTATAAGGACTATATGAAATCATTCTACTTTGATCCTACAATGATTTCACAATGATCAACGTATGTAGTATTCAAAACGTATGCCGTTGCTGACGATCAGAGCATCACAAAACGACCCCCCCCCCTTTGATGCCTTCATGATGAAACATAATACCTATTATATACCTTTGATTTGGAAATAATATCGTGTCCAGGCGAGCAACGCAAACGACTTTTGCAAAATGCACATAGCGATCCATAACTCAGCTTCCAGGAATTAGCCCGGATCACTCTGAAACTATACAATATTCACCACGGGATAACAAGCGAATGTATACATGAAAAAATCTTTTTTACATATTGGACTACAAATAGTGTCTGTCAAATGAGCCAGACTATTTTCTCCATAGCTATAATATAGAATATACAATAGATCCACAATGATCGTGAAATGTTGTGAAAATAGGCAATGGAAAGCTGGCGCTAGAGAGCAGAGATGGGGCGTGGCTATGGCGTTGAATGAGATGTGATGTGCTTTGGGCGGCTGGGTGGCGCAGCGGACTAAGCGCTCGTCACCATCGCAAGAGACACTGGTATCGAATCCGGCTGTCAGCGGTGCCTCCGGCTTGGCCGGCCATCATACTGACACAATTGGCGGTGTCAGCGGGAGGGAAGCCGGTGGGTGGTAATCTGGTCGTTGTAAACAGCGACTCCTACAGGTCGGTCAGGGCGCCTGCACAGCGAGGGAGGGAAATGGTGAAGGTAGTGTGACCTTCCACGCGTTACACTTCACCAATGAGAGTCCGCGCTGTCAGGTGAAAATAGGCTGCTGGCTGTCTCCTATGTATCGGAGGAGGCATGTGATAGACTTCAGGGCTCCCTAGACCGACCAGTGGGGGGCACATGCGCACAATGACCAGAAAGGGGAGGGGGGAAATGGCATAACGACTAAATTGGGATGGGAGGAAAATACAGAAAAACAGGAGGAGAAAAAGTAAAAAAAAAAAAAGATGTGATGTGCTTTTATGCTGAGTGACATTATAATTGAATGCATTTTGAGCAGAGCTCTCGACTAACTTTTCCACTAGTGACACTGTTGCATCCAACTTTCTCAGTGGGCGGAGTCATTTATGTCGTTTCCAACTTGCAACTTTAATTTTGAACAACAACAAAAGCAGTATTGTGAAATGTATTATTACTGGATGTCCCAATCGCATTTTTTTGCTCCCGATCCGATCCCGATCATGTGATTTTGAGTATCTGTCGATACCGATCTTTCCCGATCCAATCTTTCACATTAGTAACCAATTTGACGAATTTTTTTCAGAAACTGGCGAAGCGAGACAAGCCCCTCCGTTCCCTCAATAGCCCCAGTCGAGCACGGCGGCTTGCATTACATTGACCATACAAGAAATATTCAAAGTTTCAATCTGTTTGCACATTTAGTATACATTCATAGTGTTCGACTTACGTAATGATTTGCTCCATTTTGGTCTGAAACGCAGACGAATAATCCTCACAAAGCGAATGTTGACGTTATCCAGGTGAACGTTCTTCATTCAAGCGAGGCATTCAAAACAGCTGTTTGGCAGAGCACCAGCCGTCCCCCATTCCTTTGCTCGCTCTAGTCACATAACGTTGAACGCACACAGAATGTCCGCCTTGCAAACATCTATTGTACTGGCTTCGGTTTCAATTTAAAAATGCTTCCAAACTTCTAACATTTTGTCTAGCTGCTTAGGTGTTACGAGTTATCAGGTGGACATAACCTGCCGGTGTTTCGGGAGCAGACGCGCTTGTAGGTCTGCTATTTTCGGCACACGTCACTGTCGTGCGACGGTGTAAATCAAAGGAAATGCGTTTGTTTTGGCAAATTATTCTGCTCTAAGGCCTTAGTATGAGTTTAAGACGTGAACATGGTCATGTTTGTTGAATAAAATAAAACTTTTATAAAAAAAAAGCACACAAAATAAATTTTTTTATCCCGATCCTCTGAAAATCACGTGATCGGCCCCGATCCCGATCACGTGATCGGATCGGGACATCCCTAATTATTACCCACAGAATAAGTTGTATTTTTCCGCTACTGTATGTAAGATATCAGAGCATTGACACCTCACTTAGGGAGTGGCATCCTCTTTAAGCTCATCTGCCAAATAGATTTGTCCTTAACCCCTTTGTGTCCATTTAAAGGCAGGAGGACTGTTGTCTGTTTCCGTCTGTGGAGCCATTGGCTCCTGCAATCAACACACTGTAGCCCAAGATGCCAGGCAGGTGTCTTTTCTTCCCCCAGGCGACTGACAACTATTGTACCCCTATTTTGGATTCCATAGTTGCGGCTTCACCTGCTCGTGTTGCAAATAGGGGGAAATAATGAATTATTTGATCTCAAGTATAGCCTACTGTACTTAATCACAGTGTTCTTGTGTAGTGTGTCTAGTGTACTTCACTTTTTCGTTTGTATTATTTGAAAAAATTCAACATCTTTTTACTCTTACCACGTTTATGACTATGTTATTTATCTTTTTCAACTAGTTATGTTGAAAAAACAAAACAAACATTTGATCAATTCATGATATTTGTATTTGTATTGTGAGTTGGCCATCTATTAGAAGAAGCGATAAGAGCTAACCTACTGTATATATAGACCATCAACAAAAGTACTGAAGATAGAATATTTATTTTGTATTCTTATCATACCTATCGTACCTCTCTCCCTCTCCTGTTGCTGCTATGACACCTAAATTTCCCCTGAATAAAGATCCATCTTAACTTAATTTATCTTATCAGAAGAGAATCAGAATCAAAATCAGAAAGGTCTTTATTACTTAGTAGTAGTTTACACATAGGTATTTTATTTGGTTGTTTGGTGCGACATTAATGGACAGGCAATTACGGTAGAATAAAATAAAAGGTAGAATAAAATAAAATGGAATATAAACTCAATACAATAAAAAAAAATTAAACAATCAAGATGATCTTATCTTACATCTCCTACCACTGATCAGACATGAAAGAGCAGGCCAGATAGACCCACCTGTTTACTCCATTTGCAGAACGACTTATATGGTTCCAGTATTAATAGTTCAGAGATTGACATGACAGGTGGGACTGCTCATAGGTGGGACTGCTCAGGTGGGATTGCCTGACCAGGTAACCATTATATAACATTATCTATATCAGGGGTTCTCAAACTTTTTTATACCACAACCATTAAATTTTTTTGCGACCCCACACTTAAAGGATAAGGCCAGCATGATTTTATTTCCATAAGTCATAGACCTCCATTGTTTAAAAAACAAACAGTAAAACAAGTCACAGAGCCGTACTTTACTGAATTACTGAAATATGAAATGACAGCTATTGCAGCGAGTCTGGGCCAAACTAAGATTGATTGATTGATTGATTGAAAAGTTTATTAACAGATTGCAGAATGGGTACAGTACAGCTCAATACATACAATTGTTAAGGGGATGCAGACCAGAGAAAGACTTTCGTCTTGTTTACATCAGGGTCCCCCATTTTCAATTCATCATATATCAGCTGTACATATATGCAACTGACATATGGATATTGGAGTTCATGAAGAGTCTACTTAAATAACCAGTAAAAGTGATGGATGAAGGGGAGCTCCAGTAGCTCACCGCGTATCTCGGCGCTATTTCAGCGTCGGGGACAACCGTGCGCGTCACGGATCTGGGGTACACGAGTTCAACTCCCGGACTCGCCGTATTTTCTCAGAGTGTCTTCCCCCGATCTATACCCCATTCAACCTGTTTCTGTCGGTCATGCTTGACCAGAAAAAGAAACCAGCTGTCTGGTCAAAGTTTAAAAAAAAAAAAAAGTGATGGATGATGTCCTAGAGAGGTTTGATACAACACGTGGATGAATCTTTCTGTGTGAGAATTGAGTTGCCATATTAGAGTGTGACACCATCTAATATCCTTCATACACAAGACTGAATATGTTTTGTGCAACCTGGCAACACAGAGAGAAAGAAATGTGAACTGGGACAGGTAAGAAACACTTATCATGCAAATTGAAGTGGAACATTAAGTAGGTAGCTATTCAGTGCAAACAACCTGTGTGTAGTATTGAGTGCCATGCAAATGTTTATAGGGTGCTCCAGTCTGTTCCCATTGACTTTTCAATGGCAAAGCGATTAGGAGGTGGATGTGTCCACTGTTTCCCACTGCTATACAAATGCTTATTATGTAATGATCGGGCCATTGGCTCTGGTATTGTCATCATAGCTTCCTTTTTGAAAGGAAGAAGTTGAAAGGAACACTGCTGGCAACCTATGCTATTGAGCCTGTGAAATGTACTATATTTAAGCAGAAATCGGAATAGTCTAGAATCGATAGGTGGCAGCTCTGTTACAAATACAATATGTAAACACAGCACATACAAATGCAGACAAATATGGTATACAGTATGTTCACAGTAAAGTGGACCCTTTATGAGTTCTATATTGATGTGTCAATAGGCGAGCTACATGGGACCCTACATCACTTCCGGGAGAGGCACAGTTACCGCATTCTGAGCTGTCAATGATCTTTCATACTTTTTTAGTGCTTTAACCTTTTATTCTGCACTATTGACTTGTGACTGAGATGTGATCTCTGCACCATTGAGTGCCTCCTGGATGCCGTAAATGCCCAAACCCCCCACCACCTCCTAATAGACAGTCTCCTCCCCACCGTATGTATATATTCTCTCCCCGCCGTATGTATATTTCTCTCCCACCCACCCACCCCCTCCAAATGTACAGTCTCCTCCCCACCGTATGTGTATATTTCTCTCCCACCCACCCACCCCCCCCTAATGTACAGTCCCCTCCCCATCATATGTATATACTATGTCAGGATCTATGGGTAACAGTGCTGTATATTTGAATACCGTTTATGTCACAAATGTATCAGTACTAAATACCTGTATGCAGGGCCGCCTCAGGGGGTGTGCGAGCAGTGCGGTCGCACAGGGCCTCGCGGGAAGGGGGGCCTCGCAAAAAAAAATAAAACATTTAATTTTTTTGCGAGGCCCCTTTTTTGTGAGGCATCCCTTCCCGCGAGGCCCTTTTTCATCACAGACCTAAAATCTAGTTTTGCTTATATGCTTATATATTTCACATTAGACACGTTTGTAGAATGTGTCTGACTTGTTCCTGGGTCTGCAGTCCTGCAGCTGCAGACATACTCACTATTGGAGCTCAGCCTCTGGGGTTCTGCAGCAGCATTGGTTTCAACGAAGGGAGTGGTTTTTACTTACATCATGTGTAGACAGTGTAGTACGCCGGTCGCCGGCGTGGCAGCGTGAGTCGGCTGCGTTTGACATTTTCGCGCGTGCAGCTTTTGACTATGCTTAGTTATACCAGCCAAGACGAAGAAAGAGGTCGGTCATTATCAGTCGGTCGGTCACCAAGGAACGTTGACGAAAGGCCTCTCGCTAGCGGGACAAATGGCCGGAGCCTTTCATGGTATAGCCATGTCGGCTAGTAGCTAGCTTAGCTAAATGCTAACTAGCGTTAGCTAACCTATTCAGAGGAGCGAGGCGAGTGGATGACTTTTCAAAAGAAGGAGAAGAGAACTTGTGAGCAGATAAATCTGTTAGGCAGCAATACGCCGAAAGGTGTCCAGTCTGCCGGAAAGTACTCGAAGAAGAAATTACACCGTGGGGCCAAGAAAGTCTCCTTCCACGTTGATACTGCGTTATGGTGAGTCAACCTATGATTATATACCCGCCGTGGACCTGAGTCACCTGACCCTATCTCTCTTTCTCTCTCTCTCTGGAGCCAAACTGGTCGACTAGCTAATACTACTAGTAGCTAACTGTGTGAGCTAACTGTTAGCCAGTTAGCTGTTTAGCGTCAGCTGGGAACGTTCGTTTGATGCTATCAGTTAGCCTTGAGAATAGCAGGCCCTTTGACAGAAGATGTAGTCGGGCCTGCACCATGACAAGGCTCTGGCCATAGCTTCTTTTTGTCCCGCCAGCGAGAGGCCTTTCGTCAACGTGGAGACCTGTGGTGCGGCCTTTCGCCCTGCGTTCCTCGTGCAGGTAACTTGGATTAATGAAAATGTCATGACATTACCCCACTCTTCCTTCCTTCCCCTCCCGAATGTTTTGTTAATAACGATGTTTTTTTCCAGGCAAAACATATGCTACTTCACAACATTTGGAGATACGACATGTGCTGTGTGTGAATGGTCGTTTGTGTAGCTTGGGTAGCGTTGGGCCATTGGCCAAAGCTGTGTGTGGCCTGGTGTCACAGTACCTGGCTAGCCTATTTAGCTGATGTCGGCCATTGGCTCCTTGCTGCTTTGGTTTCTCTGGTATACCCTCTTCTTGTTGGATTTAAGTGTTGATCTTTGTCCTTTTGAATCTGTCATACATGCTCTAGTCTCTCTCTAACACACACACACATGACAAACACATGTTCTCTCTCTCTCTCTCTCTCTCTCTCTCTCTCTCTCTCTCTTCTAACACACACAGTCTGCCTATGGCGGCCTTTCTCGATGGCTAGGCTGTGCTCAAGGATCTTCAGTCACAGTGCTCAGGTATTCTGCCACTGTGTACTCTCTGTTTAGGGCCAAATAGCATTTCAATTTCTTTCCAATGTGTCTCTCTCTCTCTCTCTCTCTCTCTCTCTCTCTCTCTCTCTCTCTCTCTCTCTCTCTCTCTCTCTCTCTCTCTCTCTCTCTCTCTCTCTCTCTCTCTCTCTTGGATTTAAGTGTTGATCTTTGTCCTTTTGAATCTGTCATACATGCTCTAGTCTCTCTCTAACACACACACACATGACAAACACACATGTTCTCTCTCTCTCTCTCTCTCTCTTTCTAACACACACAGTCTGCCTATGGCGGCCTTTCTCGATGGCTAGGCTGTGCTCAAGGATCTTCAGTCACAGTGCTCAGGTATTCTGCCACTGTGTACTCTCTGTTTAGGGCCAAATAGCATTTCAATTTCTTTCCAATGTGTCTCTCTCTCTCTCTCTCTCTGTACACTGTATATTGACTGTAGAACGGGAGCTCTCTCTCGCTCTCTCTTTTGCTATATGTTGACTGTATCATGCCCCGCCTCGGGCAGCGCTATTATTTAAGAATATGTTGACTGTATAAAAAAAAATATATATATATATATATAATTTTTTTTTTTTTTTTTTTTACCTTTGGGGGGGGGGGGGGGGGGGGCCTCGCGTTAAATCTCGCACAGGGCCTCGCATTTCTCCCAGGCGGCCCTGCCTGTATGTCCCTATGCCATAAATGTCATGTATGTTGTGTATGTCTTAAATGTCGATATGAATTGAAAATGGGGGACCCTGATGTAAACAAGACAAACGTCTTTCTCTGTTCTGCACTCCCTTAACAATTGTGTGTATTGAGCCGTACTGTATTGTACCCATTCTGCAATCTGTTAAATAAAGTTTTCATTCATTCATTCATTCATTCATTCATCCTCCAGCAAAAGGCTCTGCTCATCTCCCAGTTGGATCTGCTGGAAAGTCCCACATCTGCTGCTCTTCCTCTCCCCTGGATGTGTGTTGTAAAGCAGGGGAGAGGGAGAAAGGTCTCTCTCCCCCTGCTCTCACCAGATGGGGATAACGACCCTATCCCGCTATCCATCCACTTTACTCCACTTGAAAGGCTACCGCTACTAGCATGTTGACTATCTGTCTGACTAGCAGCCTGTCTCGACCTTTTCCAACTCAGCGAGAAAGAGACAAAGTTCCCCAAAGTTCCCCAACGTCCCCGATATCCAGTAGAAAACGTTGTCGACATTGATCTCCCCCTGTTGTCTCCAACTTCGAGACCTCTCCGGCTGGCCTCCAACTATGGATGGACCCGCAGTCAGACCCAGTCAGATTCCTCTTCAAGTTCAAATTCAAGTTTGTTTATTATTTGTCATAATAAAATACAGAATACTTTATGATGAAATGCTTGTTTCTGTATGAACCCCTGAGAGTGTGCTACATACAGTAAAAAAAAGTAAGTAAAAAAAGTAGTAAGTAAATTAAAAGTAAGTAAAGGAATGTTCAGTCAATATACATATATACAATATACAATACAGAGTAAAATGAGTAACAGTGAGGTACAGTGCAGAAATTAGATGAGGTACAAAAGGGTAAGGTGCAAATCAGGTATGAATGTAGTGCAAATCTCTTTAATAATAGATCAATATAAAGTGTGTTAAAGTGTCTAAAGTGAGTAAAGTGAGTGGTAAGGTGAGTGTTTGTTTACAGTGAGTGTGTACATGTGGATGTGTGTGCAGTGAGTGTAGATGATGGGTTGTTACATAGTGTCATTGTCATTGTCATCCTGATGGGGCCCAGGAGTTCCAAACTTGTAATCCCTATCTGATTGGATCAGATTCATTTCAACTCATTATGAATTGAAAATGGGGGACCCTGATGTAAACAAGATGCAAGTATTTCTCTGGTCTGCATCCCCTTAACAATTGTGTGTATTGAGCCGTACTGTATTGTACCCATTCTGCAATCTGTTCATTAAAATGTCCAATCAATCAATAGGGATTACAAGTTTTGAACTCCTGGGCTGGGGATAGAAGCTCTTTCTGAGTCTCTCTGTATGGCCATGAGACTCCAGTTAGCGCTTGCCTGACCGCAAGCGCTAAATATGATATTTTTAGGGGTCGAAATCTAAAATCCAAAACCACTATTTCTTCTTTCTTCTTCTCTCTCCACCAGGGGGGGGGGGACCTAGCGCCCTCTATGGACCAGCCGCCACTGATCCAGCAAATATAAATGAAAAGGACTCTGAGCCAGAATGCTGGGGCAGTGATGATGACTGATCATAGGATTTGATGCATTTGAAGCTATGGTTTGAAGTGGTCTGACAACTATATAATTTATTGTGCAGCTTGAATGAAAATCACCTGTTGATGATTCATGTGTGTAACTATGCTATTTGGATAAGATGCATAGGGAGCCCGACGTTAGAAAGTAGCACTGCGTTGCGTGAAATCACTGAGCCCACAGGAGTGGTTAGGGGATTTTTTTTTTTTTTTTTTTAAACAATTAAAAAAAAAAAAAAAATCAACAAACATGACCATGTTCACGTCTTAAACTCATACTGAGGCCTTAGTTTTGGTTTTAAATTGCATATCATCATTCATTTATTTATCATTTATTTATTTATTGTCACACAGAGCAGAATAATGTTTCCAAAACAAACGCATTTCCTTTGATTTAATTATACATCAAATTATTTATGTCAAGGATTGCAATACCTCGCTTGAATGAAGTAAACTTTTCACCTGGATAACGTCAACATTCAGGGTGAATGTAATGTGAGAAATTGGGACAAAAAAATTATTATAATAATTAAAAAAAATAAAAAATTATCGGATCGGGAAAGATCGGTATCGGTAGATACTCAGTGGCCAACGGTGTCAGACTGTGGTTGTACTGGGCAGCTCCCAGGTGTGAATGGAACTGTGTGAATGTGAAGCAGGGCGTAGCTGAAAAAGAGCATCCGTGCTCAGCGAACCTACCCTGGGTAAATAAAGGTTACAATGTCACCAGCCACTCAGGAGGAAATCTAAGGAGGCTGCTGGGGTCAAAAAGGGTAACGTGATTAATTGTTAAGATTTTTAAATTAACGTGTTAATATTGACATAAAACATAAAAAATCTAGCAGTAATCTCTGCACTGTCTTTGATAACTCATGACATTATTTATTTATTATATCGCAATCACAATATTGTTCACAATAATCGCAATCTCACTCTTTCTCCAAATCGTGCAGCCCTATTTCCTGTACAGAAACAGATCCAGCTTTCCTCTGATTAGTAGAAAAATAATTGTTGAACCAGTATTCTTAACAGTTTTGGACTATGGTGATCAACTCTTAAACCTCTGGACTCAAATTTATTACTGGTGACAGATATGATACTCACCATTGTGTACTGTCCTATTTGACTCAAATTATTGACTGGATGGTTCTTAGGGTCCCTCAAGTATGTTCTGATCTAATGACTGGATGGTTCTTAGGGTCCCTCCAGTATGTTCTGATCTAATGACTGGATGGTTCTTAGGGTCGCTCCAGTATGTTCTGATTTAATGACTGGATGGTTCTTAGGGTCCCTCCAGTATGTTCTGATCTAATGACTGGATGGTTCTTAGGGTCCCTCAAGCAGTGTTAATTTTGGCAGCTATTTTGATTTTAGTTTTAGTCTTAGTCATGTGTCAAGTGCTCCTTTTTCGTTTTCATTATATTTAGTCATTTTCATTTCTTTTTCGTTTAGTCAGTTTTAGTCAACTAAATGTCTGAGCATTTTAGTCTTAGTCAGTTTTTGTCTCAATTTTGTCTTTTTAGTTTTCGACGAAAACGGATGACATTTTTGTCTATTTTTTGTTAATGGAAAAAAAACTTGTCACAAGTCAGAAATAGTCAATATGGAACATATTCTGATTTAAATCGCGTATTTATTTTTTAACCTAGGGGAATCTGAGTCGGCGGCACAAGTAATACACAGGAAGGGTGCACTGTCGATCTGTGAATGGAGAAATAACTTAATAAGACAGCCTTGCTCACCTGTGTAATGGGAAATATTAAAGGACAAAACGATGAGCCGTTTACAAATCATTCTGAGTCATTATTTATAATAGAAAAGTTTATTTCACGTGGCCACAATGAAAGGACAGTTTACAGACAGATACATCATGTTCACACATAATCGTCTGGCCGCAAAGTGACGAAGAGCTCTGGTCAGACGTATATTAAATACACAGTTGTCAAAAATGGTTCCCAGTCACTGGAAGCAACAACAACCTTGCTATGGCTGGGGATCTTGGAGTCTCTTAAAGAGACACACACACATTACATAGCTGGTCAGAGTAAACCAGTCAAGCTGTCTATAATGACATGATAATATATTCCACCACACTCCACCCCGTTCGATAATATAGATTACACAATCACCTATTATCTAAAATGACAACTAAAAAAACATTATCACCCCTAAAACAACACAAATTACAATAACTCAGCAAAAAACTATTTTTATTATCTAAAAACAAAAGGTTCACTGGATCGACCCCGTGTCCCGTGCTTTGCAAATGTCCAGACGGTGGTCGAAGGACTCAAGAGTACAGTGTCCAGTCTCTGGTTTTGTCAAGGCCGGAGCAGCTGCACCATATTTCTCTAACCACCAAGCTGGAAAATATAATCACAAAAAAAACAGGAGAGTATCTCGCAAAAAGAGCATTTCCCATACAAACTTATTCAAAACAAACATTCTCACAAAACTCTTTCAGTAGAGCGAAAACAGATTAACAGCAAGAAACACGTGACTGCAAACTGCACAGTGCTTGGAATCTCTCCGCAGAGGAAAGGCTCAAGGCTATTCCCTGAAAGCAGGGAGATAGCAAAAACAAAACAAAACTACAATTTGCAAAAACATCTTCATTCTGAACAAAGTTCAGTACCTAATATTTTTGAGATGATACTGTAGTGTGTGGTTCAAACTTGCCTCCTAATCATTTTTGTAGAATCTCGAAGTGGCATAGGGTCTCTCTCTCCTCCCCCCTCCGATCCAAACACCCCCGTCTGCTGGCTCCCTCACTCAGGTCCTCGGTTCGTTCCACTGATGAAAACGTTAGGTTATGTATATAACCAAGTTCTGTTAATACTAGTGACGCTCAGCGTCATATTGCATATATCTCGCTTCAGCGTATATACACTGAATAAATTTCAAAATGTACCTCTACATGCCAGCATTCATCTGGCCACACCCCTATCCGCTTACCTACATAAGCGGGGATGGGACCACACACTCATCTCCTTCCCAACAAATTTCACCACAATGAAAAATCAAGGGCCGCAGCGGCATCTAGACGCTGAGCGTCACTAGTATTAACAGAACTTGGTTATATACATAACCTAACGTTCTGTGTCATACTAGCTCCCGCTCAGCGTCATATTGCATTACAGGAGCTGAGCGGGAGCTAGAAGCTCGACAAATTAACCCCGCTGAGGCCCCCCACAACCATCAGATCAGGGAGGACCGAGCCCCCCCGACCCCCCCTAATGGAGGGCACCCCCCCTATTGGAGGTTCCCGGGAGGGCGACGGACCCGACCGTGCGAAGAAGCACTCAAGCAACTCAACGCACAGGGTGAGCAGACCGTGGCCTGACCCCACGACTACACACACGCACAACCCGCATGCCACCCGGGAACGAACGGAGGGAACAACCTCGTTACTGCCCCCAGAAATCACGGGGTCAAGGGCAAACCCAACCCCGTGGCAAGGCCGTAGCAGCGGAGCGCGAAGGAAGACCCAGACCCACTGAAGGGACTGGATCCCCTGGAAAACGGGGGCCCGGAGAGGTCAATGACGCCAGGCATCAAGACCCCACCAGGCGGTCACTTAGTGACACCGCCCCCCACATCGCCAGCGTATTCGGATAAGGCCCCTCCAAGAGCGGGCCCTTTCCCCCCAATAGCACACCGCCTGGCACACTGACCCTGCAGAACAGGCAGTCAGCATGGCCGTAAGCACACAAAAAAGGTTAACCAACGGAAGCAGGCAGCGCACCGGGGAAAAACCAGGCAACAGGCTGTAACCTGAGCCTGGAGCACTGCGGACGAGACAGGCGCCAAAGGAGTCAGCTGAAAACAGCCGCGCCGGCGGAAGGGGCGTATGCTGGCGTTGTTGCATGACCAAGCCTCCATTTAAAAAAAACCCACCCAGAGGGGTTGAGGCAGAGAAGGCTGACACGATTGGCAGACGTCATGAACGTGCAGGGGCACCCTCAACCGGGTAACCCGGGAGTTGACACTGCTCCAACACACCAGGGAATCAACCACCTTGGTGTTACCCAATGCAGTGGTTGTTCCTATAACCCCTCAAGAAAAAACTCCAAAACACACCTGCGGGTATACACCGGCTATACCGCAGTACAAGTGTTTCAGTTTTCAAAAAAGGCTTAACCCAGGCCTACGGGTCGACGAAACATTACTTCGGACCGGGCCCGGCAATACGGGAAGCACAGGGTCACCAGAGGATGTCAAAGACCACCCCAACAGGCCCCTCTTCGCCATGCGTGAGAGAGGAGCGAAAATAATGGAGAACCAGCCCCAAGCACACCGTACTTGGTATTCCCAGGCGGTCTCCCAACCAAGTACTAACCAGGACCAACATGCGTAGCGGCCGAGATCTGACGAGATCGAGCGTGTACAGGTTGGCATGGCCGTAAGCCATTACGACAGTGCAGAGTACAAAATGTACCCAACCAGGGTCTCCATAGCGCTTAACCCTGTGACACCCGGACCGACCTGGCATTTTCCCCCTGAAAAAAGCCCAAGTCCCTCAGGGTACCAGAACAGCAGATCTGCATCCCCGGCGGACAACGGGTTTAACTGATCCGGACCAGCGTGACCAGAACCAGTCCCGTGCCCTAACCACGCCGACATGCCTACTCCAGGAGAAGGGGCAGATATGCGTGTTGATCTTAAACATGAAAAGAAGGCGCCACCCAGACGTTCGGGGCGAACCGCGCCCGGTGGCCCACCCCCAGGGCGTGAGACCCCTCTACATATGTTCAGATCCATTCCGTCATCATCCCCCAGATATGAACGAGAATCCGTCGACAACCAAAACAGGTCGTCGGAAGAGGAAAAACCTCCATCCCAGTTGCTTTATAAAAACGCCGTTTTAACCTCAAGCAACCAAGGCGTGCCAGTCATTCGCCTGATTACAGAACACCCCGAGCTAGCACTATGCGTGCGTCGGGACACAACCACATCAATGAACAGGCTATTTAGACCTGTCATTGAATCCCCAAGGCGCCCAGGGGAACGACAAGAGGGGTGTGATGCTTCCTAACTCCAACTCTTTTTAATAGAAAAGAAGGAAGCACCAACAGTATGTATCCCAGTCTACACAGCCGGGGGTAAAATTTTTTCACATTTTTACATCCCACTACCCTCCCATAGGGAGGAGACGGAAATCCCCAGAGAGACTTTCCACGCGAGCTGTACAGATTGAAAAGAATATATTGCAACCTTGAGTCATGTAAAAGTTTGGTTTTAGGGCTCTCCGGGGAGGAGGCACTGAACCCATACACACTCAATAATCGAATTGAATCGAATACACACACAATAGAGTAGGACTCCTTTTTGAGGTTCCACTCACCTTGACAATCTGAGGAGGAGGCTCTGTACTCTGAGGAGGCTCCCTCACATGGAAGGAGAGTCCTAACTCACAGAAGGCCTGAATAGGAGCTTCGTGAGGAGGAGCCCTGACCACCCCCCGAAACAGACCCATCATATGGACCCGAACAGCTCACGGAAGTCCTACCAACAGAGACGTGCACAGTGACGTACTCTATGGCGGGGGAATTTCTGCGGTGCACACGCCCAATATTCCAGGGCGTGGGACCAGGAAACTCCCCCCCCCCCCCCCCCCTCACCCCGTAACGTGCCGAACAGCAACGTGACAGGAACCTTGAAGGACAGGTGGGTTTACCCCTGACCAACAGACAAAGGGGGAGGAAAGGTTACCAGTTCACCCCTTTACGACCCCACACCCATGATACGATGTAATGACAAAAAACAGTATGACGCAGTCATAGTCAGCTCCATGAAGCGTCTAACAGCTTCACACAGCGCATGTGCTAACCTGCTATCTGATTTTTACTAAGGAAAAAACACAGAATAGAGAGGGCCCTCTCAAGAGCCCCGGTACCAGACTTACACATGTGCTTCTGTGGCCAACCCAACCCAGTTGTAGGTCACACGACACACACAACCCATTATCACCTACAAAAAATGGCAAAAACACTCTACAGAGGAATGCCGTTTTTCATAATGAGAGAATACACAATTCTCGATTAGTATCGGCCACAGGCCTTGCTAAGCACACACGACAAGTGACCAAACAATCTTTTCCATAGGAAAATATAGTTTCTCAAGCGGTTTCAGCACAACCTCAGCAACCAAGCTAAGGGTTACATCGTATCCCTACAACACAGTGATACAATACACATGTCTGATAGGAGGGGAGGAAGCCCAGGGAACCGGGGGGAAAACACCCCTCCTGCTTAATACGGCCAGTTGAACAGGTAAACCTGTTTAATATGTGAACACACTGTTCATTGTCATTACAGGCTGAGAAAAGAATTCATTCTTCACTCATATGTCACTAAGTATAGCTTTATAGGTTAGTTTAACCCCCTTAGTTGTGTGTACACGGTACATGAACACACATGATGTTGCTCAACACAACAAACCAGATCATTTTCACATCTGTAATAAACAACCCGATTTGCATGGAGAAGCTAATACCAGTGACAAGACAATTCACACATAACTCGCGTCGTATCCTAAATGTAGTGCAGCAACACACGTTTTGGAAAACATCGTTATTTACAAAACATTTAGAAGGGAAAGAAAGAAGAAGTGTTCAAGGTCTGGTCAAGACCTTGCCTACCGGGAGCGCAGATCAAGCGAATTGCAGTCTCTAACATGGCACCGAAGTAAACACAGCCTCCTGTGTTTGACGACACAGGCAGCTTGCTGCTCCAACCCGCCGCTACGGTGCTCCTTGTTGACGCAGTCCTCGCCGGCCTGGCTCAGGGCAAGTTCGACGAACATCCTCTGTCAAAGATGACGTCGTAGTCAAGAGTGTTTAAAACATGTTATAGTCACAGCACGTTCAACAGTGTAACATTAAGCTAACGGCCGCTCTCGGCCGATAGCAGCAAGCTAACGTTTCCTAGCCTAGCCTAGGTAGGCCACAACTAGCACGCAAGCTAACGTTTCCTAGCCTAGTGACACAACAGGCTAATGCCGCAGCTAACAGCTGACTGGCTAACAGTAGGCCACCACTAGCACGCAAGCTAAGCAGCTATCACCTGAACTTGTACACAATGATATAACAAGCCACACTCAGACAGGCCGCCGTTCTGAAACCCTCCTCACTGTTTAAGAGAGAAGAGAAACGAGATGTTAACACAGTTTTACAACAGTGATTTTACGAACATCCGACGGAGCCAGCACAAGTCCCATCTGGGCTGTAGCTGACTTGAACACGGATCTTCCGATAACGAACATCCATGCCCATATTTCCTCGTGAGGGTATACTCTCATTTGTATATGAAAGACGGGGCCTACACGGTGACAGAGAAACATCCACTCGTCCAGAAAACACAGGGATCACCAGTGTTACTGGTCGTGGCCCACTAGTTAACTATAATGGGCTTCAGACCAAGGTCCTCCGCCGTTGCCTAAGAGGCTGAACAAAGGACCCTAATCTGGGGCCGGTGTTCGTAAACATTGTCAGCTAGCCCCCATAGCACTAACAGACAAGTGAAGCTTGCAAGCAAACATTACTCACCAACCTGGAACCCACCGCTTCTCACAACAGCGGCGCGTCCTACAGTCCAGCTGTGTCGCTGGAGGGTTTCACCCCAACCAGCCACAGCAAGGAGGACTGTAGTTGGGAGGCATGTAGCGGCGTGAACTCCCAATACGAAAACCGGTGGAGGTTTTTAGAATGATCACCATCTTCCAGACACTCCAGTGACGAAGACAATATCGCCTTATTTTCTCGAAAATAGTGAGAGAGAAAATAAAGATATGATGTCAACGTATCTCCTTGTTCTTCCTTTCCTCAGTAAATATTTTTCTCCACGTCAAGTGGGCATGTGAGCAGCACGTTGTTTGTGATGAAATTTGAGAAGGAGATGAGTGTGTGGTCCCATCCCCGCTTATGTAGGTAAGCGGATGGGGGTGTGGCCAGATGAATGCTGGCATGTAGAGGTACATTTTGAAATTTATTCAGTGTATATACGCTGAAGCGAGATATATGCAATATGATGCTGAGCGGGAGCTAGTATGACACAGAACAGGCCTGCTGGAAACTGTCTCATAGATCTTTGTCTTCGGCTGATGTTCAAGGAGTGTCGGTCAAAAGCCTGCTGGAAAACTGTCTCTTAGATTTTCATCTCTGGACCAGTGATACTATCAAGCTGGGGTCAGCTGTTGGCTGATGGTCTTAGCGTCCCATAACTGGGTGTTGGCGTTCTGTATCTGCAGAGTGGAGCCTTAGCTGATAGGCCCTCTGCCTCCTAGTTCTGGAGCAGATAGGGTCAGCTTCCTCTCTCAGTAGTCAGCTGTTGGCAGAGTCCTAGCTGCGTCCCATAGCTGGGTCAGTGGTGGAGCAGCCGTAGTGGAGCAGCAGATCAGCCATCACCTGCAGTTTCAGCTTCCCCTCTTCTCGGGCAGCGGTGGGCATTTGGACCGGCACAGGAGACGGAAGAGAGAGAGAGAGAGAGAGAGAGAGAGAGAGAGAGAGAGAGAGAGAGAGAGAGAGAGAGAGAGAAAATCAAAAACTGTCCGGTATTTCCTCAGCCACGCTTTAAAAAAAGAAATTTAAACACTTCTTTCATTCAAATCACATACATTTTACACACTAAAATGGTAGAAAGGGTCCACTCCAGGGCTGAAGTTAGGACATTCTATACCCTCAACTCAGCTCCAACGAGCAGAGTAGTTTCCTAAGTCATGACAACAAAAACAACTGTCTCTTAGAGTCTCGTTGGCAAACAGGTCATAATGATGTCTGCAGGTCACATGAAATTAGATGATCGCCGTTGCTAGCAGCTACTAACCATGTAAGTACTGAACAGGTCAAAAATAGAGACTGTGGCAAATGACGGTAGGTCTGAAAAACATAGGTAAATTCTCCCGACTCACAGTCCCGCATTCCCGCCTCCTTGTGAGAAAAAAAAACCTTATAGTACAGACAAACAAATTAACCCTTAAAGCAGTGCCTTCCTTGTCCATGAACCCCATGAGATACCCTTATACCCTAGTTTTTCTTAGAAAACACTGCAGCATTCCAAAGGACCTTTTAAAACCCAAAAAAAAAAAAATCCTCTCTCAGGATCACCTATTCACAGCTATCTCCCTCTGCTAACAGCCCCCATTCACAATCCCACAGCACAGTCCCAATTCCTGCTCCTATGTGAAAAGCCAAATAGAGAGCCTGCAGAGCGAAACTAGCGCTATATATATATAATTTTGAAGCCCAAAAAACCCCCACCCCTCTTTTTCGGGATGCAGACTTGAACTCAACATCTTTTATTATACTCGTGGTAGGCCCTGCACCCCGTCTGGGCACAAGCCTAATCCCTGCCTAATAAATTTGGGACGTACCAAGATTGAGAAACTATAGAAAAAACCATCGCCAGTCTACCAAGCACAGTAATATACACAAAATAAATAGCTCTGACAGGCACCATGTTCTAGTGTAGACCTCTAATTTAAAATCTAAAAACAAAAATGTTTTAAACAGAAATCAGAATGTCAACAGCTCACAGAGTGTTCCTTATCACGCGTCCAAGGTCCATGCCGGAGGTGACAGCCAAGCGGACGGTGCAGCCGGTTCTCTCCCCTCCCAGCGCGCGGAGGAGGTTGAGACAGGGCAGCGCTCCCCTGGAATCCCAGGATTCACCCTCTCTGCAGAGTCCGTTTGGCGGCCGACCTCGACACCCATCGGTTAAAAAAATAAATAACTAGTTTAAAAAATCCCATAAACATCTCTCGTCGCCATCTGTAATGGGAAATATTAAAGGACAAAACGATGAGCCGTTTACAAATCATTCTGAGTCATTATTTATAATAGAAAAGTTTATTTCACCGTGGCCACAATTAAAGGACAGTTTACAGACAGATACATCATGTTCACACATAATCGTCTGGCCACAAAGTGACGAAGAGCTCTGGTCAGATGTATATTAAATACACAGTTGTCAGACGTAATATTATACATATGAAAGTAAAACAAAAATTGTTCCCAGTCACTGGAAGCAACAACAACCTTGCTATGGCTGGGGATCTTGGAGTCTCTTAAAGAGACACACACACATTACATAGCTGGTCAGAGTGAACCAGTCAAGCTGTCTATAATGACATGATAATATATTCCACCACACCTGGCAGCGATTTATTTGAATGATAAATATTAAATAACACTCAGTAACAGCAGCCAGTAACAGTGTAACAACAACACTAACTAACAGGATACTGTCTGTGTTGTAAACAAACACACAGTACAGTAGTAGTTGAGTAGATAATAGTAGTGTGCATAGTACACACAGTAGCAATCTGATTGCAATCTGCTTGCATAAAAACATATAAAATGATAAATCACATTTTGAGGTTGGTGTAAAGTGCCACATGGTGATGGAAGAGGTCTGTTTAGGGGTTAGATTTAGAGGTGGTCTAGGTTTGGTTAGGGGTTAGAGTTAGAGATGGTCTAGGTCTGGTTATGGCCCCTATTAACCAGACATAGACCACCTCTGACTCTAACCCCTAACCAGACCTAGACCACCTCTCTGACTCTAACCCCTAACCAGACCTAGACCGTCCACCTCTCTAACTCTAACCCCTAACCAGACCCCAGGAGTATATGTTCAGCCTTATTATCTTCTGGAAATAACAAGCACTGATTGCAATGAAGGATGCAGTGAGACCCTTTTTGGACCATATGTCTAAACCTAAGGTATACTTTGCGTGCCATGGACAAGCTGTGCCTGCATTTCTCTTGTTGTTCCACAATCCACATACTCTTTGTCCACCAGGTTGGATACTTTAGTCTTTTTTGGCACTCTGAACCTTTTATCAAATGTTCGCAACATCATTGTGAAATCCTCATCTTCCACTGTACGTGCAGGGAGTGCTGAACCTTTAGAGGTGGTCTAGGTCTGGTTATGGCCCCTATTAACCAGACCTAGACCACCTCTGACTCTAACCCCTAACCAGACCTAGACCACCTAAACTCTGACTCTAACCCCTAAGTTAGGTTTGGTGATGGTAATTAGTCAGTGCTGGGCTGCTGCTGGCAGCGGTTTATTCTATAACAACAGGATACTGTAAACTAAACACAGTAGTACTAGTAGTACACACTGATTGCAATCTGCTTGCATAAAAACATTATATAAAATCACATTCTGAGGTCAGTGTTAAAGTGCCACATGGAAGAGGTCTGGTTAGTGGTTAGTGGTTAGAGTTAGAGGTGGTCTAGGTCTGGTTAGGGTAACTTAGGGGTTAGAGTTAGAGGTGGTCTAGGTCTGGTTAGGGGTTAGAGTTAGAGGTGGTCTAGGTCTGGTTATGGCCCCTATTAACCAGACCTAGACCACCTCTGACTCTAACCCCTAACCAGACCTAGACCACCTCTAACTCTAACCCCTAAGTTAGGGTTGGTGATGGTCAGTGCTGGGCTGCTGCCTGCTGGCAGCGGTTTATTCTATAACAACAGGATACTGTAAACTAAGTAAACAATCTGCTTGCATAAAAACATTATATAAAATCACATTCTGAGGTCAGTGTTAAAGTGCCACATGGAAGAGGTCTGGTTAGTGGTTAGAGTTAGAGGTGGTCTAGGTCTGGTTAGGGTAACTTAGGGGTAGTTAAGCATTCATTATAATTTATTATTATTATTTAGATAGATGGATGTAAAGGGCTAGACCAACTCTTAACCCCTATCCGGATCTAGACCACCTCTAAGTCACAACCCTAACAATTGTGTGTATTGAGCCGTACTGTATTCAAATCAAATTTATTTGTAAGGCCCGACAACACACGTTAATGTCCCCATGGGCCATACACTTCTTCTTTAAACAAGTCAAGAAGAAACATCACAATAAGTCAAGAACAAAACAAGAACACCATAAGGTCCAAAAAATATTAAATAAATGCAAAAAATTCAATAAATGCAACAAAACTCACTAATACCTAGCAATAGGAGGGGGTTAGAGAGTTCCCATTTTTTTAGTGGGCGGAGATGGAGCAATAAATACAAGTAGTGAGCATATGCATACATGGTGACAGTAGAATCATATTATAAGAAAATTGTGAAGACAGAGACAGAGGTTAAAAGGTTCTCCTATGTCTGCAGAAAAGCAGACAAGGGAGCTATATACATCCTAACTAAACTAGACAGATTAATCTAAGGGTCAGGCCCCGACCAGGTGAGATCAGGGTAGGTTGAAGGAGAGAGAGAAAAGATGGGTCTTAAGGGGAGACACTGCAGGTGAATAGGGTAAAAAAATTAACTAATAGATATCACAATGAAACTTCCCCAGTTGATTACTTATATTAAGACAAGACTTTTTTGTATTACAAGTTTTCTGAAATTGTATGTTTAAATATGCAAATGAGGCATGATCTACTTAAATATGCACTAATTTGCATATAATTCCAGGACAGAAATCTGAACATTGGATAAAGCCATTTTCAAAATTATAGTTTCATTTTGTTGACATATTAGAGCCAAAGGTTATTACAGAGGGGATTTTGGATATCTCTTTTTATCACTCCATAAATCAGAAAATACTCCATTCAGTCCATTTTTATGGTAAAATTCCATATTTCGCCATGTTTTTAGGAATAAAATGTGATATAAATCAGGGTATGAATGCGATATCAACAAACCCTTCTGTAAATACCTTCAGAACATAGATATGAATAGAACTGGAAGGTTTGGTGTATGTGTGTGCTACTGAAGTGGAGATTTCTGGCTCAGAGTATGAGGAAAAACTCTTAAAACTCATTTTTGGGAAAAGGCCTTCAAAGTTCTGTATTGTAAAATGCCATACTTTTTTTTTTAAACAGTTATTTACAAACACAATACCTAATCAAACCATTAGTAATAGACAACCTAAACACATGCCTGATAACTAAATAATAATAATAATAATGATGATGTTATTGAACTGAACAGAACTACACACAGGCTACAAACAGTGTAGTACAGTGTAGTACCCCCTAATAGGCAAAAAATATTTGAATAGATATCACTATGAAACTTTCCCAATTTGTTATGTACATATAAACTAAGAAAAAATATATTGCAAGTTTTCTGAAATGTATGTTTATATATGCAAATGAGGCACTTCTCCATTAAATATGTGCACATTTATGGACGCAATAAGGCAAAATGATGTAAAATAAACAACTAAATGTGTGTTATTGACGTTTTATTGTCACTAGTTTCATAGAAGACATGTTTAGGAAGCAAAATATAACAAAATCTCAAAATCAACAAAAAAAGTATATTTGACTATTCACCTGCAGTGTCTCGCCTTAAGCAGGGATTTAAAAGCTTCTGACGACGGCAGGTCATTTGTTCCACAGGTAGGGAGCGCGGTAGACAAAGGCTCTGTGGCCGGCGGATTTCTTTTTAACCCTAGGAATCGATAGAAGCCCTGCATTTTGTGAGTGCAGAGCACGAGCGGGCGAGTATCGAGAGATGAGATCGGATAGATAGAACGGTGCAAGCCCATTTAAATCTAGACTTAGGTAGGCCTGAAAAAAGTGCATTACAGTAGTCTAGACGTGATGAGACAAAAGCATGAATTAGGGTTTCAGCATCAGCCAGAGTTCAAATGGGGCAAATTTTTGCGATATTACGAAGATGGAAGGCAATTTTGGTGACATTTTATATATGTGCATTAAATGAGAGGGAGGAATAAAAAATTACTCAGAGGTTTTTTATGGTGGAGCTCTGGGATACATGACAAGTATCAAAGTTGAGGGAGATGTCCTGAAACTGTTATGGATAGTGTTGTCTGAGGACCCAATCGCGGAACAGAATGAGGGGAGAACAGGCAGACGAGACGTGGAGCCAGAGGTGAATTATATCAACAAATGTCTTTACTTCAAAAGAGGGCAGCAACAAAGATATTCACAAAAATACTTCCAAAGTCAGCAGCAAAATACAAAACAAAGAAAAGCACAGCAGAAGACTGGCAGAGGGCTAAATACAAAAACAAATAATAATCTCATAAAGAGAGCAAGTCCAAAAAACACAAAACAAAGTTACTGCAGGGAACTTACTATAAAACAGGAGAACAAGGACGTGGATAACAAACATGGGACCGAACATCAAACATGAACTCCAAAAATGAACCGACACTGGAGGGGAGGGAACACACACCAGATATAGGGAGACTAATCAAGACATGGGACGCTAATTACCAACGAGGCACACATGGGGAGAACACAAGACCAAACACTCTGGGGAAATAACAGGGAAATAAACTAACTAACCACACAAGAAAAGACTGAACACTAAACAGAGTAAACGCCATACAAGGGACAAATAAAACAATTACAAAGGGAACAAGACTAGAGATAACACAAGGTTAAAACACATGGGAGACAATACAAACGCCAAGAGTAAAAGTGTGTCCAAAGGTGGGGGCTGGTGAGGAGAGGAAAGTCTATGCAAGGGTGGGGGCTTTTGAGGAGAGGAGAAGGTCCCAGGGACAGGCGAACCCTCACAGTACCCCCCCTCCAGGGACGGCTCCCAGACGTCAAAAGGGACCGTCTGGGAACGGGCAGGACAGGGGGCCGGGCGCCAGGGAAGGGGAACACAGGGAGAGTCTGGGGGAAAAAGTCAGGACGGACAAGGCCGGGACGAGCGACGCTGGGGCAGGGGGGCGGCGACAGAAACCCAGGAGGGGCACAGGAGAAACGGGGCAGAGGAACGGGGCCGGAGAGGGGGCTGGAGAGGGGAACAGGGACACGGTGAGGGGGGCTCGAAACGGGGACAGAGGGCCGACGAGGGGGACGAGGGGAACTGGAAGCAGGGACAGAGGGCCGATGAGGGGGTCTAGGGGAACTGGAAGCAGGGACAGAGGGCCGATGAGGAGGTCGAGGGGAACTGGAAGCAGGGACAGAGGGCCGATGAGGGGGTCGAGGGCAAAGGGGCGAGGGTGACAGGCCCAAAGCAGGACCCCGGATGGGGGACCCACCAGACGCGGGGCCGGACGCAGAACCCCGGACGGGGTTCCCTGCAGCCGAAGACCACGGCGTAGAACACGGCGTATACCACGGCGTAGACCACGGCGTCGGACTGGACCAGAAGAGGAGTTGGGACCAGACGAAGAGCCGGGACCAGTTGAGGCGCCGGGACCAGACGAGGAGCCGAGACCAGACGAGGAGCCGGGACCAGATGAAGAGCCGGGACCAGATGAGGAGCCGGGACCAGATGACGAGCCGGGACCAGACGAGGAGCCGGGACCAGATGACGAGCCGGGACCAGATGACGAGCCGGGACCAGACGAGGAGCCGGGACCAGATGAGGAGCCGGGACCAGATGAGCCAGGACCAGATGACGAGCCGGGAGCTGGAGGAGGAACAGGGGCAGCAAGAGCCGCTCTAGCAGGGGCTAAACTGGCAGTAGAGACTGAGTTAGCTACCTGGCTAGTGCTAGCAGCAGGGGCTCTAGCCGACGAGACTGAGGTGCTAGTAGCAGGGGCTCTAGCAGACAGGACTAAGAGGCTAGCAGCAGGGGCTCTAGCAGACAAGACTGAAACGCTATTAGCAAGGGCTCTAGTGGACAGGACTAAGAGGCTAGCAGCAGGGGCTCTACGAGACTGAGGTGCTAGCAGCAGGGGCTCTAGCAGACGAGACTAAGGTGCTAGCAGCAGGGGCTCTAGCAGACAAGACTAAGAGGCTAGCAGCAAGGGCTCTAGCGGACGAGACTGAGGTGCTAGCAGCAGGGGCTCTAGCAGACAGGGCTGTGGTGCTAGCAGTAGCTATGCTAACAACTGGGGCCATGCTGGCAGTAGGAGCTAACGGGGTAGCTGTCGAAGCTACAAGGGCTAGGCTAACCACAGGGGCAGGGTTAGCTATAGGGCTAACAGGCAGGGCTGAGGTGCTAGCAGTAGGTACCCTAGCAGGTGAGGCTATGCTGGTGGTAGAGGCCTTACCCGCAGTAGGGGCTTGACTGGAGGCTGGAATAGGCACTTGATCCAGTGTCTGCCATACTCCTCCAGCTGTGGGGCCAGCTCAGGGTGCCACTCCATGAGAGAGTAGAGCAGACGCAAAACATCCTTCCTCTCCTCCAAGGAGGAGGAAGGTAAATCCCCTAACTCAAAGCCTCCCTCGTTCTGTTCGCTGGGTCCAAACATGGTTGGTTCATTCTGTTATGGATAGTGTTGTCTGAGGACCCAATCGCGGAACAGAACGAGGGGAGAACAGGCAGACGAGACGTGGAGCCAGAGGTGAATTATATCAACAAATGTCTTTACTTCAAAAGAGGGCAGCAACAAAGATATTCACAAAAATACTTCCAAAGGCAGCAGCAAATTACAAAACAAAGAAAAGCACAGCAGAAGACTGGCAGAGGGCTAAATACAAAAACAAATAATAATATCATAAAGAGAGCAAGTCCAAAAAACACAAAACAAAGTTACTGCAGGGAACATACTATGAAACAGGAGAACAAGGACGTGGATAACAAACATGGGACCGAACATCAAACATGAACTCCAAAAATGAACCGACACTGGAGGGTAGGGAACACACACCAGATATAGGGAGACTAATCAAGACATGGGATGCTAATTACCAATGAGGCACACATGGGGAGAACACAAGACCAAACACTCTGGGGAAATAACAGGGAAACAAACAAACTAACCACACAAGAAAAGACTGAACACTAGACAGAGTAAACACCATAGGGACAAATAAAACAATTACAAAGGGAACAAGACTAGAGATAACACAAGGTTAAAACACATGGGAGACAATACAAACGCCAAGAGTAAAAGTTTGTCCAAAGGTGGGGGCTGGTGAGGAGGAGAGGAAAGTCTATGCAAGGGTGGGGGCTTTTGAGGAGTGGAGAAGGTCCCAGGGACAGGCGAACCCTCACAGAAACAGGCCTCTGTGGTTTGGGGGGCCAACAATTAAAATCTCAGTTTTATCTGCATTAACACATTGGCAGCCACTGGGATGAGTCTAATTAATCTCAAGAGGACCGGAAAATATAAACAGACGTGGGGCTGTTTGTAGAGCTAAATCTATACTTTATAGTATTGCTATCTGTCCATTCTCATTGTCAATTGAGTCCATAAACCGTCCCTTCAAAATGGCTTAAAGAAAAAAAAATCATCAATACGTTCTCATTTTATAGCGCCGTGAATATAAGCGTTATACGGGATTTGGTCTAGTATATTTTCTGGAAGGCTAGATATAGGGCTAATAGCTGCTAACGTTATATCCAATGGCATTTCCGTTTTACAGATGCTACAGTTAAAACTCAAACTGCATATGATGGGCACGATCCTCAAGCATGTATGCATGAAATGGGGGGGGGCGGGGGATGTCGTTTCTTATTATTGATTACCAATAACCGTGTTCGTCTAAGACTAGCCACATCAAAACAAGGCCCGATCGGGATATACTTTACACGAAAAATATCTTACCGTGGGCCGGTGGGATCCCCCGAGCATTTCCCCGTTATCGATCACCATCTGGTAGATCGATATGTCCATTGGCTGGTGATAAATCCCCTTATTGCATAGTGAAATCTGCGATGCAAAACGTAATCCAAGCTACAGGCTGCAGATCCAGAATCGAGCTAACATAAAACTCCATTGAAAGTCAAAAAAAAGAGTCCACCGTTCAGCCACAGGGCACACTGCATTATCGCGATAGCGCCCCTAAGAGGATCTGGCCGGTATTGCACCTTCTCGAATTCAAAGAGTAGGGTAAATCTGCAGTGCCGCTCGGCGACCTTGAATAGGTTATTAAAATGGAATATCCGTGCTTCTGTCCACAAGGGGTGGAATCGAAACACGGAGATATCCGTTGTTCGTCCCCATTGTGTTAAAGGAAAACTCCAACATTTTGGGAAATTAGCTAACATCTTCCCTGGAGTTAGACAAGAAGATACATACCTTTTTTGTCTCTGTGCATGCATTAGGCTTAGGGAACGCCCGCACCGTTAGCGTAGCTTAGCTTCATCACTGGAAGTGGGTCAGACTTTTACCCTGAAGTTCCCTACAGTCCCCTACAGTCACAAAATACACCTCCAAAACGTTCCTGTAAACATGTTGTGACCTGTGTATTTACCACGTGGAGAAATAAAAAATTATTGAATTCGACATTTACGTTTTCTAAGCAAATATACTTACCACTCCTCTCTGGGCGCAGTGATTTCACGCAACTTTCTAACGTGACGCCAGTGTTTGTTTACATTTTCATTTCATTCAAAGGATCCGAACCGATTGAAGTTTATGGATACCATGACTGTGGTAAGTTTTAAGGGGCTAGCGTTACACAATAAATGAGTTATAATAATACCACAAGTGTGGATTCACTCGCCCAAACCCTGAAGCCGTGCATCGCAGTCAGGAAAGGGGCTAACTAGGTCGATAGTCCAGCAACGTTGTGACTGTCCTATTCATCAATCTCACAATATTCGCTAACGTTAGACAGATGGAATACAGCCTTCCATCTAAAAACATAAATTAAAACTTACCACAGTCATGGTATCCATAAACTTCAATCGGTTCAGATCCTTTGAATGAAATGAAAATGTAAACAAACACTGGCGTCACATTAGAAAGTAGCACTGCGTTGCGTGAAATCACTGCGCCCAGAGAGGAGTGGTTAGGCAAAAAATTGTTCAGAGTATATTTGCTTAGAAAACGTAAATGTCTAATTCAATTATTTTTTATTTCTCCACATGGTAAATACACAGGTCACAACATGTTTACAGGAACGTTTTGGAGTTGTATTTGGAGTGTATTTCGTGACTGTAGGGGACTGTAGGGAACTTCAGGGTAAAAGTCTGACCCACTTCCAGTGATGAAGCTAAGCTACGCTAACGGTGCGGGCGTTCCCTAAGCCTAATGCATGCACAGAGACAAAAAAGGTATGTATCTTCTTCTCTAACTCCAGGGAAGATGTTAAATAAGCTAATTTCCCAAAATTTTGGAGTTTTCGGAGTAGAAAGTTTTGCGACATCCATTTTTTTTTACGGCAAGCAGGCAAGCCTCAAGATTTTGTAATTGGGAGGAACCCAATATCATTAATATGTATATATAATTGGGTGTCATCAGCGTAAAAATGATAGTTTATGCCAAATTTGTGTATGATATTGCCGAGGGGTAGCATGTCAATCGAAAATAGCAAAGGGCCCAGGACAGAGCCTTGTGGGACCCCGGATTGCACTGGGAGGGTCTCAGATGTTAAATCATTATAGACCACGCAGTGTGTTCTAGCCGTTAAATAAGATTTAAACCAAGCAAGTGCGTGACCCCGAATGCCAACATGATTCTCAAGCCGACCTAAAAGAATTGAATGATCGATAGTATCAAAGGCTGCACTGAGATCAAGCAATAAGAGCACAGAAGTTAGGTTTGAGTCAAGAGAGAGCAGTAAGTCATTTGTGACTTTGGTAACCACCGTTTCGGTGGAGTGTAAGGCTCTAAAGCCAGATTGAGAAGATTCATTAAGGTTATTGTTTGATGGGCGGCTAGGTGGTGCAGTGGGCAAGGCGCTCACCACCAATGCAGGAGACGCTGTGTTCGAGCCCAGCTCTCCGCATTGCTATCAGCTTGGCTGGTCGTTCATACTAATACAATTGGCAGTATTAGGGGGTGGGAAGCTGATGGGTGGGGATCGGACGTTGTGGACAGCGACTCCTACAGGTCGGTTAGTGCGCCTGCGCAGCAGAATCAGGAAGCGACGGGGGCGGCGTGTCCCTCCCACGCAGACCCCCGACGCTGAGAGATCGCGCTGTGCAGGTGAAAAGATGCGACAGCTGCTTCCTCGAGTACCGGAGGGAACACGTGATGTAAGGCTTCGTCCACATTGCAGCCGGCTTGTGGGAGGCATGTGTAACGGTTGTCATCTTGTCAGAGATTGAAGAGACGGAACTGCTTTCGACTGTTTATTGCCTATAAAAGACATGAAACAAAAACAGCTGTAGTGTTTTCCTGGTCACTGTACATCTGGTAGACCTCGAGCAGACGGGTACAACACTGCTGAGTAGGTACGGTGTCCCCACAGGGACATGCAGCACGATATACAATGACCTCAACACGTCACCAGGTGGCTCCCAAAACAAATACGGTATGATGTTTCTCAATTTAGATAAAATTCACATGCAAACAAATATAATTTCTAACTCTGTTACACCCACCCCCACTGAATTTTGGCGACATTGAGCACCAACCACGTACCACCTACTAAAGGCACAGTACAACACAATCACACATACACTGGGTCTTCAAAATAACAAAACCAACTCCAAAAGTATCCCATAAGGATGAAGTGGTATGAGAACAATGCTCTCAATCCAGCTACTGGCGGTAGGGTGCCTTGTACACCCCACAAGACCCTCATACACTGTGTAGTATAAGCCCATGAAAATAAATCATCCCAACATAAAAAAAAAATTATGTAAGATAAATTACCCCGGACTGTCAAAATCTAGAACAAAGACCCTGTGTCGTGGACCACATCCTGCCTTGACATGGTCTGTATTAACCTGCTAACTGGTTTGATAAGGCGGCCAAATCTAGACCGAGCCTGATCAGTGTGCATGGGTGGACTCTGTATGTCACTGCACTGCACATTTCTCGCCCTATCAGTCCGTGCCACAGTGTCAAGTGAAGGATCCGCCTGCACCCCGTGTACAGAACTGTCAGCATCAACAGTGATGTTCACTGGTCCATAGTCACAGCTCACAGACCGAACCTCCATCTGGCCCTCAGGTCCCTCTGAGATATCTCGAGACACAGAGGCTGCACTGCTTATGTCTGTAATGTCGGCCTGCGAAAGACTAGGAACGGACAATTGCGTAATCCATTCTCGGGTCCTTCCTTCAGAGTCCACAGATGCTGGGCCAGTCAAGAGATCCCCACTCCCCTCCTCAGAGATGTTCTCTGTGTTCTCCCCCATACCGTCGACACTTGGAATGGACGATTGGGTCTTAGGCATGGATGAGGCAAGGTCGGACACTTCGCTCATGTCCTCCACAGGGATAAAATTGACAAGCATCAGCAGGTTCCTATGGACCACCTTCTCACGTCCAGCAACTGTGTCACAGATCTTGTACGTATGTGTCTCAGCATTCATGCCCACCACAGTGTAGAGAACCTTAGAGAGTATAACATCAACCAGACCGCTGCAGCTTGTCTGTATCAACTTTTGGTCGGCTGAAGAACTGACAGGTTCGACTGTCTTGCTGACGATGCATCGCTGACAGTGGCGCACATAGTCTCTCACATCCCTGTCAAGATTTAGCCAGAAGAACCTCTGTCTGGTTAAACTGAGACTCCTGAACTGGCCCTGATGTCCTGCATCGTCATGAACACCCTTCAGAACCTCAACCTTGAGTGAATCAGGCACGACATACTGAGACCGCCTTGCCTTAGTAATCTGGTCTCTTGAAACTCTGTACAGCACACCATTGCTCACAGCGAGCTTCTCCCAGTGCTTCAAGTATCTCATGACTGTGACAGACTCTTTCACTCTTTCTCTCCTGGAAGGTCTCCGACATTTCTCCACATAATACAGGACACGGGAAACGGTTCTGTCTTCTAACTGCCTATCACGGAGGTCCCTCTCTGTGTGGGCAGGCAGAGAGTCTTGTCCAGGCGGAACCAACTGAGGCAAATACTGCAGCACTGCCACAGCACGAGCCCTTGAACCAGCCTCCCATTCCACATGTGATTGTACAACAGCAGACACATCTTCCATCTCAATGGATTGAGTATGCATGTGAATGGGACTGCATGAGGCCTGGGCATCGACACTCATCGGAGGGTGTTCCCTGTGACCACTGGAAACCCGAAAGGCATCTTGAACAGAGCCACTCGACATATCCCTGACTTGGGATAGGAGACTCAGGTAGGGCTCTTCCAGCAACCTATGACCAACACTGTCCTTAACAAACGGCACACGGCTCAGGGCATCAGCCACAACGTTCAGCCGGCCTGGCACATACTTGATGTCAAAGTCGTAGCTTGCCAATTTAGCTACCCAGCGCTGCTCACAACAGTCCAGCTTCGGCTTTGTCATTATGTGAGTCAGCGGGTTGTTGTCAGTCCAGATTGTAAACTTGTGGCCCTTCAGCCAGTGACTAAACTTGTCACAGACTGACCACTTCAAGGCCAGAAACTCCAAACGATGAGCTGGATAGTTCTTTTGAGACTGAGACAAGGACTTGCTGGCGAACGCAATAGGCCTGGCTCTGGTTTCGCCTTCCTGGACTTGTGACAGGACAGCACCAATACCATCCAGGGATGCATCCGTCGACAGCATGAAGGGACGGCTGAAGTCAGGGTGAGCCAGGACCACCGTGTTAACAAGGGATGTCTTCAGCTTCTCAAAAGCCTGTTCCTGGTCTGAGGTCCAGTCAGAGGCACTCAACTTCTTGTTCGACAGTCTGTACTTCCCCTCCTTCCCTTTTCTTCTCTCGCCCTTCAACAGAGAGAAGAGAGGCTTGGCGACGGCAGAGTATCTGGGAATGAAGTGCTGGTAATGCAAACAAATATAATTTCGAACTCTGTTACACATGGCCTAACAGCGTTCGAGACAGGGGAGGGTAGAATTGGACGATACGAAATTGGGATGGGAGAAAAATAGAGAATGGGAGAAAAAGTAGATAAAAAAAAAGATTATTGTTTGATAGATGGTCAGTAAGTTGCGTTGCGACAATCCGTTCTAATATTTTGGATTGGAATGGAAGATTGGAGATGGGTCGAGGTTCGGTTTTTTAAGTAGTGGTTTAATGACGGCTGATTTAAAGGCCAGGGGCACCACGCCAGTAGACAGGGAGGTGTTAAAGATATTGAGTAGGGCAGGGCCTAAAGTTGGGAAGAGTTTTTTGATGAGAGTTGCTGGAAGAGGGTCAAACAGACAGGTTGAGGGTTTAGCCGCGCCAACCAATGTAGAGAGGGCACTAAGTGAGACGTTTTCAAGGCAGCATAGCGTATGGCTGGATTCAAAGTCAGGGGGAAAGCCCATCAGAGGTTGGGAGGGACTCTGATTGTTGAGTAAGCCAACAATTTCATCTCTTATGAGATCAATTTTTTTGGTAAATACTTGGAATTATATTGTACCCATTCTGCAATCTGTTAATACAATTTTCATTCAATCAATCTGCATGGTGATTGATTGAATGAAAATTGTATTAACAGATTGCAGAATGGCCAGTATCCACTCTTACATCATCATTACAATGTTCGGTCCTCAAAATTCTAATCTCATATGAGACCAGGGACGTGCACAGGACTTTAGAGGGGCAGGTGCTCAAAGGCTGAAAAGGGCACTGGGCCTGTGCTATTTTTGGGGGGCCTTTTTGGGTGGGAGGGGCCTTTTTATGCTTTTGGGGGGGGGTTTGGTGATCAAATATTGAATATTGAACTATAATAATCAGTGCAGGAGCTCACTTATCCTTGAAAGACACTTTTACCACTGACTTAAAAGGCCCATACATCTCCATAAATGTTCAGGGCGGAGGGAATAAGTGCTTACCCTACAGACCCCAAGTCTGTTAGGACAGCAGACTCGGTTGGCACTGCTCAAAACTTACCTCTTTAAAATAGCTTTTAAATGAATTATTATCTTTATTTCATTGTCTTATTTTTCTTTATTTCTATACATTTTACTTAAATATTTTATTATAATGTGTATCATTGTTTTATGTAGTTTCTTTTTACATTTTATTTGTTCTTTTTTTAATGTCAACATATTATTTAAATTATTCAAATGGTACTCAAACATGTTCCGTTGTGATGTCACCAGTGTTGGGCAAGTTACTTTTAAAAAGTAACTAGTTACAGTTACTAGTTACTTCTTCCAAAAAGTAACTAAATTACTTACTCAGTTACAAATTATAAAAGTAACTAGTTTATATAGTGGATCATACAAATACAAACACAATAGATGTTTTGGAACTTTTGATATGTATTGCCCCTCAACAGGCCACAACTGGGCAACATTAAATTATGCTTGTTAAGCACTATACCAAAAATAAATAACAAATATATACTGATTGATTGAACATTTTAATGAACAGATTGCAGAATGGGTACAGTACAGTACAGCTCAATACACACAATTGTTAAGGGGATGCAGACCAGAGAGACTTTCGTCTTGTTTACATCAGGGTCCCCCATTTTCAATTCATGACATTTATGACATACACAACATACAGATATAAGAATCTAATCTAATCATCTAAACTAATCTAATCGTGACATTTAAGACATGCATGACATACATATATATATCTGAGCACCTGAAGACTGTGCTATTAAACCAGGAAGTGCAGCACTGTTGATAAGGCTGTAGCCTCCACTACTGTAGTGCCCTGCGCTGCAACACAACTAACACAAGAGTGAACAAAAAATGCTCATGGACTGTCTGTCGTTGACTGCTCGCTTGTGTTGTTCGTTGGATTAGTTTTGGATTATTTGGGCTCGCCAAACAAACTATCAAAACGTACACGGAACCGCGGTCTGTCGTTGACTGAGTCGCGTGTGTTGTCGCTGTGTGTCAGACTCTGGATTATTTCGAACACCCGCCCACCTCTACCTCTGATTGGCTTACCATGACATTTTACTCAACCTCAGCCAATCGCGCACTGCCCACTAACCAAGGAAAAAAGTATTGCTTCTCAGCGCAGAGATCTGTCTGATCTGAAAAAAACAGCTTCAATCATAGTAACGCACCGCATTTTTTGGCAGTAACGGTAACAGCGTTATTAAGATTGGAAGAGTAATCCGTTTACTCGTTACTGAAAAATATTCCCATCACTGGATGTCACAGTATGATGTCATAATAGAACATTCTAGAACATTTGTGATGTCATAATAGAACATTCTAGAACATTTGTGATGTCACAGTATGATGTCATAATCAAACATTCTAGAACATTTGTGATGGCACCGTATGATGTCATAATAGAACATTCTAGAACATTTGTGATGTCACAGTATGATGTCATAATCAAACATTCTAGAACATTTGTGTAGAGTATATATTCAACAATTCTCAGATCTCAGAAGACAAGTGAAGATCTCACTTGTTGTTCCTGGCTATTTGTCTGTAAGCTTGAATATATTCTGTAGATACAATTTAAAATCCCCACATGGAAAAGGAAACAATGTCCTGTACAATCCTTAATGAGCTGCGTCTGGAGGGAAGGCTCTGTGATGTGGTTATTAAAGTCAACAGCACTGAGTTGAATGCCCACAAGGCCCTCCTGTGTGACTGCAGCGACTATTTCAGGTAAGCTTGGTTCAGGTTAGCTTGTTCAGCTTAGCTTGTTTCAGGTTAGCTTGGTTCAGGTTAGCTTGGTTCAGCTTAGCTTGGTTTAGGTTAGCTTGGTTCAGGTGAGCTTGGTTCAGGTTAGCTTGGTTAAGCTTAGCTTGGTTCAGTTTAGCTTGGTTCAGGTTAGCTTGCTTCAGCTTAGCTTGGTTTAGGTTAGCTTGGTTCAGGTTAGCTTGGTTAGTAAACAGATACCATACTGTACTTTTTACTGTACACAGATAATATACAGTACTTCTACTGTAAACATATACTATACTGTACTTCTACTGTAAACAGATAATATACTGTATATATACTGTAAAAAGATAATATACTGTACTTCTACTGTAAAAAATATACTATATTGTACGTATACTGTAAAGATATAATATACTGTACTTCTACTGTAAACAGATAATATACTGTACTTCTACTGTAAACAGATACTATACTGTACTTCTACTGTAAACATATACTATACTGCACTTCTACTGTAAACAGATACTATACTGTACTTCTAATGTAAACATATACAATACTGTACTTATACTGTAAACATATATTATACTGTACTTCTACTGTAAACATATAATATACTGTACTTATACTGTAAACATATACTATACTGCACTTCTACTGTAAAATATACTATACTGCACTTCTACTGTAAACAGATAATATACTGTACTTATACTGTAAAAATATACTATACTGCACTTCTACTGTAAACATATAATATACTGTACTTCTACTGTAAACATATACAATACTGTACGTATACTGTAAACATATATTATACTGTACTTTGACTGTAAACATATAATATACTGTACTTATACTGTAAACATATACTATACTTCTACTGTGCTAAGACCCTATACTTCTACAGTGAAAATATATTACTACACAGGACAGAATGTTGCTTACTGTTTACTCATCAGATATCTCTATACTCTGCGTCCCACAGATCCCTCTTCACTCGCTGGAGCGACTCAGAGAAAGCAGTCCACACTATCCCTGGGGTGTCCCCGGGTATGATGCAGCTCATCATAGAGTACTCCTACACACGCTTTGTGATGGTGACAGCAGAGAACGTGGCAGAGCTTCTGGTGGCTGCAGACCAGCTTCGCGTCACTGGCATAGTAGGAGCGTGCTCTGACTTCCTAGAGGGCCAGCTGTCTCTGGAAAACTGTGTCGGCATCTGGAGGTTCACGGACATCTACTGCTGCCCTGACCTGAGGCGCAAGGCCCATCTCTTCATCGTGTGCCACTTTGAGGAGATGTTGCACGTCTCACAGGAGTTTGTGGAGCTGTCCCTGCAGCAACTGGTGGACATCATCGAGAGGGATGAACTGAACGTGAAGAGCGAGGAGACGGTGTTCGAGGCCGTCCTCCGTTGGATCGACCACTCCCGTGAGGAGCGTAAAAAAGCAGACATCCCTTTGCTGCTGCCCAAGGTAACTAATTGTATTATGGATACGCAAACATGGTTGCTATTGCCTGAGCCACATTTATTTTATTTTTTTTTTTATTATTTTACTTTTCCTTGTTTGTCTGTCTCTTGCCAAGGTCATTATGATTCATGTTACTGTTATTATTGTTGTCGTCGCTGTTGTCATTGTTATTATTATTATTATAATTATTATTATTATTATTATTATTGTTGTTGTACTGTTATGTTCTGTTTTATGTATGAAAATTAAATAAAAACATTTATAAAATTGTTTAAATAAACTAATTGTATTACTGTGCATTACATTAAAACAACACTAGGTTCCCTAGTACAGTGGTTGTCAAACATTTGGGTCCAAACTGTTCCCTAGCAACAGAAACCGTCTACAACCGATGTCTAAGTTGTACCCGCTGTCTGCTTGTCTCTTCCCAGGTTCGCATGGGCTTGATGAGGCCTGACTACTTCAGGAGCAACGTCGAGAACAACCCTGTGGTGAGGGACAGCCACGACTGCAGGGCCCTCATCCTCAGCGTCCTGAACCCCCCTGGCTCTGACAGGCTCCCAAACCCCCTGACCCGCCCACGCCTGCCCCAGGAGGTCCTATTGGCCATAGGAGGCTTGGGTCGCGGCAGCACGACCATGGAGGCTTACAATATCCGAGCCGGTGGATGGATGGACGTGAGCGTTGAGGGGGAGAGTCCCCGGTGGGGCCATGGCACCGCTTATCTCCACGGTTTGGTCTACTGCGTCGGTGGCTGGGACGACAGAAAGGCTTTCAACAGTGTGCGCAGGTTCAACCCCGTCACTCGCAGCTGGCTGCAGGCCATGCACTCACGCCGCCGTGAGCTCAGCGTGGTCGTGTTGGACGGCTGTATCTACGCCATGGGAGGGCAAGACAGATTCGTGGTACTGAACACCGCCGAGCGCTACGAGCCTGAAACCGACCAGTGGACAGTGCTCTCACCCATGCTGGAGCACAGGAGCTACGCCGGGGCAGCAGCCCTCCAGGGCAAGGTGGGTGTAACTGAGGGACACAGGGTGCTAGATGAACACAAGGAACGTTAGATCAGAAATCAGAAATGTCTTTAAATTAGAATATTATTTCTTATTACAGGTTTACATCTGTGGTGGCTTCACAGCTGAGTGCTACAGCCCAGACACCGACCAGTGGACTCTGATCGCCCCCATGAGCAGCAGGCGTGAGGGACTGGGAGTCGCAGCATACAGAGGACATGTCTATGCAGTAGGTGCACACAGAGACAAATGCTTTATACTAGATATTTGTATAGATATATCATTTGACTTTCAATGCTTCTGTGATGCCCTCATTTCCCTAAATGGATTAATACAGTGTCTGCCTGCCTTAACCACACACTAAAACATTCCTCTCATGTGTCCTGTCCTCAGGTGGGAGGGTCAGACGGTAGAAACGTCCTGGATAGCGCGGAGGCCTAAAGCCCCTTGACTGACTCCTGGAGCGCCCTGCCCGACATGCTCACCCCCCGCAGATACTTTGGCATCGCGGTGCTGGACGACCTGCTCTTCGTGGTCGGAGGCTACACTGATGACTTCAGCACCATCTCCAAAGTGGAGCGCTACGACCAGAGCAGCGACAAGTGGACTATAGCCGAGGACATGAAGACCCGGCGCGCTGGCCCAAGCTGCTGCATAATGCATGGCCTGCCATTTTACATGAGCCAGTACGCTGCTCCCCGTGGAGGAGGAGGAGGAGGAGGAGGAGGAGGAGGAGGAGGAGGAGGAGGAGGAGGAGGAAGAGACGGATGAGGAGGAAGAGCAGGAGGAGGAGGAGGAGCAGGAGGAGGAGGAGCAGGAGCAGGAGGAGGAGGAGGAGGAGGATTAGGAGGAGGAGGAGGAGGAGGAGGAGGAGGAGGAGGAGGAGGATGAGAAGGAGGAGGAGGAGGAGGAAGAAGAAGAGGATGAGGAGAATGAGGAAGAGGAGGAGGAGGATGAGGAGGATTAGGAATATGAGGATTAGGAGGATGAGGAGGAGGATGAGGAGGAGGACGAGGAGGAGGAGGAGGAAGAGCAGGATTATGAAGAGGAGGATTATGAGCAGGAGGAGGAGCAGGAAGAGGAGGATTAGGAGCAGGAGGAGGAGGATGAGGAAGAGGAGGATTAGGAGGAGGAGGAAGAGGGAGAGGAGGAAGAGTAGGAGGAGGAAGATGAGGATGAGAAGGAGGAGGAAGAGGAGGAGGAGGCAGCAGGGGATCCATCTAAGAACCTTAAACATTTATTAGACCAAAATAAATCCTAAGAAATTTATAAATTACTATCAGCCATAATAGATAATAATATAATAGAAATAGTGTTGGAGCCAAAATGCCCTTCTGTTTATTTAGTTTTATTTCAACTCACGGTGCAGAGGTGTGGCATTATTAGTCACCATGGCAACCACCACAGGGGGTGGTTACCCATATATACTGATCAGAGGGTGATGAGCCCCAGGTGCGCAAGTGGAATAGCCATACAGTTTTTGACCGTGTCTTGTCGTGTTCGAGATGTGCCGTATAGGTCGGCGGTCAGTGTTATTAGTAAAAAGAGTTTTTGTATATATATTTTGATTGATAAGTCAATAAAAGGATTGGCATATCCAAAATGATAAGAGCTCTCTGGACATTGAATTCTTTAAGCACGCGTCTAACTCAAGCCAGTCCACTTGCCCCTCGCAGTAGGCTTATGTAAAGGAGTCTACATTAGTCAAAAACTAAGGCTCTTCGTTTGAAATGGACAATTGCCTTTGTTACTTATTGGAAGAAGAGGATAATCGCGCTCGGCGCTCAAGATTCATTCAAACAGCTGATCAGCGAGACAGCGCGCTCTGCGCTCAAGATTCAACAGCTGATCAGCGGGACGTGTGATCAGCTGTTTTGGTTCACCGTTTCGCTTGGAATTGCGCGGAACGTGGACAATCTGGACCAAGCTGCCCAGCACCAGCACCGTCGGGGAGCGGACGGACCGGGAGGAGGTGTCTCTGCCCAGCTCCGTCGGGGAGCGGACGGACCAGGAGGAGCTGCCCACCACCGTCAAGGAGCGGACGGCATCACCTGCCCCAGCACCATTTGGGCGAGGGAACGGACCAGGGAGCTGTCCACGGTACCACCGTCTAGGAGCGGACGGCATCACCTGCCCCAGCACCATTTGGGCGAGGGAACGGACCAGGGAGCTGTCCTGCGCGCAAGCAGTTTATTGAATAGCGCTCGGACAAAGAGCGCTGTTTGATGTTGAATAGCGCTCGGACAAGGAGCGCTGTTTGAAGACTTTTAGAAGTTCAAAGAATAAAGTCAAACGGCCCCGACAGCGCTGCGCAACGAACAGGTATGTAGCGCGCTACCGGTATATCTTATATGGCCATATAAAAAACAAATGTGCACACACAGGGTCAATTGAGAAAAATATAAAAAGGGGAAAATTCCAATGCATTGGTGGTATATGGTTGTGCAACCCGTTCGTGTGTGTGTCTGTCAAGGTTTGGTTAGAACGTCATGTGATGATTAACTGTGGGTTTTGTTTATTGTGATTTAACCAAAGGTACCGTTTCATATTGAATCTGTTGGTCTTATATTGCTGAAATGAATTCTGATAAAGGTGTTCAGAATCCAACAGAGACCAGCGTTATGGTTGAACAGCCCGCCACGGCTGAAACTCATTGTAAAGAACCTTCATTGGTTGAAAAGTCACAGCCCACACCCACAGTGGCTAAAACACAGTCCGAGGTGGACACAGGTCAAATCACACACAATGTTGATACCGATCAGCAGGTCACAAAACGCAAGAGTAAATTAACACCAAAAGCCCTATCGGATAAAATTGACACATTACATAAATTACATAAATCTAAATTTAACAAGGCTTCTAACTTGCAAAAAACGATTTTGGGGTTAATGCAAAGTGGATGCAAACAGGAGGTGCAATGCGCATTTATGCAATATCTCCACATATGCAAGGAAGCAGAAGCAAACCAGGAGGCTCTGTTGCCAATAGTACCTCCTGAGGAAAGGGGAAAACATGACATTTGGTTCAAAGCCAAAATGATCAATGTCAATGACTTTATTGATCACATGAATGCATGGACAAAAATGACCAAACCTGTGGAAAGTGTTAATGAGGATGAGGAGGACGTGCAAAATCTAATTAATCCAAATGACAGCATTTCTAATGTGGGAAGTAAAAAATCTGCTCACAAAGGTCACACAAGGTCTGGTACCAGCAAGTCCAGCAGGTCCAGCAGATCTTCTACCTCAGCAGCTCGCTTACAGGCCGAGGCAGATAGAGCTTCACTTGTGATTCACGCTGCAGCGTTAAAGGATAAACACGCTCTGGAGGAGCAGGAACAAATGCTAAAAAAGGATAAACACGCTCTGGAAGAGCAGGAACAGATCCTGAAACACGCTCAGGAAGCCAAGGAACAGATCCTGAAAAAGGATAAACACGCTCTGGAAGAGCAGGAACAGATCCTGAAAAAGAAAAAGGAAACGATGGAGCTTGATGCACAATTGGCAGCTACCAACGCAAGAATAGCAGTATTACAATCCCCCAGTCACCAAGCTCTTTCACTCACACAGTCCGATGGAATGGACTCCTACTACAGGAAAGGAACAAGGTTAAAGGAACCCTCAGTCACTCTCACTCCTCGGGCAAAAGAATATACATCACTACCACAGCAACCATCTATGCAACCACCAGAACTGCAGCAACCATCTGCACAGCAATCATATGTGCAACAACCATCACTATGGAAACCACAAGCTATGCAACAGCAACAAGCACCCATTCAACAACCACCACCCTGGCAAATACCACAAGCTATGCAACAGCAACAAGCACTCATTCAACAACCACCACCCTGGCAAATGCAACAACCTATGCACTTGATGCAGCCAACACCCATTCAACAGCCCCCATTTTGGCAAAGACAACAATCTATGTTGTTACAGCCAACTCCCATTCAAACACAACCGCCATCTTTACAAAGACAACATGTGTCTTGGGATGGAGCACAGGACAATACAATCCACATGGAAGCTCCTGTGCAGCTAACGACCCCAACTGTAATTTCACCCCAAAGCAATGAAACCTCAGTTGTATGTAACCTATTAAAAAGGCAAAATGAGATAACAGCAATGCTAGTGGAGCAGCAAACCACTCACTTACTGCCACCAAGAGAGATTCCATATTTTGATGGGGATCCTCTGCAGTACAGAACCTTTGTCAGAGCCTTTGTTCATTGTGTGGAGAAGAACACGAGAAACAGAGGTGATTGTTTGTACTTCTTGGAGAAGTACACCAGGGGTCAGCCTAAAGAGCTTGTACGTAGCTGTCAACACATGGCTCCAGACAGAGGCTATGATATGGCAAAGTACCTACTTGAACAACACTTTGGAGATGAATATAAAATCACAGCAGCGTACATGGAGAAGATGCTCAACTGGCCGCTAGTGAAGGCTGAAGACATAAAATCTCTTCAAGCCTATGCTCTTTTCCTTCGGGAGTGCTGTAATGCTATGGAGAATGTCCAGTACATGAGGGAACTCGATATGCCAGCGAACATGAAAGTATTGATTTCAAAGCTTCCATACAAGCTCAGAGAGAATTGGAGAGTCTCTGTATGTTCGATAATGGAAAAACACCATCGCAGACCACAATTCATGGATATTGTCACATTCATTGAGCGCCAGGTAAAGATTGTCTCAGACCCAGTCTTCGGAGACATTCAAAATACACCACCAAATACAGGAAGTAGACCTATGAACATGAACAGAATGAAATCACAAATTAAACCCAAATTCATAGGAGACAGTTTTGCAACCACAGTTACTATCGAAACCCCTGCAAAGCAAAGAAATGCATGTGCTCACAACACCAACACTTGTGTATGTTGCTCTAAAAACCACACTCTGGATCAATGTCCTCAGATGGAGGAGAAGACACACAAGAACAAGATTACTTTTATAAGACAAAAAGGAATCTGTTTTGGCTGCCTTCACATTGGACATCTTAGCAGGAATTGCGAGAAGCGCTTGACTTGCAAGGTGTGCAGCCAAAACCATCCCAGTGTTCTTCATATAAATCAGAAGGAGAGAGCAAGCAACACAAACCAGCCAAAGAAACCTTCGGTGAGTAACGCACAGATCTCTTTGCAGACATGTGGACAAACAGGGGCCGGTAGCAGCAATGGGGCTCTGTCAATCTTGCCTGTACAGGTGAAGTCCGGCGAGGGAGACAACATCATTACAACATATGCATTTTTAGATCCAGGCAGCACTGACACATTTTGTTCAGAAACCCTAATGAGAAGGCTGAACCTTACAGGAAGGAAAACACAAATCAGCTTACATACCATGGGCCCAAAGGCATCTGTGTCCAGCTACATACTGACAGACTTGGAGATCTCCAGCCTCACTGGGAAACAGTTCTATGACCTGCCCAAGGTCTACACCCAGAAGAGGATGCCCGTAACCACGAGTAACATCATTAGCCAAGAGGAGTTGGCTAAGTGGCCATACTTAGATGGGGTTGCCCTTCCTCGGATTCAAGCTGATGTGGAGTTATTGATAGGTACCAATGCCTCCAAATTGCTTGAACCTTGGGAAGTTGTGAATAGTCATGGCAATGGGCCATATGCCATTAAGACCCTATTGGGGTGGGTCATTAATGGTCCCCTATCAGGCTACAATGAGCAGCGGAGTGAGAATGTCAACCCCGCTGCTATTGTTAATAGGATCTCTATAACAAATCTGGAGGAGTTGCTGAACAATCAGTACAACCATGATTTTAATGAAAGGTCATCAGAAGGCAAAGAGGAAATGTCGAGGGATGATATGAAGTTCATGGAAATCATGACTGATTCATGCAAACTTCAGGACGGACATTACACCTTGGAGCTTCCCTTTAAAAGGAAAGAAGTGTCTCTGCCAAACAATCAGTTTGTTGCTAGGCAACGCATCCTTGGACTGAAAAGGAGGTTTGGGAGAGATGAGAAGTTCCACCGAGACAGGATTTCTGCCATCCAAAGAACATCTGATGTCACGCAGTGGAGGTACATTCATACCACTCAGAACCCTGCTGACAAAACTTCAAGGGGAGTTACGGTGGATGATTTGCTGACCAACAGAAGTTGGATTGAGGGCCCTGAGTTTCTTTGGAAACCAGAGGAAGAGTGGCCAGATGGTATCTTGGAGTACAACAATTTCTGCTGATGACCCTGAGGTCAAAAAGGATCTCAACATCAATGCAGTAATTGTCGATGCACCAAGTGCCACACACCAACTGATCACCTACTTTCTAACTAGAAAAGGTTGAAGAGGTCAGTTGCTTGGATCCTGAAACTACGAAAGACTCTATTGGAGATGAGTCATAAAAGAAACGGAGTCATGAGGATGCAGACAAAATGGAACAGGAAACACTGGCTGAGAGAATACTTACCTTTGCTATAGGAGCGGCAGAGGTGGAGTAAGGAGAGACAAAGTCTTGTCCCTGGAGACATTGTATTGATCGCAGACGCTACAGCCCCATGTGGTTCCTGGTTACTTGGAAGAGTCCTGGAGACCTATCCCGACAGGAAAGGACTGGTGCGTTCTGCACGAGTGTAGACCAGTAACTCAACTTTGCTTGCTTCAAGAAGCTGCAATTTAATAGACCAGTAACTAAACTTTGCTTGCTTCAAGTAGCTGCAATTTAAAGCTTCTAATTCAGAGAATTGTTTTTTGAGTTCTTTTGTATAAATTTATTGGCTCCATTATGTAAATATTATTTTGAATTGTTCCTGGCCTCCTGCCATTCTCAATTAGGGGCCGGTGTGTTGGAGCCAAAATGCCCTTCTGTTTATTTAGTTTTATTTCAACTCACGGTGCAGAGGTGTGGCATTATTAGTCACCATGGCAACCACCACAGGGGGTGGTTACCCATATATACTGATCAGAGGGTGATGAGCCCCAGGTGCGCAAGTGGAATAGCCATACAGTTTTTGACCGTGTCTTGTCGTGTTCGAGATGTGCCGTATAGGTCGGCGGTCAGTGTTATTAGTAAAAAGAGTTTTTGTATATATATTTTGGTTGATAAGTCAATAAAAGGATTGGCATATCCAAAATGATAAGAGCTCTCTGGACATTGAATTCTTTAAGCACGCGTCTAACTCAAGCCAGTCCACTTGCCCCTCGCAGTAGGCTTATGTAAAGGAGTCTACAAATAGTATATGCAAATAAATTCCTAGGAGTGATTTTAGACAATAAACTCGGCTGGAAACCCCATATAGAATATGTGAGGGCTAAGATGGCAAAGAGCATCTCAATTATTAGTAAGGTGAGACATGTACTCAATCCCAACTCATTGCACACTCTGTACTGTGCAATGATCTTGCCTTACCTGCATTACTGCACAGAGGTACGGGGTAACACATACAAAACAACCATAAATACATTGACTATCCTACAAAAAAGAGCAATACGAGTAATAAACAATGCAGGATATCGGGACCACACACACACACTGTTTCTACAGTCACACATTTTGAGGTTCATTGATATGGTAAACTTTAAAACTCTGCAAGTTATGTACAAAGCAAGAAATAATCAATTACCGGTAAATGTAAGAAGCACATTTCTGGATAAAGAGGGGGGATACAACCTCAGAGGACCATTGAACTTCAAAAAACCTGTGATGAAAACCAACCTGAAAATAATGTGTATCTCCTCTTACGGAGCCACCCTGTGGAATGGGCTACAGGATGAGCAAAAATACTGTGAAAACATAAATCAATTCAAATCTAGACTAAAAAAATCTATTACAGAAGGGAAGAAGAGCTTTAATGGCATATTTAAAACAATTAATAATAACAATGAACACCACACAACAACAACCATCAAACGCACATAGCACACACATCCACACGCACACACTCACTTTAAACAAACACACTGTAGCACCCACTCCACACACTTTATAGCACACACTCACTTTAAACAAACACACTGTAGCACCCACTCCCCACACTTTATATTTATTGATAAAGGATTGCACTGCAACTCGTACACCTTACTGTAAATTGTACCTAAATTGTACCTCATCCCATTTCTGCTTTGCACTATATAGTATTGTACATTAGTACACTGCATAGTATTGTATATTATATGGTAACTCAGTTACGTCTATTCTGCATCGAACATTGTACATATGTCTATACTGAACACTGTGACCTCATTTTCTACTTCTAAATGACATGCTATACTATGTTATTTGATACTATCTTGTCTAGCACAGTCTCTGGAGCGTAACAGTAAGAAGCATTTTGTATGAAAGTATTCTGTACTTCTGTATGACAACTATTAAAGAAACTTGAAACTTAAACTAATAAATACGTATGATACTGTATTGTGCGCTATATCATATCACATTATATAATCATATTATAATTCATTTGTATATTATATTGAACTATATTTGCAGTATGTACTATTATATTATGGTACTATATTGTATTGTATATATCATGTACTTTATATCTCACATCAAATTATATATGTGCTGTATACACTATTATGTACTATATACTATTATATATACTATTATATACTGCAGGTATACTATACTGTAATGTGTACTGTAATGTGTACTATATGTGTGCACTGAAATGTGTACTATATGTATCTACTATGTATGTATGTAAACAAAAAAATTATTTTTTTTTAAGCGTAAGTCTTCAGGGGTAGGGCCCGACAAGCCTAGTGCTTCTCCCTAGCCCTTTTCGGACAATTGGACAATGCTGCAATAGCAGCTGGTAAAAGTGTGGTGATTTATGGAATGACCGTTGTTATGTGTCGAAAGCCCGAAATAAAAAATTACTGAACTGAACTATCAGCCAAAGGTGGTGCATTAGTTTGTGTAATGTAATGTAATATCTGTTTGTAGTTTGTGTAATGTAATGTAATATCTGTTTTTAGTTTGTGTAATGTAATGTAATATCTGTTTGTAGTTTGTGTAATGTAATGTAATATCTGTTTTTAGTTTGCACATAATATGGGAACTTTTATCCATATGGTTGAGCCTGTTAGGAATTGCACCCCCAACCCAAGCAGATTGCAGATCACTCTCTCTATATGGAGGTAAAAAAGAAAATATGGTAAAAATAATTGGCATAAAAAGGGCACTTTTTTATGAGGCACAAAAGGGCAGGTGCTTGTGCACCCATTGGGCTCTATGTGTGCACGTGCCTGCTAGCTGTGCCCTTGAGCAAGGCACCTCAGCTTTAACCGCTCCAGTGTTAGCTGCTCAGGGGCCAGTAGTAGAGTGCCTGACCATATGTCTTTATAATAATAATAATAATAATAATAATAATACATTTTATTTATAAGGCGCCTTTCAAGACACTCAAGGTCGCCGTACAACAATTAAAAGGCTGAAGGCTCTTGACCCCATGTGGACAGACGGGCTGGGGGGACGGTCAGGTTGATGGAGGAGGCAGACCTGAGGGACTGGGTGGGAATGTTGATGTGGAGGAGGTCGGACAGGTATGGAGGGGCGAGGTTGTGGATGGCCTTGAATGTATGGAGGAGGATCTTGTAGTCTATGCTGTGTTTAATGGGAAGCCAGTGTAGTTGGCGTAGGACGCAGGGATGTGCACAGGACTTTAGAGGGGCAGGTGCTCAAAGGCTGAAAAGGGCACTGGGCCTGTGCTATTTTCGGGGGGCCTTTTTGGGTGGGAGGGGCCTTTTTATGCTTTTGGGGGGGGTTTGGTGATCAAATATTGAATATTGAACTATGTGATACTAAGCACAACTAAGCACAACAACAGCCTGCTCCTGAACATTGGGACATTGAAAAATTTTGGGTGGGGGGGGCCTTTTTATGCTTTTGGGGGGGGTTTGGTGATCAAATATTGAATATTGAACTATGTGATACTAAGCACAACTAAGCACAACAACAGCCTGCTCCTGAACATTGGTAAAACCAAGGAGCTGATCGTGGATTATAGGAGAGGACAGCAGGAGACACACACACCACTGAGGATAAACAGGGCCACCGGGGACAGGGTGAGCAGCTTTAAGTACCTGGGGGTCCACATCTCAGAGGACCTGACATGGACAACACACATAGACTCAGTCGTAAAGAAGGCGAAGCAGCGCCTCTACCACCTGAGACAGTTAAGGAAGTTCAGAGTATCTGGGAAGATACTCCAGTCCTTCTACTCTGGAGCTGTAGAGAGCATCTTGACTGGAAACATCACTGCCTGGTATGGAAACAGCACGGCACAGGACAAGAAGGCCCTACAGAGAGTGGTGCGCTCAGCCTAGCGTACCACGGGTATTGCACTACCACCCCTGCAGGCAGGGACGTGCACAGGACTTTAGAGGGGCAGGTGCTCAAAGGCTGAAAAGGGCACTACACTTGTGTGTATATATAAACCGAGCGCACGTAGCGCACGGGCGATTTTCAAGGGCCTTTTCCGGGCGGGGAGCCCCCTTTTTATGCTTTTTGGGGGTTTTTGGTGATCAAATATTGAATATTGAACTATAATAATCAGTGCAGGAGCTCACTTATCCTTGAAAGACACTTTTATCACTGACTTAAAAGGCCCACACATCTAAATGTTCAGGGGGGAGGGAATAAGTGCTTACCCTACAGACCCCAAGAAGTGCTGTATATTCTGTATTGTTTAATATAAATGAATTTTTTATTCCAATCCCGATTTGTATTTGAGATTCCCAAATCCCATCGGACTTGACTTCTTCGTGTCCCTCAATGAGTGTAATACCAGCATTCAACAGCAGTTTCTATAATCATCATCATCACCACCCACGCTATGCATAAAATATATAGGTCCGCGGAGAGGCACGCTGAGGAGGCCGTGCAAACTGCAATGGAATATGGGGCATCTCTCTCTTTACCTAATATTTTGATTATATCCTGACATTTTTCAGTTGGAAGGGCAGTCTATATGCGTAACGGTAAAAAAAAAAAAAAAAAATCAAAAAGGGCACTTTTTTGATGAGGCTCAAAAAGGCAGGTGCTCAGGCACCCCTTGGCCTCTATGTGTGCACGTGCCTGTATGAGACCATACACCTTGCTTCGGGTTGTAGTGGGGTGCCTGGACAGTAATTTCAAATTGATGCAAAGGTTTCGTTTTCACTTCTAATTTGAGGATAAGTATCTATAGAACAATTTTGTCTTGAGCGTCAAGAAACCAGTTTGAATTTAATTAAATTATTTGCCCATTTTCCAAAATGGCCACAATAGAAATCATGAATTTTTTTAAGGTCTTCATTTTCACACAATTGCTGTGTAATATAATTTTGTATTGCTATTTTAAGTCAATACTGTGCGAGGAATCAACTGGAGTTCAAATATTGATGTTTTGAATATTCTGGTATGGCAAAAATCAAAGATGGCTGTATTTATTTAGAATTACGCTTCATAACTTTTATTCTATTGACCTAGAATGGTGATGTTGGTGCCTATAGGCTACCTAGGTTTTCATGAATGAGTAATAGAATAAAAATAAAATAAATATGATTGGAGCATATCTTATATTTCACACAAATGAGACAATAAATATGTGGAGAACTAGAGTTAGATATGAGAACTGTAAACAACAATGATATTTGTGAAGAACGTCCTCATCACGAGGAAGGATCTGCATCTCAGCACCGCCATGCCAAATACCTGATGGAGGTGTTTCTGAGCAATGGGAATCCCTTTGAGGGCAGTAAAGACGTGCTTATATTAGACACTTCTGACAACACCAATCAAGCTAAATAACTTTAGTTCCATGAGAAGAAAACATAGAAGAAGACAGCAAATAAGCTGAGAATGCAGCACTTCAAACATCATGCAGAGCTCTATGGGAAAGCTTTTATTGTGCTACAATGTGTCTCAATACACGTAGAGTAGCAACAGTTCGAGGAGATGTTGCGTCAGGTGTAACAAGAAAGAACTGTTCTCATTCCTGTCAAATAAGTTGATAACAGATGGACAGTTCCCAGATGACAAGGATGTCTACATCACTGCAGGTGATCAAGTCCACCATGTTGGAAACAGTCCACCAATGGATCAATGCAACCATGAGGAAGCTTAGCTGACACTTGTGTCCTATAGTACATCTCCTCCATGCCCTCCAAACATTATCACTTGGGAGGGTGCATACTGGAGACACAGATGTTGTCGTAATCCTTCTGACTAATTTCCATCACATTAAGGCTCTGATCAGACAGCACATCCTCTGAATCAAGTTCAAGGGTAAGCGATCCTGCTGAAAGTTTATGCACAAAGTGCCATTCCTTATGGAGGAATTTGCAACTATCGTTGACACTCTATTCCAAACATCGCCATGGCTGAAAGAAGTGGCATCAAACTTTGTCTGTAGGTTGTACAACAACGAGCCAAACGAGGACAATGGTGTTGATCTTGTCCGAATGAGGCTATTCTCACAGAAGACTAGGGAAGTGGAGAGAATTCCCCTAACCAGTGATGCTTTGGATCAACATCTCAAAAGGAGTGTCTTCCAAGCAAGCATCTGGACGACAGCCCAAAGGTATGCATCTGTGTATTGTATTATTATGTCAAATAAAATCATTAATTCATTCAGGTCCATGATGCCTGTCAACAACCCCACTGATCATGGGTGAAAGGAAGAGGACGGCAAGCTGCTCCCCATTTAGACCACACTGCCCCTCGCCAAGGATGTATTACATCTGGATGTGAATGAAGTGCACTTGTATTACCTGCTCTCGGTGCAAATGCATGAGGGCAAAGTTGAAGTGCAAATGTGAGAACTAGCTGGACCAGAGCAATTTCCAAGACTGACATGTATATGGGATTTGTTAGCCACTTTCTTATTAAACTATTGTGCAAGGAGTTATTCAAGCAAATGTCTAAGCAGCTACTCACCACCATATTGTGGCACAGTTAAAAGATAAAAATAAACCGCCGACAGGCGACACCCCCTAGAGGCCAAACCAAAAGGGTTCTATAGACCCTTATTATTAGTAGTGAAAACGATACTTTCGCATCAATTTGAAATTAAAACAACAAATTACCCATACACCGCCCTCCACTATTGTGCACAGGCCTGGACTGGCCATCTGGCATACCGGGCATTTGCCCGGTGGGCCGACGCATCTTTGGGCTGTTATGATTTGATTAAAAAAAAATTATTTATAAAAAAGAAATTATTTTTTTATTTATTTTTTACATTTTGTCAACGACCGGCCCACTACTAGGCTGGGACAGCGGCCCATTGGTACTGACTGACACTGGGCTGGCCCAATCACATCTCTTACTGAGCACCCCCCCCCGCCAGTCGTGCAGGTACATGACTGAGAGGCGGGCTGGTGCATGACTGAGAGGGGGCTGTAGTACATGACTGAGAGGGGGCTGTGGTACATGACTGAGATGGGGCTGTGGTACATGACTGAGAGGGGGGCTGTGGTACATGACTGAGATGGGGCTGTGGTACATGACTGAGATGGGGCTGTGGTACATGACTGAGAGGGGGCTGTGCTACATGACTGAGATGGGGCTGTGCTACATGACAGAGGGGGCTGGTACATGACTGAGAGGGGGCTGTGGTACATGACTGAGAGGGGGCTGGTACATGACTGAGAGGGGGCTGTGGTACATGACTGAGATGGGGCTGGTACATGACTGAGAGGGGGCTGGTATACATGACTGAGATGGGGCTGTGGTACATGACTGAGATGGGGCTGTGGTACATGACTGAGAGGGGGCTGTGGTACATGACTGAGAGGGGGCTGGTACATGACTGAGAGGGGGCTGGTACATGACTGAGAGGGGGCTGGTATACAGGACTGACAGGGGGCTGGTATACATGACTGAGAGGAGGCTGGTACATGACTGAGAGGGGGCTGGCTGGTACATGACTGAGAGGGGGCTGGCTGGTACATGACTGAGAGGGGGCTGGTATACATGACTGAGAGGGGGCTATTACATGACTGAGAGGGGGCTGGTATACAGGACTGAGAGGGGGCTGGTACATGACTGAGAGGGGGCTGGTATACAGGACTGACAGGGGGCTGGTATACATGACTGAGAGGAGGCTGGTACATGACTGAGAGGGGGCTGGCTGGTACATGACTGAGAGGGGGCTGGCTGGTACATGACTGAGAGGGGGCTGGTACATGACTGAGAGGGGGCTGGTATACATGACTGAGAGGAGGCTGGTACATCACTGAGAGGGGGCTGGCTGGTACATGACTGAGATGGGGCTGGCTGGTACATGACTGAGAGGGGACTGGTACATGACTGAGAGGGGGCTGGTACATGACTGAGAGGGGGCTGGTACCATGTATTGTGCATCATTGTAGGTCAAACCATTAAAAAGTTAATTTCCGCGGCAGCCATTTCGGATTTTGGTCTCTCACAAATTGTCCTCGCCTTTTTAAAAAATACACCCCGGCTAAATTTGTTTAACAACCCTCCTAGATGACAAATCCATTGAGAAACGAAGTGCCACAGATGACCCAACTGCTAGGTCCATATCGTATCATCATAATATTATTTAAAAAATCATTAGGATAAGGGTTCCCTTGATAAAGATGCATGAAAAGGCTGTATAATATACAACACATGTAGCTCAACTGCAAAAACTGCTTTTTTGATTTGATTAGATTTGTATTTGGAAATTAAAAACACATCATAAAAACAAATTATCTTGACCAATTTGTATTCCTGAGGATATCACCTAAAAGCATTCATTAAAACACTTATTTCCAAGGCGGTCCTCGATGGAAGACATAAAAACACAGCACATATAGCCTACTCAACTGCACATTTTTGCTCAACTGCAATGTATGCCTACTTATGTATTAGCCTACAGGGAAAAACACATTCACAACAGGCAGCAAAGTTTATTTTCAGCCAAGTATGGTAATCAGGTAACTATTAGGATATATATGGTATGGATTACTTACTCTTGTAACTTATTACTAGTTTCAAGTTCAAGTTTCTTTAATAGTTGTCATACAGAAGTACAGAATACTTTTGTACAAAATGCTTCTTACTGTTGCGCTCCAGAGACTGTGCATGACAAGATAAGTATGAAATAAAAACATAGTAAAAATTAGAAGAAAAAAAAGAGGTCACAGTGTTCAGTTTAGACATATGTACAATGTTCGTAGACGTAGTTACCATACAATATACAATACTGTGCAGTGTACTAATATACAATACTATATAGTGCAAGGCATAAATGGACGAGGTGCAGTTTAGGTACAATTCACAGTAGGTGTACGAGTTGTAGTGCAAATCCTTTATCAATAAATATAAAGTGTAAGTGTGTTTGTGTGATCTAAAGTGTGGAGAGTGGGTGCTGCAGTGTGTTGTTTGTTTGAGTGAGTGTGTGTGTGCGTGTGGGTGTGTGTGCTGTGTGCATTTGTTGGTTGTTGCATAGTGATTATTGTTCGTTTAGCGATTATTGTTCGTTTAGCAGCCTGATGGCCTGGGGATAGAAGCTCCTTCTGAGTCTTTCTGTGCTCGCCATAAGACTCCGGTATCGCTTGCCTGACGGCAGCAGTTCAAAGAGGCAGTTGTTCGGGTGGCTCGAGTCCTTAATAATTCTCTTAGCCTTCCCCTTGCACCGCTTGTTGTAAATGTTCTGGAGGGTGGGAAGCCCCCCTCTAATTGTGCGTTCGGCTGAACGTGTCACTCTTTGTAGTCTGCTACGGTCTTGTGCAGTGCTATTCCCAAACCAGGAGGTGATGTTGCCGGTCAGGATGCTCTCTATTGTACATGAGTAGAAGTTCCTAAGGATCTTCTGACTGACTTGGAACTTCCTTAGGCGCCTGAGGAAGTAGAGGCGTTGTCGTGCCTTCTTCACAACACTGTCAATGTGTGTGGTCCATGTCAAGTCCTCGGATATGTGGGCTCCGAGGTACTTGAAACTGTTCACTCTCTCAACTGGTGCCCCGTCGATGCTGAGGGGGCTGTAGTCCTTGACCCCCGACCTCCTGAAGTCCACAATCATCTCTTTTGTTTTGCTGACGTTCAGGGAGAGGCAGTTCTCCTGACACCACTGTGACAGGTTCTCTACCTCTTCCAGGTAGGCCCTTTCGTCGTTGGCAGAGATCAGGCCCACCACTACTGTGTCATCAGCAAATTTGATGATGGTGTTGTTGTTCCGCTGTGCTACGCAGTCATGTGTGTACAGGGAGTAGAGGAGGGGGCTCAGAACACAGCCCTGGGGGGCCCCTATGTTGAGCGTGATGGATGAGGAGGTGCAGTTGCCGGCTCTTACCACCTGGGGTCTGCCCGTCAGGAAGTCCAGGACCCACTGGCACAGGTCATAGTTCAAGCCCAGGTCCCTGAGCTTGGCTATGAGTTTGGAGGGGACTATGGTATTGAATGCTGAGCTGTAGTCGATGAACAGCATTCTCACATAGTTCCCCTTCCTCTTGTCCAGATGTGATGCTGCTGTGTGCAGCACATGGGCTATGGCGTCCTCCGTGGACCTGTTGGGGCGATATGCAAATTGCAGAGGGTCCAGGTTGATTGGGAGGGAGGAACAGATGTAGCCCTTCACTAGCTTCTCAAAGCACTTCATGGCTATGGAGGTGAGGGCTACAGGGCGGTAGTCGTTGAGGCAAGCGGGCGTAGATTTTTTGGGTACAGGGATGATGGTGGACTTCTTCAGACAGGTGGGGATGACGGCCTGTTCCAAGGACAGGTTGAAGATGTCAGTGAATACCGGGGCCAGTTGGTCGGCACAGACTTTTAGGACGCGGCCGGGGATGCCGTCCGGTCCTGCTGCCTTCCTGATATCCACTTTTTTAAAGATCCGTCTCACCTCATGCTCTGTTACCCTGAACACTGAGTCTCCATCAGCAGACCCCCCCCCCCCCCATTGCCGTGGTTTGTAGGCTGGTGTTGTTATTCACAGCCTCAAACCTCGCATAGAAGGAGTTGAGATCATTTGCTAAGGAGATGTCACTGTTCAGTTTGAGGGGGGTTCCTTTGTAGTCTGTCATTGTTCTGAGGCCCTGCCACATGCCTCTAGAGTCAGCCTGTTCAAACTGAAGTTCAACTTTATCCTTGTAACGCCGTTTTGCCTCTATTACTGCTCTCCTGACGTTGTATCTTGCCATCTTGTGTTCTTCCATGTTGCCTGTCACCAGCCCGGTGTTGTATGCTGATGTGCGCACTTTCAGAGCCTCACGGACGGATTTGTCTACCCAGGGCTTTTGGTTTGGGTAGATATTAATTTTGGTGGTGGGGATTATTACTTCTACCTGAGTACAGACATAGTCAATCACCGTTTCGGTGTATTCGTTAATATTGGCTGTGTTATCACGGAGTACACTCCATTCTGTGCTTCCCAGCACTGCTTGGAGTGACTCTACTGACGTCACGGTCCAACGCTTAACCTCTCGCGAGACCACCGGCGTTCGCTTGAGACACTGTTTGTACTTAGGCAAAAGAAAAATTGCTGCGTGATCGCTTTTACCGAATGGACTAAGAGCCTGTGACTTGTACCCATTCTTAAATTGCGAGTATACATGGTCTAATATGTTCTCGCCTCTGGTGGGACAGGTCACATGCTGATAGAAATTCGGCAGCACCTTTTTAAGACGCGCGCTGTTGAAATCCCCCAAGACCAAAATGGCCGCGTCAACGTTAGCTGCCTGGAGTTTGTTTACCTCGTCGTGAAGTTTTGAAAGTGCGACCTCAGTGTTCGCGTGTGGTGGAATGTACACTCCGATGAGGATGATGGACGTTAACTCTCTTGGGAGGAAGAAGGGTCGACATTTTATCGTGATAAACTCCAGGTCTGGGGAGCAGTGGTTAGACATTTCTTTTGTGTTGCCTAAATCGCACCACTCCTTGTTTATCATGAAGGCGATGCCGCCTCCTTTCTTCTTTAGTGACTCTAATGCCGTCCGGTCTTTTCGTAGAACGAAGAAGTGGTCTGCCGGTTCTATTGCATGATTCGGGACATCTGGACTCAGCCAAGTTTCTGTGAAACAGAGGACGTTACAATCCCGAATGTCCCTCTGGAATTGGATCCTTGCTCTGATGTCGTCCAATTTGTTTCCTATCGATTGCACATTGGCCAACAATATGCTGGGCAATGTGGTTCTGTGTCGTTTGGACCTCAGTCTGTTCCGGACCCCGGCTCTCTTTCCTCGTCTTCGCGGCGGCTTTTGTCCGTGGCCGGCATAACAAAGGATCTCGGCAGGCCATTTCTGCTGTTCAGCGATCCGATCCAGAGAGCAATCCAAACGGTAAGTTTTTCTTAATCCAATGTCAATGATTGACTGACGGTCATACACATATAATGCACCAACAGTTGGTGCAAATAAAACTCCTAATACTATAAAAATTAACAAAATAAAGCACAGTCTCGTCGGAGCGATCAGAAAGGCAGCCATCACAGCAGCGCCAGTTATAGTTTGTGGTAGCTCTAGTCTCCACCTACACAAATTGTGTTTGTGCTGTCCATTGATCATGCACCTTCACATGGTAGGCACATTAACTGTAGGTCAAACTCCCCAAACAAACAAGCACACCATTGATTTAATTGCCATATAAATCACATACAAAGATCTAACTATTACTCCTCTCTGAACATGAATATAAAACAAGAAGGTGGTCTATTATCTGTGTAAACCTTATGCAATATTCATCATTGATATTTGAATACTTGAAATCTGTATTAACTGAGTAGTCAAATGAAATAAGATGGAACAGCTCTATGCATTAATTGAATAAACAACTATTTGCTCATTACCAGTATGGTATTGTTTAAATTGTACAGCTTTTTGTACATCTTTGTCAGTGAATTCCAACAATTCTGGACCTGAATGTACCAGTTAATTGTAATCATCTCTCTCCTTATGTCTAGTCAAGCCAGGTTGTGGAGGAGAGAGACAGGCCGGGATGAACAGGCTATAGACTACTTTGCCCATCCTGAGCCTGCTATGATGCAGGTGTTTTTACATCACCACCCAAAACAAGATTCAGCCAAGAGTGAGTGAGTACACTGGTCCACTTGCACTGGTACTAGTCCATGGCACTTACTACCCAGCTTTGTAGTGGTTTGGGGGAATATTACAGTAGGTACGCATATTTAAGGAGACCGCAAGGATGGTGTACTGGTGGGTGGTGTCCGACCGATTATGGTAGGCCGGTCTGGGCCAAAAATGCCAGGGCCGATTTTTGGTCCCAGTCCAGCCCTGATTGTGCACCTGTTTGCACCATTGTTACATGTGTAGCAGTCTGGAAAATATGGTATATTATTCAGAACTGCTGACTGTGTTTATATCCCTTTTTGTACACAAAGACATTCTAACTAGTGTCATTGATTCACACGAGCAATGACACAAACGTCCCCTTCCGAAGAGCATTGGAATACGGATTATAAATGACAGTACTGATTCATATTCTACAATGCGTCTCCCCTTGTGACTGGCAGGCGGGACCTGCAGGGGGCAGTAGCAGGCAGAGAGTGGCGGAGAGAGCTGGGAGATGATAAAGGGAGGAGTCCAGCGGAAGTCGCTCTCTTCGGCAGTGAACTTGACAAACGAGTAGTCGCAGCTAACGGGGCTCTGGATAGCCCTGTTGCTGACGTTATGCCAGGGGGCCCCGTAAGAGGACAACGGGTGATAACGAGTACTGGCTAGTGGACACGATATCCTAGCAGTACCAGCGGTATTATATGAACAATGAGTGCAGAGCCAGGCACTAGCAATCGAGTTATAGCAGTTACAGTGTGCGGTATAGGTAACGTGCGGTTAAACAATTATCCAAGTCTTTAAGTACCGAGTTATAGTAGCTACAGTGTGCGGTATAGAGCGCGCGCCCCAGGACGAACGTGGGCCAACAACCAGTCTGCTCCGGCTGACTTCGACCAGACCTGCGACCGGCTGCCTGCGTTCAGCCTGCCCCGGAGGACTTCACTCAGATCTGCACCAGGCTGCCTGCGGCCGACGGGAGTTCCGCCCATCCAACAGGGGTCGCCATCACTCAGTACATGCTCTTAGCCGGCGCTGCCTCTCTGCCTAGCTCCGCCTGCTGACATCCTCGCGAGAGCGTTCGACGCCATCTTGCCTCCCGGACAACAGTGGAGTGGCGAGGCGGCCATTTCGGATGAGTACAAATGAGCATTGATGCTCCCGATTCCATATACAGTACACAGTGTGGTGCAGCCCGCGGGCGAAAGTAACGTTGCTACTACCAGTTCATAGGGGTACCCCGAACAATATATGCCGGCATTAAGATAGGACTTTATAGGTATTTTGTGGGCTCACTCTTTTATTTCATTCCTTTTCTTTGAGCGTGATAAGGCGTGTATTTCATAAATAATTCCCGTTCAGTGAATCCCTTTATTCTCTTCCCTATGCTCCCCCTTCCTTCCCCATATTCTCAACCGGGGACAGTATGAGTGTAATTCCTTAGAGAAGGTAAATACTGTGTTCCGCCCAGACGTGGGCAGCGTTTAGTCTGGGTACCTGAGAGCACTTGGTGCCTGGGTGTAATACGATAATTGATTCATGCCATTGATTCATGCCAGTGTAATTATTGTATGGATACCCATGGTGCAGTAATCACCAGACGTAGCATTGTTGTAACTAGGCTGAGTTACAATACATTCATCCAGAACGGGAGCACTGTGTGCGTGTCTTTTATTATTCCTAACCCTAACCTTAACCCTTTGATGTGGGTAATATATTTAACCTTAACCCCTTCCTATTCTACCTTCCATTTCTATTGTAAGGTTTCTGGTGTCACTAAGGGAGGGTACTGCTTGCGGGGGGAACCAAGTTATTTCTCTACCATCCGGTCATTAGGTGTGGGAGGGCAAAAGAGACAATCGTGGAGGGTGAGGGTGTGTTGGGGAGTACTGCTGACTGCTCCAGAGAGAGGGAGGAAGACCAGAGTACCGGACCAGGTTTGTAAATCCTGGGCCTCATACATCCCCACTGCCAGCCTCCAGTTGACGCTCCGGACCCCAAAGACGGAGGTGCAGCTGACCAGAGTGCTACTGTGTCTCGCTACCTATTGACCGCACACCACAGTTCCCACGAAGCAGGGATAATCCACCCTGCTACATTTGGCGTCACGAACAGGATCAACATCCTACTCCACTCCCTTGTAAGTGACGACCCAGAGGCCTGAGATGTCGGACAACGACGCCCCGAAGCCGGAGGTCAAAGCCGGGCCGTCCCGGGTGCAGCAAAGAGATGACTCGCCGGCCCCGCTCAAAGAGGAAGAGGGGGAAGCCGAGACGGTGCGGACCTTGACCGCCGAAGTGGAGTCCCTAAAGGGTCAACTCCAAGATCAGGCGGGCGTCCTGGATCACCAACACGAACAATTGGAAAGGGCCCGGCGCCAGGAGTCGCTTGCAGCGGCGCAAGCCATGATCCTCCAGCTCCCTCCAGCGCCCCTCCCGGTGGTGTACGTCCAACGAGAGCGGAAGTGCAGCGAATTCGGGGGTGAAAAGGAGAGAGAGGAACTGCCTGTGGAAGACTGGATCCAGGCCATGAAGACCCATCTCCGTGCCAGTCGAGTGCCTGCGGAAGAACAAGCGGAGGTCATACAGCTTCACCTCAAAGGCGAAGCGAAGCAGATGGTACGCTTCCGGACAGAGGGAACCATCCCAGACACGGAAGGCTTGTTCGCACTCCTCGAAGAAACCTATGGGGACAAGGTCCCGGTGAGCGTTCGACTGGGGGAGTTCTTTGACCGAAGACAGGCCGCCGGCGAGACCGTACGCCAATTCGCCTATGACCTGCAAGAGAGGATCCGTCGCCTACGACGTCGGGCGCCTACGCAGGTTGCTGACGCCGCTGCCCTGCTACAGGAACGGTTTGTAGTCGGCCTCAGAGACGAGGCCCTGAGGAGAGAAATGCGGAAGTACATGAGAGAGGACGGGACGCGGCCGTTCCCTCAAGTCCTGAAGGCGGCGATCGATTGGTCGGAGGACGAGCTGGTCCTCCCCTCCGACAAGAGCTCCTCCCGGGGCTCAGTACACGCCGCAGCCGCGGAGAGACGAGAGGCCCCACCGAACGTCGACGCACTGCAAGAAGCTATTCAGCAGCTCAAGGCCGGACAGGAACAGCTAGGTGCGCGCCAAGAGCAACTATTCCGGGCCTTCCAACAGGAACGTGACGCGCCCCGGAGAGGTGCCACTGGGACGACGCGACCGCCGCCACACGGGAACCACCCCGCCGTGATGAAGAGGGCAGGCTGATCTGCTACGCCTGCAATCAGCCGGGCCACATCAGCAGGGAGTGTCCCCGCTCACCCCGCGGGCCAGGCATAGCCACTAACTCCGCCCCCGAAGCTCCGGGCCCGACAGGATACCGACCCGGGTCACGAAAAACAGTGGACGCCGTCACAGCCGGAGTCACCGACTCGGCTACAGAAGGCAGGGGGATGCAGGACGTGCGCGGGGAGTGCCTCACCCTAGACGTCCAGATCGACGGGGTCGAGACCCGCTGCCTCTTCGATACAGGCGCCGAAGTCACTACCATGAACGAGAGTCACTTCAGAAGACACTTCCCGCGGTCGAGGTTGACCCCCTCCAACTGGATCACCCTCATCGCCGCCAACGGGTTGGAGATCCCAGTGGTGGGGTGTCTGTACGCCGAAGTGCAGTGCCTAGAGATGACGTTTGCGGGGAAATGTATATTCATCCTCAAGGACGACCCCGCCCGAATGGCACCAGGAGACGCCGTCCAGGGACTTCTGGGCATGAACGTGCTCGGTGGGGTAGACGGCCTGTTCCGAGGAATCAAGGGGATGCGCCTGGCGAGCCAAAGACGGGTCGACGCTAGGAGCATCGCCATCCGCCGTATCGTCACCGCCATGGCCCAAGAGGCCCGAGAGTGTGCCACCCCGGGAAGTATGGGATACGTCAAAGTGGCCGGCCGAGAGCCGGTGGTTATTCCCCCACACAGCGAAGTGATCGTCTCAGGCCGCTGCGAGACGACAGTGGGGACGCGACGCCCCGTGATGCTAGAGAACACACCCAGTGGGAACCTGCCCCCCGGAATGCTGGTGGCAAACGTGGTGACCTACGCTCGACAGGGAAGAGTGCCGGTGCAGGTGTTGAACCCGACAGACCCAGGTCCAGGCTGGCGGAGCTCCACTGCCCCCGTCAAGTGCGACCTAAGGAGAGGGTGACCATGGAGGAAGTAGACGGAGGCGTCCGAGTGACGGCGATTGAGGCTCGAGACAGCCCACCCGAAGTTGTACGGGAGAGTCCGAGGACTGGCCGTGCCCGTGCAGGCGAATCTGCAAGATCTCACGCCGGCCCAAGTGAGCTGACTAAATCAAGTGCTGGAGAAACACAAGGCGGTGTTCTCCGTGGACGACGGAGACTACGGTTACACTACCACGGTCACTCACTACGTCCCCACCGGCAACGCGTTCCCGGTCAAGCAACGGCATCGCCGAATACCGCCTCACGTGTTTCAGGAGGTGAAGCGGCACGTACAAGACCTGGTGGACCAGGGGGTGCTAGTAGAGAGCTGCAGCCCGTGGGCGTCACCGGCCGTGATCGTCATAAAGAAAGACGGCTCCGTGCGGTTCTGCTGTGACTACCGCCGCCTCAATAACGTGACGCACCGAGATGCCTACCCCCTACCTCGCATTGAGGAGTCCCTAGACGCCTTGGGGCAGGCCAAGATCTTCTCCTCACTCGACCTCACCGCTGGCTACTTCCAAGTGGCGGTGACAGAAGAGGATCAAGAGAAAACAGCCGTCACGATGCCCTTCGGCCTCTATCAGTGGACCCGCATGCCCTTCGGCTTGTGTAACGCACCCGCAACCTTCCAGCGGTTGATGACCGCCGTGCTGGGAGACCTGGCCTTCGACGTCCTACTCGTCTACTTGGACGCCGTCTTGGTGTTCGCCCGGGACTTCGAGAGCCATTGCCAGAAGTTAGACCTGGTGTTTGGACGACTGCGGGAACATGGGCTCAAACTCAAGCCCCGAAAGTGCTTCCTTCTGAAGACCGAGGTCAAATTCCTGGGGCACATTGTCTCCGCGGCCGGCATACAGGTCGACACCGACAAGGTGAAGGCGTTGGAGGACTGGCCAGCGCCACGCTCTGCGAAGGAGGTGAGGCAGGTTATCGGGTTCCTGTCCTATTATCGGCGGTTCGTGCCCCGCTTCGCCCAAGTGGCCCAGCCCCTGCATGCCCTGATGGGAAAAGAAAAGAAGGGGTTCGCTAAAGGCCGGCCCGAGGCCTTCAAGTGGACTCTGCAGTGTCAGATGGCCTTCGATCATCTGCAAGAGTGCCTCTTGATGCCTCCGGTGCTGGCCTACCCCGATCTCCAACTCCCCTTCATAGTGACCACCGACGGGAGCTATTTGGGACTGGGAGCAGTACTAAGCCAGAAGCAAGAGGGCGTGGAGCGAGTCATCGCCTTTGTGAGCCGAGGTCTACGGGGGTCCGAAAAGAATGACCAGAACTATAGCGCGTTCAAGCTGGAACTCCTCGCCCTGAAGTGGGCAGTCACTGAGAAGTTCCGAGACCTCTTGATGTACGCCCAGTTCACCGTGATCACCGACCATAACCCACTGAAACACCTAGGTACGGCCAACCTGGGAGCAGTGGAGCAGCGTTGGAACGCTCAGCTCGCAGAGTACGACTTCGTGGTCCAATACAAGCCTGGTCGACTCAACCAGAACGCAGACGCCCTGTCTCGCATGCCGATGCGGACCGAACCTGAGGTAGAAGATACCGAAAAAGACTTCCTAACCATACCCACGACCGGCACTCACACCCGTCAGGGTCTACCGGAACGGACCGCCTCCTTGTGCGCCCCCGCCTCAGTCGCCCGCGATGGCTACGTCCTGGTCCCAGCGGAAGAGGTACGGGCCCTGCTAGGCCCCGAGAGACCGACCGAGACATGGGAAGTCCCGAGCGCCAGTGCTTGTCGGATAGCAACACAGAAAGGGAACAGCGGGTATGACTGGGCGGAAATGTGGCAGCTCCAGGCGGACGATCCCGAGTTGGGCCCGGTGTGGCGGGCAGTGACCCGGGGAGTTTCCCCCACCAATGTACAGTTAAAGGAGGGAGACCCGAGACTCTGCAAGTTATACGGGCAGTGGGAGCGGTTCCGTCTTCACCAACAAGTACTGTTTCGACGAGTCAGTGACCCCCGGGACGGGGAGGAGGTTCTGCAGCTGGTGGTGCCCACGGCCCTGCGACGGAGGATCTACGAGACCCAACACGAAGATGGAGGACACTACGGAGGGCAAGGGACAGTGGACCTGATGAGGCGAAGTTATTACTGGATCGGGATGGCAGAAGAGGTGAAGAAATGGGTGCAGCAATGCAAGCGATGCGCATTAGCCCAGGACGTGTTTCCTAAAGCTCAGGCCCTGATGACCTGCACCACGTGACAGCCCCCATGGAGGTCCTTGCTATGGACTTTACCGTGTTGGAGAGATCAGTGGGTGGCTATGAGAACGTACTGGTGCTGACCGACATGTTCACCAGATTCACTATTGCCGTACCGACCAAAGATCAGACGGTGAAGACCACCGCCGCCGCCATCATCAAGCATTGGTTCGTGTACTATGGTTGCCCTGCCCGACTCCATGCCGACCAAGGGCGTAATTTCGAGTCGAGCGTCATCAAGGAACTCTGCCGACTGTACGGAATCTCCAAGAGCCGCACCACGCCGTACCATCCCCAGGGGAATGGGCAATGCGAGAGGTTCAATCGGACGATGCACGACATGCTGCGGAGTCTGCCCGCAGAGAAGAAGCGAGACTGGAAAGAGCACCTACCCGAGTTGGTACTCACGTACAAGGCCACGGCGAAGCAGGCGTCCCATCGACGCAAGAGGATTTACGACAGGAAGAGCAGAGGTGCACTCCTGCGGGCCGGAGACCGGGTCCTGATACGCGACCACCGAATCCGGGGCCGTAATAAGATACAAGACAAGTGGGAGCCTACGACATATGTGGTGGTTAAGCAGAGCCACGAAGGGACTCCCGTGTTCACGGTCAGGCCCGAAGCAGGGGGCCCTGAGAGGACCGTGCATCGAGACCAGCTCAAGACCTGTCCGTTTCCAGCCTCCGACCCAGAAGCAAGGGTGAGGGCCCCTCGACAGACTCCTATGGCGCTGCGGAGCTCGTCCGAGTCAGACAGTGGAGATGCTTTCGGGTGCCGCCGAGAACCGCATCCTAGGGCGTGTAACCACCCCAGGCCCGTGCGGGACGCCCCGGAAGAAGCAGCGAACGCTGGGTCCGACGCGGAGTCGACCCCGTCGGGAGGAGACGGGGAGGAAGGCGGAGACGGAGTTGCAGAGGAGGCCGCGGGCGGTCCACCGATGGCCCCGGAGGGCGAGGCCGTGGTCCATGACCCGCCGACGGACACTGAAGAATCCGACACAGAGTTGGAGGCGGGGGAGGTGGAACCCCCCAGAGTGGAGCCCGCTCGGCCCCAGAGGAGCACCAGAGGACGGCTACCCGCTCGGTATCGTCAGGACTATGTGCTCAAGCGCGTGTTCGCGGAACAGTGTGTCCAACTCCTGAAGGAGTGTGTAAAACTGTTGGCATAATGTGTAATTGTCAACCGATGTGTGAAACTGTTGGTCTCAGGACCGTTGTCATGCATGCGTGTGTTTTGTTGTTAACTTGCAGAGGACTTAGCAAGTTCAAAGTGGGGGGAAATGTAGCAGTCTGGAAAATATGGTATATTATTCAGAACTGCTGACTGTGTTTATATCCCTTTTTGTACACAAAGACATTCTAACTAGTGTCATTGATTCACACGAGCAATGACACAAACGTCCCCTTCCGAAGAGCATTGGAATACGGATTATAAATGACAGTACTGATTCATATTCTACAATGCGTCTCCCCTTGTGACTGGCAGGCGGGACCTGCAGGGGGCAGTAGCAGGCAGAGAGTGGCGGAGAGAGCTGGGAGATGATAAAGGGAGGAGTCCAGCGGAAGTCGCTCTCTTCGGCAGTGAACTTGACAAACGAGTAGTCGCAGCTAACGGGGCTCTGGATAGCCCTGTTGCTGACGTTATGCCAGGGGGCCCCGTAAGAGGACAACGGGTGATAACGAGTACTGGCTAGTGGACACGATATCCTAGCAGTACCAGCGGTATTATATGAACAATGAGTGCAGAGCCAGGCACTAGCAATCGAGTTATAGCAGTTACAGTGTGCGGTATAGGTAACGTGCGGTTAAACAATTATCCAAGTCTTTAAGTACCGAGTTATAGTAGCTACAGTGTGCGGTATAGAGCGCACGCCCCAGGACGAACGTGGGCCAACAACCAGTCTGCTCCGGCTGACTTCGACCAGACCTGCGACCGGCTGCCTGCGTTCAGCCTGCCCCGGAGGACTTCACTCAGATCTGCACCAGGCTGCCTGCGGCCGACGGGAGTTCCGCCCATCCAACAGGGGTCGCCATCACTCAGTACATGCTCTCAGCCGGCGCTGCCTCTCTGCCTAGCTCCGCCTGCTGACATCCTCGCGAGAGCGTTCGACGCCATCTTGCCTCCCGGACAACAGTGGAGTGGCGAGGCGGCCATTTCGGATGAGTACAAATGAGCATTGATGCTCCCGATTCCATATACAGTACACAGTGTGGTGCAGCCCGCGGGCGAAAGTAACGTTGCTACTACCAGTTCATAGGGGTACCCCGAACAATATATGCCGGCATTAAGATAGGACTTTATAGGTATTTTGTGGGCTCACTCTTTTATTTCATTCCTTTTCTTTGAGCGTGATAAGGCGTGTATTTCATAAATAATTCCCGTTCAGTGAATCCCTTTATTCTCTTCCCTATGCTCCCCCTTCCTTCCCCATATTCTCAACCGGGGATAGTATGAGTGTAATAGACCTGTCTCAAACCCTGCCCCTTTTCTTGATCCTCCAATCACAGCTGTCGCTTACCTCTGACTTCCTCGTACAAACTTTGTTTGTACGAGGAAGTCAGAGGTAAGCGAGAGCTGTGATTGGAGGATCAAGAAAAGAGGGCAGGGTTTTGAGACAGGTCCATTCCTTAGAGAAGGTAAATACTGTGTTCCGCCCAGACGTGGGCAGCGTTTAGTCTGGGTACCTGAGAGCACTTGGTGCCTGGTTGTAATACGATAATTGATTCATGCCATTGATTCATGCCAGTGTAATTATTGTATGGATACCCATGGTGCAGTAATCACCAGACGTAGCATTGTTGTAACTAGGCTGAGTTACAATACATTCATCCAGAACGGGAGCACTGTGTGCGTGTCTTTTATTATTCCTAACCCTAACCTTAACCCTTTGATGCGGGTAATATATTTAACCTTAACCCCTTCCTATTCTACCTTCCATTTCTATTGTAAGGTTTCTGGTGTCACTAAGGGAGGGTACTGCTTGCGGGGGGAACCAAGTTATTTCTCTACCATCCGGTCATTAGGTGTGGGAGGGCAAAAGAGACAATCGTGGAGGGTGAGGGTGTGTTGGGGAGTACTGCTGACTGCTCCAGAGAGAGGGAGGAAGACCAGAGTACCGGACCAGGTTTGTAAATCCTGGGCCTCATACATCCCCACTGCCAGCCTCCAGTTGACGCTCCGGACCCCAAAGACGGAGGTGCAGCTGGCCAGAGTGCTACTGTGTCTCGCTACCTATTGACCGCACACCACAGTTCCCACGAAGCAGGGATAATCCACCTTGCTACACATGTATAGAAAAATGTTCCCCCAACGAGTAGGCGTGATCAGGAACGGAACGCAACAGTTTGGTGTTACCATAGTTAGTAAGTAAAGCTGCTCCTTGTATTTCAAGGAGCAGCCATGATATTAATAATGGCTCTGGTCAGCATCGCAAACACGTAAACCAAGCTACTGTAGCTACCTTATATTGGTGAACTACGCAGAGGCTGTGACTTGACATTTCTGGCTTAAACATCTAGCCCAGGAAACTAGCAACCCTGCTAATGTTGGCATATTTACAGTTTTTTTTTTTTGTATATTTATAAATGTATAACTGTTGACATGCACTGTCCCTGATCAAATAAACTGAGTAAACTAAACTAAACATAAAGGCCATAAAGGTAGATACATGAATAACCAATTCGTGAGCTAACAAATTGGTTAACAAACTTGATAGATAACTTGATAGCGTTCAACATAACATTATTGTCGTATGGCAGCAGTATAGCTTCAGTACTTCCGTTTCGGTTTTCCAAAATAAAAGCTCAGTTGAAAAAGACTAGGCTACATGCAGTAGTGGATGAAGTACACGGTTCCTTTACTCCTTTTTTGTAGAAATACCAAGATTAAATAGTACTCTGGTCTCTTGAGAAGTATTTTTACTGAATGTACTTAATGGATAACTACGCTCAATTTCATAATTCATGATGTTATTGCTTCATAGACAGTGAATTGTGAAATATTTTATAGATGACATTGAGAGAACCCAGGGAAGTGTTATTCTGTTTGTTCGTAGGTATATTTTCTGTTTTTCAGAACTGAGACTACTACTATAGAATAAAGCTAATTTAGATATAAAAAGTAAACAAACTATGTATGTATGTGGCATCGGTATTGTCAATACCTAAGCTCACATCAAAGGAGCCATTGAACTTGGAAATGCTGTTTGGGGGCCATGTAATACATTTGTAGTGTGTAATTCCATAGTATACGTATAGGCACGTTATCATCTAGGTTTTGTTAAGGTCCTTTGGCAGGCTTCAAATTTAAATCTTCATCAATCTTTGCCATGTGTTCTATGAAAAATCTTCAAAGTAACTAGTAACTGATGGGTTCAGATGTATGTAATGGAGTAAAAAGTACTATTTCATTTGAAATGTAGTAAAAGTACAAAGTTCCCTAAAATGAAAATACAAAGGTTGCATCCTACAGTATGCAATCAGTATAATACAGTATACTTAACAGGGTAACACAGGTCAGCCTGTACTAGAGGCAGATTATCTGTAATTTACTGCAAAAGTGACTAAGTCATCAAAAATGCAGTCAATGGTTGACAATTGTCTTTAACTAGTGAACAACCATTTAATCGCTAGTTGAATTTGTCATTGTGGCATAGCAAATATTTCACATATTTTATTTAAAGGTCCCATATTATGAAAAACACACTTTTTCACTGCTTGTGCACATACATTTGGGTCTCTGATGGCCTACTTTGATTGATTGATTGATTGAAAAGTTTATTAACAGATTACAGAATGGGTACAGTACAGTACAGCTCGATACATACAATTGTTAAGAGGATGCAGACCTGAGAAAGACTTTCGTCTTGTTTCCATCAGGGTCCCCCATTTTCAATTCATCATATGACACACATGACATACAGATAGACAGTACTGCTACATCTATACATTTATGACATACCAGATTTTCAAATACAGTACTGTTTGTGATACTAAAAAAATCCAGAAGAAGAGTATATACATTTGACATAGAAACTGTGCATTGGGGGAGGTTGGGTAGGTGGGGTGGGGCTGTACATTGGAGGTGGGGGGGGGGTTGGGTAGGGGGGGGGGGGACACTGTACATTGGAATACTGACATACATTTGACATGGAAACTGTACATTGGAGGAGGTTGGGTAGGTGGGGTGGGGTTGGGTGGGGTTGTACATTGGAATACTGACAAAGCCATGCTTGGTCTTTATTGTACAACTGGGTTAGGACATTTGTAGGGGCCAGTTTTGAATTGCAGTCTCCCGTAGGTGTTCTTTGAGAGTGTTTTTGAAGGTGGGTAGTGATTTACATTCCTTTACAGCTTTGGGTAGGGCGTTCCACATTGTTGTGGCATAATTGCGAAACGTGTTTCGTCCCTTGTTTGAGCCGAATCTGGGTTTTACATGGATGCAATCCTACCTTGAGGGGAGGGAACAGATGGTGGAGGTAAACGGTACTCTATCCCCCCCCCTCACAGTGAGCTGTGGTGTTCCACAAGGAAGCATACTAGGACCGCTACTGTTCCTAATTTATGCAAATGACATGTCGTCAGCTTGTGACTGCAATTTGTTCCTGTTTGCGGACGACTCAGCCCTGCTGGTCTCTGACAAGAACAAGTTACAGGTTGAAAAAACCCTCAGCTCGGAACTAGGCAGAATCTGCATATGGCTCGCTGATAACAAACTATCATTACACATGGGCAAAACAGAGTCCATTCTCTTCGGTTCAAATAACAAACTCAGCAAGACCGACGGCTTCTCAGTTACAGTGGGTGACAATATTGTCACAAGGAAAGATGAAATTACCTACCTGGGTTCCATCCTAGAGGCTAATCTCTCCTGTGACAAAATGGCATCCAATGTAATAAAAAAAGTCAACCAACGAACTCGATTCTTGTACCGGATCTCCTCTCTGGTAAACAAGAACACCCTGAAGACTCTGGCAGGAGCACTCATTCAGGGGTACTACGACTATGCTTGCACCTCATGGTACCAAAGCACCTCAAAGGCGCTAAAAACAAAATTACAAACATCTCAAAACAAACTGGTCAGACTACTGCTTGACCTTACTCCTAGAACCCACCTCACCCCTGCCCACTTTGACAACCTAGGATGGCTTAGAGTAGACGACAGAGTACAACAACTTGCAATGGGCCTGGTCTACAAGATACACTACACGACCAAGGTACCCATGTACATGTCAAAATACTTCCCAAAGGTCAGTGAATACCACGATCACAACACCAGAGGGAGCTCCACAAATCATGTTAAACCCAGATTCGGCTCAAATAAGGGACTAAACACGTTTCGCAATTATGCCACATCAATGTGGAACGCCCTACCCAAAGCTGTAAAGGAATGTGGATCACTACCCACTTTCAAAACCTCTCTCAAGGGACACCTACGGGAGACTGCAATTCAACACTGGCCCCTGTAAATATCCTAACCCAACCCCCTCCAATGTACAGTCATTTACCTAGTATGGTTTTGTCAATAGTTCAATGTACAATTGTGTTTGTTTGTACAGTGTCTCCTCCCCCCCCCCCTCAATGTACAGTGTTACTTGTTTATACAGTGTGCCCCCCGCCCCCCCCCCCCAACCACCTCCAATGTAAATTACCCAGTATGGTTGTCAATATCCCAATGTACCCAACCCCCCCCACCCAACCTCCTCCAATGTACAGTTTCTACGTCAAATGTATATACTCCCTTTTCTTGACTCCTTCTGTATCACAAAAAGTACTGTATTTGCAAATCTGGTATGTCATAAATGTATAGATGTAGCAGTACTGACTATCTGTATGTCATGTATGTCATATATGTCTATATGAATTGAAAATGGGGGACCCTGATGGAAACAAGACAAACGTCTTTCTCAGGTCTGCATCCCCTTAACAATTGTATGTATTGAGCCGTACTGTATTGTACCCATTCTGCAATCTGTTAAATAAAGTTTTCATTCATTCATTCATTCACATGATTTGTGGAGCTCCCTCTGGTGTTGTGATCGTGGTATTCACTGACCTTTGGGAAGTATTTTGACATGTACATGGGTACCTTGGTCGTGTAGTGTATCTTGTAGACCAGGCCCATTGCAAGTTGCTGTACTCTGTTGTCTACTCTAAGCCATCCTAGGTTGGCAAAGTGTGCAGGGGTGAGGTGGGTTCTAGGAGTCAGGTCAAGCAGTAGTCTGACTAGTTTGTTTTGAGATGTTTGTAATTTGGTTTTTAGTGCCTTTGAGGTGCTTTGGTACCATGAGGTGCAAGCATAGTCATAGTACCCTTGAACGAGTGCTCCTGCCAGAGTCTTCAGGGTATTCTTGTTTACCAGGGAGGAGATCCGGTACAAGAATCGAGTTCGTTGATTGACTTTTTTTTATTACATTGGATGCCATTTTGTCACAGGAAAGATTAGCCTCTAGGATGGAACCCAGTATAATTTCATCTTTCCTTGTGACAATATTGTCACCCACTGTAACTGAGAAGCCGTCTGTTTTGCTGAGTTTGTTATTTGAACCGAAGAGAATGGACTCTGTTTTGCCCATGTGTAATGATAGTTTGTTGTCGGCGAGCCATATGCAGATTTTGCCTAGTTCCGAGCTGAGGGTTTTTTCAACCTGTAACTTGTTCTTGTCAGAGACCAGCAGGGCTGAGTCGTCCGCAAACAGGAACAAGTTGCTAACAGTCACTGTTACAGTTAACAACCCAGTCAGCTGTTGCACACTGCCCATATTCAGAAACTGCACCTTTTAACAAGCTGTTTGGACTTCTATTTACATTTTTCTATTTTCATTTCAAATCTCATTGCAATGCATGGTCCTTGACTCATGTGTGAGTGTAAAAAAAATAGAAAATAGTACACAAATGTGGCTTGCTCATAAACTTTCTTTTCTACCTAAAGTGGAACCTAAAATATGTTTCTGACAACATTTTAAGCAGGAAGTAGGATATGAAATTGATGGATCTTGAGTCATATTTGAGCTGCAATCAATGCCTAGTTTGACAATTTTAACATTTACGCACAGTTCCCGTGGGGAGCGGGAGCAGCTAATTTGCATTTAATTGTACAGACACAGAAACAGTCTGTCGAGATCAGGACAGAAACAGAGGGTATAGAAGCATGCTAGAATGCATCATCTGAGTGTCAATTCCAAATGTAGAGAGGTACAATATGCAGTATGCACACTTTGTTTCTCCACAACTAAATTTGGCAATTTCGCTGTCTGGAAACATATAGCGCTGAAAAGCTCACCTGTTATTAAGCACACAAACTGTAAACATTTGGCAATGTGTTAAACTGTGTTAGCAATGTGGCTCTTAGACTAGATAACAAAATGCATAATCCTCCTGTAAAACGTAATTGTACCTCTCAACCTTGAACCTTGACTAAACACGTTTCGCAATTATGCCACAACAATGTGGAACGCCCTACCCACAGCCGTAAAAAAAAAATGTAATCCCTACCCACATTCAAAACCGCTCTTAAAGAGCACCTACGGGAGGCTGCAATTCGAAACTGGCCACCGTAAATGTCCAACCCCCCCCCACCCCCTCCTAATAGACAGTCTCCTCCCCACCGTATGTATATATTTTCTATCGTATATGTCACAAATGTAACAGTACTATATACCTGTATGTCATGTATGTCCCTATGTCATAAATGTCATGATGTCATGTATGTTGTGTATGTCATAAATGTCACTATGAATTGAAAATGGGGGACCCTGATGTAAACAAGACAAACGTCTTTCTCTGGTCTGCATCTCCTTAACAATTGTGTGTATTGAGCCGTACTGTATTGTACCCATTCTGCAATCTGTTAAATAAAGTTTTCATTCATTCATTCATTCAACCTTCATACAGTTTAACAGACAATATTACTGGTAAACGGGAAAAGAAAACACTTATTTTTCAGAGAATATTCAAAACTTTTCCAAAACATTTTGTTAGTTCCAAACCATTTTCTTTATTTTATTTCATACATTTTCATGACCATGGGGAAGCCTAAATCATAAAACAAGACGAGGCTTTCGTTTTGGGAGAAAGGGCTTGTTTCGCGTGGCTCATTGCTGCCCTCTAGTGGTCCGAAAATAATTATTACAGATTTAAACATATAGTCGCTTTTATTTTTTAAAGATTCTGACCGGAAGCCTTATTCTTGGGGGTAGAGAGAGTGTTGAGGACTTCGCGACGGTGCTCGAGGAAACATGGATGATAATGATGATGATGATGATGATGACTATGACTGCTATGATCCTTTCCCGAGGTCGAGAGCCAGAAGTAGGAGTAGGAGTGAACGAAGTATGGCGCCGTTTTCGGGCCCTAGTTCCCAGGGTTCGACGTCGGGGGCGGTGGAGCAAGTGGTGGCCGTGATGAAGGAGAGGGGATGGATAGTGATATGGAGTGTAGAGTAGGTGAGGAAAACGGGGGAGAGGTGTGGGAAAAGGTGGGGGAAAAGAGCAGGGAAAGTGGGGGGAAGGGGAGTAAGAGGAAGAAAGAGGGGGGAGATAGCTTGAGTGGGTCAGAGGATGAGGGTAGAGAGGAGTTTGTAGGGTTGAATGTAGTGGTACGATTTGAGGGAGTAGACAGAGTTAGGAACATAGAGCCGAGTCAGCTGTCAAAACTCATTCGAGCACAGTTAGGGGAGGTAAGGTACGGAAAGGTGTTAGACGATGGGAACTTGTTTATAGGGTGTGTAAGTGTAGTGCAGGTTGAGAAGGCAAGGGAAATGAAGAGCATTGGCAAAGTGAAGGTCTGTAGAGTAGTGATAGTAGGGGAGAGAAGGGATGGTGGGTGCAAGGGGGTGATTAGTGGAATTCCAATTAAGGTTAGTATGGAGCAGCTGTTAGAAGAGTTGAGGAGTGACAAACGTAATGGGAAAGTTAAGAGTGTAGATGGGATGAAGAGAGGTGTAGAGAAGGAGGTGACAGGGACGATAGTTATTCAGTTTGAGGGTGAGGTTAGTCAGAGAGTATTTTTAGGGTTTTTGGCATATAGGGTTAGGGAGTTTGTGCCGAAACCATTGAGGTGTTACAGGTGCCAGGAGTTTGGACATATAGCTAGGTCATGTAGGAAGGGACAGAGATGTGGTAGATGTAGTGGGGAGCATAAGTATGGGGAGTGTGAACAGAGAGTGGAGCCGAGGTGTTGTAGTTGTGGTGGGAAGCATAGTGTAGCGTATTGGGGTTGTGAGGCAATGAAGCGAGAGGTAGTGGTACAGCAGGTGAGAAGGGAGGATAGGATTTCGTATGCAGAGGCAGTTAGGAAGGTAGGACAGGGAACGCAAGATAAGGAAGGAGAAGGGCATTTGGCAGTAAGGGTAGTGCAGGAGGATCAGGGGAAGCAAGGTGAGGATAAGGGGTTTAGAAAAGGGCATTTGTCAGTAGAGGAAGTACAGGAGGAGAAAGAGAGGGTGTGGGGGGAGAAGTTGGAGATAGTGGCATTTGTGACAAGAGTAGTGAATACAATAGTGATGGTTAGCAGTAGGACAGAGAGGTTAAAGTTAGTAGTTGAAGCAGCAGTACTAGACATGTGTATGAAGGGGTTGACAATGGGGCAAGTATCAAGGAAGTTAGGGAAGAAGGTTGTTGTGAGTGATCAAGTAAGAGAGTTAGGGAAGGTGGTGGTGAGTGTTCAAAAAAGCCAGAGTCAGCCCACAGGAGGCAATAAATGACTCATAGATTAGGTTTGGATAGGGTGGTGAATCGTGATGTTAGGGATGGGGGTTTATTTTGTGTGTTATGGTGGGGTTGAATGGATTGTACATTATGTGGCGGTATGCGCCTTTTGTGGTCGCGATCTGCCATTAACTCATAGAAGAAGAAGAAGAAGAAGAAGAAGAAGAAGAAGAAGAAGAAGAAGAAGAAGAAGAAGAAGCCTTATTCTTGTTCTTGCTAGCGGAAAGCTCGTCTTGTTTTTGCAGTCTTGGAAACGGCAGATAAAACAAACAACAAGCGAATTAATAATAGCCACGACTGTAAAGTTGGATGTAATCTTCGCAACTATATAGCTAGCGTTACCAATACCTAGTATCTACAGTGTCGAATACGAATTATACAGAAATGGACCGACGACGCTGATGTTAGCTATCTTGTATGTAGCTGTTTACGTTAGCTGGCCAGCTATGAAATCACTGGGAGACTTCATGTTCGATCACGTTAACAGCGGTGAAGAAAGACTTGTACTTAACGTTAACTAGCTGCCCCGCATTCATTTACCTAAACAGGTGTTCAGGTGTGGAACATGTCGAACGACCTTGTTGGAGTGTGGGAGGTGGCACTGAGTGATGGAGTCCATCGAATAGAGTTTGAACATGGAACAACAACTGGGAAGAGGGTCATCTACATTGATGGAAAGGTAACTGTTGAACTAACACTCTTGATAGCTAGTAACGTTTGCGAAGTTAACTTAATACCAGGCTCCAGCATGTTTCTTAATTATTATGTATCTCTCTCTCTCTCTCCCTCTCCCGCTCCCTCTCTCTCCGTGTACAATTGTATACATGTGTTGGACGTTTTTGATTCCAGTCATTTATCTGTGTCGTTTGATGTCAGGGTGGTGTTGATGATATAGTTGCTTGATTGATTGAATGAAAACTTTATTTAACAGATTGCAGAATGGGTACAATACAGTACAGCTCAATACATACAATTGTTAAGGGGATGCAGACCAGAGAAAGACTTTCGTCTTGTTTACATCAGGGTCCCCCATTTTCAATTAATCATAATAGTAACGTTGAGCAAATATGTTTGGGCAATGTAGATGGGAAACACTACCAGTATGGGGCAACGAATTAAGTGGGAAGGTCAAACATCCGTTATTCAGATGTTTTCTGTCAACAGGATGTCCCTCTAAGAAACGGTCCTTAATGTTTCCCTGTGTACAGCTGTCCCTGTGATGGGCATGGGCAGAGGCACACATACTCGCATAGCAATATCGTAAAGGAACCATCCTTTGGTCAACAATACGCTCAGTCTGTTCAACCCTGTTACACCCTGATGAAGACTCGTTGGAGTCTAATTGCGTCGGCGATCCTTGTCTAAAATAAAGAAGCCTCGGCTTCTTTTTCAGACTGCCAGCCTCTACCATGGACTTCCTATAAAAGTAAGCTGGAGTCACAGTATTTAACCCTATATTATTTGCCCCATCCTTGAAGAGCACATGTTTTCTTACCTTTTAACATTACCATCATTATAATTATTTTGACCCAGCTCCCTATTTTTAGTTAGTCATGCAACTCTATGTACATGCCCAATGCTCAAGGCCTTGGTAAAAGTCAAGTCAAGAGTTTTATTTGTCACGGCATACGAGTATACAATGAAATGCGGGTGGTCTTGCCCGCAACGATGTGCAATACAGTGGGTACAACATATAATAGAATCCAATACAAAAACATTGTGCAATAACAGGTAACAGGTAAGTAGGTAACATGGTGTGACATCAAAATCGGTATCTGTACATAGTTATTTACAGAGCATATAGGACATGCTAGGTAGCTTTGGTAGTGCAATACACTGTTACTGTTGCTACTACTGATTTAAAGTGGCCTTTCCTTTTGGCAATAAGTGTGAGTGTGCGCATGAGTGTGTGCCCGCTCATGTTAAAGTGTTAAGTGGCTGCTAGTGTGTGAGCGTGCACAGCGTGCGTGTCGTGTGTGTGCTCATGTGTGCTTATGTGTGGATAGTTCAGTGTTCTGTGGTACTCAATGTTCATTGTTCAGGACTCTGATGGCCTGGGGGAAGAAGCTAAGCCTAAGCCTCTCTGTCCTAGTAGCTGGGGTTCGCAGGCGTCTGCCTGACCTCAGCAGCTGAAACAGGCTGTTATTGGGGTGGTGGGGGTCTTTCATTATTCTGCAGGCTCTGGATTTGCACCTCTTGTTGTATAGAACCTGCAGGGGAGGTAGTGCAATACCCGTGGTACGCTCGGCTGAGCGCACCACTCTCTGTAGGGCCTTCTTGTCCTGTGCCGTGCTGTTTCCATACCAGGCAGTGATGTTTCCGGTCAGGATGCTCTCTACCGCTCCTGAGTAGAAGGACTCGAGTATCTTCCCCAATACTCTGAACTTCCTTAACTGTCTCAGGTGGTAGAGGCGCTGTTTCGCCTTCTTTACTACTGTGTCTATGTGTGTTGACCATGTCAGATCCTCTGAGATGTGGACCCCCAGGTACTTAAAAAAGTTTTTCTGGGTAACGTTAGTGTAGCACTAGAAGAGATTCTATGATTCTAGCACTAACCCGGAAACACGAGAAGGGATTTGTGATGTTTCTTGTTCCATAAGAAGACATAACTGGGGTCCTCAGACAGACATGTTCCTGAGAATTTCTTGTTCTGTTTTTTTTTAACAGGAAATAATAAGGAGGGACTGGATGTTCAAACTGGTGGGGAAGGAGACCTTCAACGTGGGCAGCTCGGAAACCAAAGCAACCATCAACATCGATGCGGTCAGTGGCTTTGCCTACGAGTACACCTTGGAGATCAATGGCAAGAGCCTGAAGAAGTACATGGAAAACCGCTCCAAGGTCACTAGCACCTGGGTGCTCAACTTGGACGGCATCGACTGTAGAGTGGTCCTGGGTAAGAACCCTAGTTGTGTATGACCGGCCAAATCATAATCACACATTTTCATGTACCTGGAATTTGTTCTGGAGGATTGCTGCTGCATACCAAAAAAAAGAATGCAGAGAATCAGTGTTGCATGCACACACTTCTTTCTATTACTTGAAGTGTTTTCCGTTCACATCTTATGTCAGAGTTGACGCACTAATCTCTTTATCTGCTTAAGCCCTCAACCCCATCTTCAGTGGGCATGTATCACCTGGGCCTTCTGCTTCTTGTAGCAGTCTTCAAATAATCAGATCACGTAACAGCTTGGATAGTTTAAACCCTTTTAATAGCCCACACTGGTATCCTATAGAGATCTACAGATCTGGACAGGCTACTCGATGTGTTCTGTATACAGTGAGTGTGTCCTGGCATCCACATCCAAAAACTCTTTTGCATACTTTCATTTAGTTTGACCTTATTATTATTGAGAATAAATTAGGTTGAATATGGCTACCAGTGATGTCATCTGGGACATTGAATCCTTGTGTTACAGCTCAATGAAATGATAAGGTAGCAGTCACTATAAGACAACGCATTGCTATTATCATTTAATTGAGCTGTAATTAATAACACAAGGATTCAATGTCACGGATGACATCACTGGTGGCCATATTCAAACTAATTTACTGTCAATAATAATAATAAGATCAAACTAAATGAATGTGTGTAAAACTGTTTAGTTTTTTGGATGTGTGTGAGATTATGTGCTAAATAAATCGGAATCGTTTTTGGTGCCCCTCAAGATCAAAACAAGATACTGACACCTTTGTCAGAACTGCTCAGGCAGGCTAATTGGACCATTGTGTTGTTTCTAAGGTGACTATTGTTTATAATGCAGGGCTTTCCCTAAACAATGGTATATAGCGCAGCGCCACTATGACAAGGTGCCAGCACCACCGTGTTTAAAATGTGTTCCGGACCAAACCTAAAGTTGTGATTCAGCACCATCTTGTTTGAAAATCCTGGGAGAAAGCCCTCAATGACTACACTTTACAAACAACCAAGCATTTATAGGGTTAACCAATCGTTCAAGTTTCAAGTTTCTTTAATAGTTGTCATACAGAAGTACAGAATACTTTTGTACAAAATGCTTCTTACTGTTGCGCTCCAGAGACTGTGCATGACAAGATAAGTATGAAATAAAAACATAGTAAAAATTAGAAGTAAAAAAAGAGGTCACAGTGTTCAGTTTAGACATATGTACAATGTTCGTAGACGTAGTTACCATACAATATACAATACTGTGCAGTGTACTAATATACAATACTATATAGTGCAAGGCATAAATGGACGAGGTGCAGTTTAGGTACAATTCACAGTAGGTGTACGAGTTGTAGTGCAAATCCTTTATCAATAAATATAAAGTGTAAGTGTGTTTGTGTGATCTAAAGTGTGGAGAGTGGGTGCTGCAGTGTGTTGTTTGTTTGAGTGAGTGTGTGCGTGTGGGTGTGTGTGCTGTGTGCATTTGATGGTTGTTGCATAGTGATTATTGTTCGTTTAGCGATTATTGTTCGTTTAGCAGCCTGATGGCCTGGGGATAGAAGCTCCTTCTGAGTCTTTCTGTGCTCGCCTTAAGACTCCGGTATCGCTTGCCTGACGGCAGCAGTTCAAAGAGGCAGTTGTTCGGGTGGCTCGAGTCCTTAATAATTCTCTTAGCCTTCCCCTTGCACCGCTTGTTGTAAATGTTCTGGAGGGTGGGAAGCCCCCCTCTAATTGTGCGTTCGGCTGAACGTGTCACTCTTTGTAGTCTGCTACGGTCTTGTGCAGTGCTATTCCCAAACCAGGAGGTGATGTTGCCGGTCAGGATGCTCTCTATTGTACATGAGTAGAAGTTCCTAAGGATCTTCTGACTGACTTGGAACTTCCTTAGGCGCCTGAGGAAGTAGAGGCGTTGTCGTGCCTTCTTCACAACACTGTCAATGTGTGTGGTCCATGTCAAGTCCTCGGATATGTGGGCTCCGAGGTACTTGAAACTGTTCACTCTCTCAACTGGTGCCCCGTCGATGCTGAGGGGGCTGTAGTCCTTGACCCCCGACCTCCTGAAGTCCACAATCATCTCTTTTGTTTTGCTGACGTTCAGGGAGAGGCAGTTCTCCTGACACCACTGTGACAGGTTCTCTACCTCTTCCAGGTAGGCCCTTTCGTCGTTGGCAGAGATCAGGCCCACCACTACTGTGTCATCAGCAAATTTGATGATGGTGTTGTTGTTCCGCTGTGCTACGCAGTCATGTGTGTACAGGGAGTAGAGGAGGGGGCTCAGAACACAGCCCTGGGGGGCCCCTATGTTGAGCGTGATGGATGAGGAGGTGCAGTTGCCGGCTCTTACCACCTGGGGTCTGCCCGTCAGGAAGTCCAGGACCCACTGGCACAGGTCATAGTTCAAGCCCAGGTCCCTGAGCTTGGCTATGAGTTTGGAGGGGACTATGGTATTGAATGCTGAGCTGTAGTCGATGAACAGCATTCTCACATAGTTCCCCTGCCTCTTGTCCAGATGTGATGCTGCTGTGTGCAGCACATGGGCTATGGCGTCCTCCGTGGACCTGTTGGGGCGATATGCAAATTGCAGAGGGTCCAGGTTGATGGGGAGGGAGGAACAGATGTAGCCCTTCACTAGCTTCTCAAAGCACTTCATGGCTATGGAGGTGAGGGCTACAGGGCGGTAGTCGTTGAGGCAAGCGGGCGTAGATTTTTTGGGTACAGGGATGATGGTGGACTTCTTCAGACAGGTGGGGATGACGGCCTGTTCCAAGGACAGGTTGAAGATGTCGGTGAATACCGGGGCCAGTTGGTCGGCACAGACTTTTAGGACGCGGCCGGGGATGCCGTCCGGTCCTGCTGCCTTCCTGATATCCACTTTTTTAAAGATCCGTCTCACCTCATGCTCTGTTACCCTGAACACTGAGTCTCCATCAGCAGACCCCCCCCCCCCCCCATTGCCGTGGTTTGTAGGCTGGTGTTGTTATTCACAGCCTCAAACCTCGCATAGAAGGAGTTGAGATCATTTGCTAAGGAGATGTCACTGTTCAGTTTGAGGGGGGTTCCTTTGTAGTCTGTCATTGTTCTGAGGCCCTGCCACATGCCTCTAGAGTCAGCCTGTTCAAACTGAAGTTCAACTTTATCCCTGTAACGCCGTTTTGCCTCTATTACTGCTCTCCTGACGTTGTATCTTGCCATCTTGTGTTCTTCCATGTTGCCTGTCACCAGCCCGGTGTTGTATGCTGATGTGCGCACTTTCAGAGCCTCACGGACGGATTTGTCTACCCAGGGCTTTTGATTTGGGTAGATATTAATTTTGGTGTTGGGGATTATTACTTCTACCTGAGTACAGACATAGTCAATCACCGTTTCGGTGTATTCGTTAATATTGGCTGTGTTATCACGGAATACACTCCATTCTGTGCTTCCCAGCACTGCTTGGAGTGACTCCACTGACGTCACGGCCCAACGCTTAACCTCTCGCGAGACCACCGGCGTTCGCTTGAGACTCTGTTTGTACTTAGGCAAAAGGAAAATGGCGGCGTGATCGCTTTTACCGAATGGACTAAGAGCCTGTGACTTGTACCCATTCTTAAATTGCGAGTATACATGGTCTAATATGTTCTCGCCTCTGGTGGGACAGGTCACATGCTGATAGAAATTCGGCAGCACCTTTTTAAGACGCGCGCTGTTGAAATCCCCCAAGACCAAAATGGCAGCGTCAACATTAGCTGCCTGGAGTTTGTTTACCTCGTCGTGAAGTTTTGAAAGTGCGACCCCAGTGTTCGCGTGTGGTGGAATGTACACTCCGATGAGGATGATGGACGTTAACTCTCTTGGGAGGAAGAAGGGTCGACATTTTATCGTGATAAACTCCAGGTCTGGGGAGCAGTGGTTAGACAGTTCCTTTGTGTTGCCTAAATCGCACCACTCCTTGTTTATCATGAAGGCAATGCCGCCTCCTCTCGTCTTTAGTGAATCTTCTGCCGTCCGGTCTTTGCGGAGAACGAAGAAGTGGTCTGCCGGTTCTATTGCGTGATTCGGGACATCTGGACTCAGCCAAGTTTCTGTGAAACAGAGGACGTTACAATCCCGAATGTCCCTCTGGAATTGGATCCTTGCTCTGATGTCGTCCAATTTGTTTCCTATCGATTGCACATTGGCCAACAATATGCTGGGCAATGTGGTTCTGTGTCGTTTGGACCTCAGTCTGTTCCGGACGCCGGCTCTCTTTCCTCGTCTTCGCGGCGGCTTCTGGCCTTGGCCATGGCCGGCATAACAAAGGATCTCGGCGGGCCATTTCTGCTGTTCAGCGATCCGATCCAGAGAGCAATCCAAACGGTAAGTTTTTCTTAATCCAATGTCAATGATTGACTGACGGTCATACACATATAATGCACCAACAGTTGGTGCAAATAAAACTCCTAATACTATAAAAATTAACAAAATAAAGCACAGTCTCGTCGGAGCGATCAGAAATATGTTCGTTGCTATGAAATATGTTTGACCTTCACGATAATTTCCCTCTAGAGATTTCTTCAAAATTAGCAGTGTTGTTTTTCACACAGCACCTCGCCCACACAGCAGCATGCTTTGTAATTGTGCTTCCAGAAACAAGCCGGGCGTAAGCATCTTCACTTGGTGTAAATGGCAGCGATGACGCTGTGTTCTTGTTTCCAGTTGTAGCATTAATTGATTTCATGTCTGTTTCATTCTCCTTAGAGAAGGACACCATGGATATTTGGTGCAATGGACAAAAGATGGAGACGGCGGTGAGGACGATATTTATTTTAAAAGTTTTTGTTTGAGTTTACGGATTTTCAATGCATTTGCAGGGTTTAAATATGAGGTTTTAAAATGTCTTAGGTTTCTCTTTTTTTCTGATACATGCAATGATCAGATTCCTAAGCTTGAAGACACCACAGGCAATCATTCCGTCAGCCCTATTAGAAAGGATAGGGTAGACCAGGGGTAGGCAACCCTAGGCACGCGTGCCTGCAAAAATGAATGGGCAAATGTGAGTGAAATGGTCGCACTGTATGCAGCTGTTTGTCTGCATTGCATTCCCCCCCTCCCAACTCAGATTTAGGGTTGATACAACCATCATAATAATATTGTTAATAACGATAACAATAATGATGTAATAATGTAAAAATTATCATTAAAAATACCTGATTATGAGAAAAAATAATTACGATGCATGGAATATTGTTGAGGCACACTAGTTACAAACTATATTTCAAACAGGCACTCCATGTCAAAAAGGTTGCTGACCCCTGGGGTAGACCTAGAGCAATCTTTAAAATTTGGAGCTGAAACGTAACTTTCTCTAAACCTCTCGTCTGCAGGGGGAGTTTGTGGATGATGGTACGGAGACACACTTTACACTCGGTGACCACGACTGTTGCATCAAGGCTGTCAGCAGCGGGAAGAGACGAGACGGCATCATTCACACACTGCTTGTGGACGGCACAGAGATAGCTGAATGCACTGAATGATCGTGTGTGTATCCGCTTGTATGCACATGATTGACTGTGTGAGAGAGAGAGTGTTGCTAAGACAATATTGGAATCGGCGTCTGACTGCTGAGAGGCAACACCGGCCATGTAGATTTAGGTTCGTACAAGCCATCATCATATGATTCCCACGGCTGAAAGCAATTTCACATTTGACGACCCAACCTCATTCCAGGGAGTACACTGCTCTATCAGGAGTGATTTTACAGTACCGTGTTTGTCAAAGGAGTAACTAAACATATCCTCCCTTTGCTGCCCCTAGTGGTTGATATTTTCACCCTGCTGCTGCACTGTGCCCCCAATCATAATTTCGGTCAGATTGCCTCTTTTCTGTGAAAGAGCAAGAAATCACCCGGAGGAGAGCAGACCTCTAGTCTAGCACATGTTATTTCTTAAACTCTCCTTGAGTTGGGCCTACTACAGTTGAAAATTGTCTAAAGTTCACTAGAGGTCTGCTCTCCTCTGGGGGTTTTTGGGGGGCCGGCCGATATAGCTGGGCTTTCAAGACACAACAAAGTCCCATTATAATGGCCTCCTCACAACAGAACCATAGGATTAAGGTAATAAATCGGCAAAATGCCTCTTTAATGAAATGCCTTTCCTATGATTGATGCAGGTGGGAGATTTTTGCAACAATGTGTCAGTAATTTGTAGGGCTGACCCCGACTAGTCAAATAGTCGACTAATCGATCGAAAGGAGCCGTAGTCGACTGCCAACCTTAGTCGAACACAAAAAAACAAAAAATAATAGTAGTAGACTACCTGTCGACTATCTGCAAATTTTGGCCAAGTAAAGTCGACTATACAAATCCTTAGTCGGGGACAGGCCTAGTAATTTGCTTCTTGTAGGCTGCTGAAGAGGTTGTTGCAGAGGTGTCGAAACATGTTAGTGCATAGTCTGTATCCAAACAGCAACTTTGTGTCTTTTGTCCTAAATCTGTTGAGTTCATAACAATTTCATACAGCGAAATCCATTGATAATACAGTAATGGCAGCCAGGTATGGATGGATCATAGTGGTAAAACTACAGGCAGGAAATTGTAAGTTGTACATCAGTCTGAGAAGTGGGGCAGTGGTACCATTTGTATACAATAGTTTGTAGTGAGATTGGTGTTAAGAGATTAATACGCTGTTATCCTCAGAATCTGAGAGTATGGTGTGTGCACTTAAGTCTTAATAGTTCCATTCAATAAATTCAGGAATTGGTACCTAATGTTTATATGATTATTTTAATTTGTTAGGTGTTATTACATGTTTGTATGATAGTGTTCAAGCCTCCAGATCTTATTTTATTAAATCTATAGTATATACTTTCACTTGCGCAGCTTTCTTTATTGTACTCTTCTGAGGTAAACTACCTTTTACTGGAACGGAATGTTAAGGTCAGCTGATACTTTGGCTTCACTGTCACAATTTCAGTTGACTGGATTTTTACTGTAGTCAGTCTCCATTGTAAATTGGACATATTGTGTGCAATCTGACACACTTGATTTCTGCACAAGCTACCATATACTGGGACAGAATGTGAAGGTCATCAAATGATCAATTGGTTGTTCGTCATCAGGGCCCAGGAGTTCAAACCTTTTAATCCCTATCTGATCAGATTTGGATTCATTCATTTCAACTCATGAATTGAAAATGGGGGACTCTGATGTAAACAAGACGAAAGTCTTTCTCTGGTCTGCATCCCCTTAACAATTGTGTGTATTGAGCTGTACTGTACCCAGTCTGCAATCTGTTAATTAAAATGTTCAATCAATCAATAGGGATTACAAGTTTTGAACTCCTGGGCCCAGATGATCAAGTAGTTATCTGATGTTACTGAAGGAATGTTGCCACACTTCCTTGGAATGGTTCAGCCGGTTCTTGAGTCAGAGAGGGAAGCAGATTAAAACTCGGAAGCACATTTTATTTTTAGTCAAGTTACAATTTAATTTGAGAAATATAGCCACAAGCGGCAATTAAGGGTCCTAGCACAATATGCAACACAGTAGCAATGGGGGCAGGAATAACAGAAGCATGATGAATTGGAAGATAGCACCACCTTGAGGCCAATTAACTTTTTCGTAGTATTAAACTTTGGTCCATACTAGTAATGAACAAACTATACATAAACATCTTTGCATAGAATAAGGTTTTGTTCCAAATCATTCATGAGTAACATCAATTGAGTCTGGCGTTCATACGGTTTAACCTATCAACTTGATAAGTATGCATTCAAATCTGTTGGATTAATTGAGACATGATCAGTAGGGGTGATCGAATTGTAGCAAACCTCATGGGTCCTTATGGCAAATTATCCATGAGAAGATGCATCTCTGGGTGCAAGTTTAACGACAGACAGGTTAGGTAATACACTTAAACTTTGTTTAGTTTGTCCTTATGGCAGCACCAAGAAAAGTTCACATAAGGTCAATCTTGACACGCCTAATCTAGACGAGATGAACAAAATAAATAAAGATTTGATTAAGCAAGATCTTTATGGTAAAGATGAGTTTGTTTTAATGTGGACAAGATTTGTCAAAATGAAAATTCCTTTAATCCTACAAGCAGTGTACAGCAAAGTTATAATAATGCGCTTGTATCATGATTCCTTGTATTGTGGCGCCTTAAGTCCTACCCTGCTTGGCCAAGCCTTGTACGCATTGTGCATCTGATGCACTATTTTCCAAGACAACATAATCTTTCTCTGAACAAAACCAGGTCATTTATCATTTCAGGAAATCAGAAATGTAAAGTTATTGCCTTTCTCTGAAGGCACTTGTGGGAATAGGTAACGTATCATTCATTGTTGCAGGCAAACATTAATAAACACAACATGTTGATATAATATGAAGAATAAGGCTTTCAAAATCAATCATGTTAAAATCACTACAGATTCACATCTGTCTTTGATTGATCTACACAACTGACTGCAGCTGATTGCAACACCAGATTGTCCCCCGATATACACCCCAACAATTCACAATCTCTTCCTTGACTCAATAAAACAAACGTCCACAAACGTGGTAAGAAAATCTGAACTAAATTTTTTTTTAAGAATTCTTTTAAAGAAGACAAAAAAAACAAGCTGAATTAACTCAACTCATCGCTTACTGCAGATGATAATGTACTCGGGCAGAGCCTGGTACCCATTGAATATGACATGGGTATCTTGGACTCCGTGAACACTGTCGTACAGGGTGAGTGGATCAGCGGAGGTGTTTGGAGGCACGATCAGATCTGGTGAACCGTGGGTGGACTTCCCTGCCAGAACCCGGGCCTCCACCAAGTAGACGTACTGGTCATCGTCCTCTGGGTTCTTCCACACCTTCATGGCTTCACCCACAGAGCCGGTGAAGTAGATGCCCTCTCCATACTTTGGGTCTGCGTATGGAGGAAATGGCACAAGACAGTGAAAACTCTTGTAACATTAAAAAGGAACACGCCAACATTATGGGAAATGCACCTACCGTCTTCTCCGGAGTCACACAAAAAGATGGATACCAGTTTCCTCTCTGTGCGATCATCCGGCTGTAAGCTAGCCTACTAAGCCTAGCTTAGCACAAATTAATGGAAGCGGATACTAAACACCTATGGGAGAGGTGTTTTTGGTCAACAGCTAGGCTAGTGGTCCATATCCGCTTCCATTCCTTTGTGCTAAGCTAGGCTAGCTTTCGACTGAACACGAAGAGAGGAAATTGGTATCGATTTTCTTGTTTTGACTCTGGAGAAGACGCATTTCCCATTATGTTGGTGTGTTCATTTAAGTTACAAATGGTTGCTTCCCATTCAAAATACCCTGGGGCATTTTCTAAGGAGACATATTATAGAAAATGGGTTTAGCCTCGTCTTTGTATGGATGTGGCAGCCTGAAATGTTATTTAGGTGCCGATTAGGATGAGGCGCTGACAAATTACATAGGTACTCCTTGCCGTTTGACCTGGTTTTGAAATCGACATTAACAAGTCTAAACAAACTGTTCAGAATTGCTTCCCCTCTATGATGTCACAATGGGAACACAAGCAATGAATTAGCTGTACTGCCCAGTTTGTAAAAGTAAACTTATTTTTTACCTCTTGGGTGTAGGGTAGCCAGGCAGGGAAGGTAATAATTAATAAAATATTTTGTCTCCGTTATACCCACCAAACGCATGTTCAATACAAGGAAAGAAAGAGATGCTTGAAACATAAATAATCTAAATTAGATTTGGACTTAGTTTCTTTGCACAAAACTTAAAACATGTTCCACAGAGTCATAAAATACTGAGAATATACATAATGTCCCCTTTAACAAAATGTCTCCAAGTTACAACATACTGTGGCTTTACAAACTACCGGTAACTAGGACTGGGATAATCAGCGCGCACAGTTAATAATAATTTATTTATTATTTATATATAATCGGAAATAATGTTTTATATAAATAACAATATAGAGTAGGCTATTAAATATTGATGTCAGAAACTCACAAATAAATAATCCAATTGATGTTCATCGCATTGAACTGATTGGTACTTGTGTGATATCAAACACTCATTCTCTTATAACATTTGTGCAAAATTGTAGTTGCTTGTCATTCATTTGTGCACATTTGTGTTCCACGATATCATAATTTTATCATCATTCACAATATAATCCCACTGAAAGACATTAATAGAAAAGATGCTCCAATAAAAGGAACATGGCGCATTAAAAGTTGTGCCAATTGGATGCAAATGTCACAGTTACCTTCTCCTAAATGGACGGGACTTTTACACAGGTGCTATTGTTAGCACAGATTGCAGGACAAGCCTCAAACAAACTAGTTTTATGCTGGATCTTCTTCTGGATTCTTAGTAGATAAGATGGCGGCGCTACGCCCGACAGCAGCCTGCCTCGTCCTGCCGTTCTTGTTTGACACCGTGGGTCCACACATCCTCGCTATTGTCTCTCACTGGCCACTGGTACCGTTCCATCCTGCCTCAAACAAGCAGTGGTTCAACCTCTCCTCAAAAAATGCAGCTTAGACCCCACTCTCCTAAGTAATTACTGGCCCATCTCAAAACTGCCATTCATAAGAAATCCTGGAAAAGGCTGTCCTGAGTCAGCTGATGATGCCCTACCTCAAGAGGAACAACATCCTGGAGAAATTCCAGTCCGAGTTTAGGCAGGACACAGCACTGAGTCCGCCCTCCTGAAGGTCCTCACTGACCTTCTCTTCACCATGGACATTGGGAAATGTGCTGCACTGGTCCTCCTCGACCTGAGTGCAGCATTTGACACAGTGGACCACTCCGTCCTCACTGACCGCCTCCAACAGGGGGTTGGCATCACCAACACCGCCCTCTCCTGGTTCAGATCCTACCTAAATAATAGAACCTACTCGGTGAGTCTAGCCAACTTTTCCTCCCAGCAAGCCAACCTCACCTGCGGGGTCCCACAGGGTTCAAGCCTGGCACCCATTCTCTTCAATCTTTACATGCTCCCCCTCAGTCAAATCATCACTTGGCACAACATCTCCTTCCACTGATATGCCAATGATACCCAGATATACCTCCCACTCACAACAGCTGACTGCCTGAAGACCTGCCTGGGCAACATAAAGGAGTAGATGTCACAATACAACCTGCAGTTAAATGAGAGCAAGGGGGAGATCATTCTGTTTGGCACCACTTCAGTCACTCGGCTCCAGAAACATGGGAAGCCTCTCCTCCTTGGTGAAACCCAATGTGAGAAACCTGTGGGTCTTATTTGACTCAGATCTCAACTTCGACCAGCAAGTGAGATCAGTGGTACGGTCCTGGTTCTTCCAACTGCGCATCATCTCAAAAATCAAGTCCTTCCTCTCCCCCAGCGACCTACATAAAGTCATCATTTTTTCACGACTGGAATACTGCAATTCCCTCTACTCTGGTCTTCCTGACAAAGGGCTTGGTTAGTCTACCTTTGAAATGTCTCTGTTAATAGGATATAATTAAATTATTGTCCAGCCCTCAAACTTACCGTCAGGTGGCGCGTACTCTCTCTGGAAGCCAATGTGGCTGACCAAGCTGTAGAACTGCGCTGGTATGCGTTGGTACATTTGAGTAGTGCCACATGAGTTCAGCTGTTTTTTCTTCAACTCAAAGAGTGCTTTCAGGACAGGGTTCTCCAGTTTGATCAGCTAAGAGAGCCAGGACCATTAACATAACATTTTTATAAAAGAACAATCGTCATACAGTATAGTGGTATAACAGAATCCTATGAATGCATTACAATTTAAGTACATAGAATGCTTCATTTATCCCTTGCATCAATGGACCTCATTCAGGAAACTCAAAAGATTCAGTACAATGAAGAATCTCATAGCATTTTTTTTTAAATGGAAATTGACCCAAAATGTTAGAACTGTTGTTGCAGCATGTCCAGTACAGCCCACTTTTGCAAAAACTAGTGTGACCGTAGTATTAAAGCCCAAATCATCTCAGCTACTCCCACATTGGTTGAGCATAGGTGTGTGAAGCAATTACGGAACCAATTTGAACTTTGACCCAAGTGAGTGAGGCAGAATTCCTTTGCAATTGAAGGCGAACGGCGTGGCCGTTACACGTGGTCCCATTATATCCGCGCCGTCACAGTTCTATTATAGATAGGGATGCACAGAATGGGAAATTCTTGGCCGAAACCGATACCGAAAATAGGAAACAGTTGGCCGAAAACCGAATGCCGAAAGGCCGAAAATGATTAATAGAAATATATATATATAATGTATTTATTTTGTTCAGCTACCTGATTATGACAAAAGACATGATTATGGCAAAACTTAACTTAAATAATATTAATAAAATTCAAGTGCATTTTCTTTTCTCTGTAGTATAACTACAACCAAGTGCATTCAGAACAAAGCCAAGGTGCTTTAAAACTGCATAAAGATCTGCACACATGAGAGGGAGAATAGCTTATAGCAGACTTAATGATGTTACTGTAGTGGCTACAGTAAGCATTTTATATAAAAGTACTCTGTATTTTTGTATGACAACTAATAAAGAAACTTGAACTACTGTCATTCACTGCATTCTAGCCTACATGGAAGGACTTGTATTTACTACATCTCCCGTGACTCTTAGCGGGGGATGACGTAGTTTAAGAAAGACGAGTGAAAGAGGAACTGAAGCGTTGTTAGCTAGCTTAACGCTAATGTTAGTTAAGGTTTTTAACCGCGACGGGCATATAGTAATGGCGAGGATATAAAGCATGTTAAAGACGCATTTATTGGACGCGTTGCGCGCAGAGTTTACATAGAAACAGCGCGAGTCCCAAGAGGAGTTATCACAGGCTGCAGAACGCAGGACTGAAGAGCTCACGTTGCGCATGTAATGACTGAAGCCGCGTTTTGATGACATCATCACAACAACACGCGTTAGGTTACAGGTTGTTTCGGTGAAAAAACTCTTTCGGCCAGAAGCCGAAAGGCCATTTTTGGCCATTTTTGGCCATTTTCGGCCGAAAACTTTCGGTGGCCGAAATTTCGGTGCATCCCTAATATAGAACTTGAAAAGATTTTCCTCCTAGGGTCGTTTAGCCACAGCTTCTTTTTGCAGACAAGACTCATTTGTGCAATGCCTTTTATGAGGTTGACTCCTCACTGTATGCTAAGTAACATGAAAAGTCACACGCATCCCATATTGGGAACAATTGGCATTCGTCATCTGGTATAAAAATTTAGGGTCTGCATGCACATTTTCCCCCACATAAATTTTTAGGCCCTTTTCGAAAGAACAAAAGTAAGAAAATTTTTACATTTTGTGAATGAGGCCCACTGTGTCCACTTTTGACTGGCAATGTAACTCACTCATGATTAATCACTCTGCCCCTAGTGGCAACTCACAGGCATGGCACTTTGCATAAGACCAGTTCATGCAAGAATGCTTCACATCTATGACACAGTGTGTCCTTGTACAATTAACAGTTACAGTTGGGACTGGAGTCCATAATGTTAATGTTACTCTTACTGTACCTTGATCATTCGAAGCCCTTGATCGTCAAAGACACGTCTTCTATTAACGTACTCATCACTGCCGCTGTCCACCGGCTTCATACTAGCCAAGACACGGAGGCTGGTTGACATTTGCATGGTTTGCACTTCCTCCCGGACAAACTCCTTCTGAACATCACAGAGCATGGCCTCCACCTCCAACCCCACAACTGTGACATCTCTAGCAGATTTGCCACTGATCATTATGCCAGCAGCACCTTTGTTGAAGAACTCATTGATGGACACGCCTGGCTTGGCTTTACTGTTTAACTGTTGGAATTCCTGCAGGCCAACGTGTTGGATGAAGTTGTTTTGCGCAATGATGGGGCCAGAGGAATAGAGAAGCCTTTCAAGCCATCGTTTGGCTTCATGAGCCATTTCATCAATGCAAGCGCTCAGCTTGATCTGCGGAGTGGAGGTCCTTCTGTCAGCAAATGTATTCTTGTGCTCAAATCCTGGATGAAAGGATATAGAAAAAGAGCCCAATTACAAATAGAATTATCTTAACAGTTTAACTATCATTTGTTTTTAAATAAATAATATTAGGATGTTCTTTTCTCACCTTGTGAGGAGCTAGGCTGATTCTCTCCATCTTGACAAGATCTCAGTTGATGCTCAAACGCCTGGAGGGATTTATTTATTTCGTTTTTTTTACAATATTAATAGTATTCATGTAGCACATTTCAAAAGCAGTGTTACAAAGTAGTTTACCAAATCCTCATTTTTGTTTATAAGGCAATGACTGGCGTAGCCCCCATGTACTGTATATCTCAGACCTCCTAACCCCCAGGTCCCTTAGATCATCCAACATGGCCCTCCTGACTGTCTCTCGCTCCAAGTCTAAGACTCGAGGTGACCGCTTGTTTGCAGCAGTGATCTGCTCGGATAAGATCTTCTCCCTCTGTGGATGCTTTTAAATCCCGCCTCAAAACCCACCTCTACTCCATAGCATTTGACTAGGATTAATCCCCACTCCCTCCCTTACCATTCTCTTTACATTTTTCTCTGTCAGCCTAGTTCTTATTCTGTCCCCCTTGTGTTGCTGTTCTGTGTTCGGAACAGTGTCCATTGTATGTCATACTGTATCATCTGTATACTAGTGTCTTGTGGTCCTACTGTATTGACTGACCACATCCTGTCTTTTGTCATGTTGTATTGTCATCTGTTTCACTTTGTGACTATGTCTATAGTTTTTAATTTTGTAGTTACTGTACAGCACTTTGGTCGGCTTTAAGCTTTTAAATGTGCTATATAAATAAATGACTTGACATGAATAATAAATTACAGAAAAAGAAAAAAGGAATGAAAATGCCTTTAAAAATCCCTTTAAAATCAAGACTTAAAATCAAGCAATAAAATAATAATGTATGATAAGATAATCACTAGGAAGAGAAACAGTATGGGAAGATGAAGCAAGAAATGTTCTGCTGCTAAAAACCTTTATTTTTTTTCACTATTCAAAGTCTAGCAATGAAAATGATATGAGTGAATGGAATATCTTGATAAAATGTCCCAAAATTTATGATTTGTGAAATACAGGCCACCGCAAACTAGTAGTAATGTTAGTAGAATAAATACAGGGATAGCCCGTTTCTTTTTTTATTGTAGCAAAGGTAGACATAAATGTGATGCCACTTCCAAATAATTAGATTATCTCTATGGCTGTTATATTTCATACTGGCTGCTTGTCTATGCTCACGCTTATGGGCGCTTGTTGAAAGAACCTTTCATGCACCCATCATTCACCTAGCCATGCCCACCACCACAACAGTTCTTCAGGACTACACCACTGCCAGTGTTCTAGCCGTCGCGGGGGATCCTTGGACTGGCATGCTCTCACAACAAGCTTGCAGGTGTCCAGAGGAGGCGTAGCGGAGGGAGTGTGAGACGGCCAGTGGCCACAGTGAGTCCTTCTTATGGGAGAAGGACCCCTGGCCCTGGTTCCAGCGGTCTCTTGGGGACGAAGCGGGTTTCGCCTCAGGGCCTTTAGTTCCCTTGATGGCTCACTCCCGGGGCACGCACTCAATGCACCAATCCATCGGAAAGCGAGAGCAGCAGCCAGTCTGTGGAGGTATGTTATGAGTCATGTCTTTTGCCTGAAATGATGTGCGCGCTGATCAGAAGCTTTTACCTAGAGGGGTAAACTGGCGGATAAAACCTACACCTTTGTAAAGTGCGGCCGCAGGCAATAACATTGCCTTGTTGGCCTCGTATTTATCATTGGACTTATTTATCAGAGAGAAGAGGTGCATCTAGTGATAAATACCTCGTATTTATTCAAGGTGGTGATGGGCAAGGCAGTCTTGGATTCCCAGGATACCTAGACCCATGCCTGGGCTTAACTGCTATACTTAACACAGTGCAGGCTATAGCCTCGAGGAAGGTGATGACCCTAGCCACGATATCCCATAAGCATCCCTGGAGCGAGGTGAGGAAGGTTCGTCTTCTCAAAGCCCCCTCTGAGGAAGGCCATTTTTGGCTCTTCCATAGATGAGGTAGTGGCAGGGTTTCCGTTAGAAAAAATTGTTGCCGGTCTCCGTGACGGCAAGATTTCAATCTACCGGACAAATGAGATTAATTCCGGTCATAGTTTATTGAGCTTTAAAACAATTGATAGGCAGGCTATATAAAGAATGTCATCCTCAAGGCATGTAGATTTATAATATTATTACTTAAAACTATAGGCTACTTTTGCGTATACAGTCATTAATATATTCCAAATAAAATAAGTCCCTCGATACTCCGTGCTGCTGCTGACTTGAAATAAAATAGACCGCGTATGTGGGCAGTCGGTCCGACACTAAACAGCAGTCTGTTATAATCACATTTTTATGAGCTAACGAATTCCGTTATATTGGACATTTGTATTAATTATATCAAGCGAAGAACTGAGAAAGCAGAGAGACGGCAACATTATCGTGGTTTGCGTGACGACTCTCTCCACCTCGCAACGACTTATTTGCAAAGAGTATGGCGCTGCAGAGCAGCTGATCCAGCTGTTATTGGCTCTTTTCTGGGAACCGCACAGCAGCGCCCCCCACCCAACATTGGCTGAAAATGGCTGAATTGGAGTACTGCTGGAATACTGCATTGGGCTGCTGGTGCTATGGCTCTGCAGCTTCACAAAAGTTCGCACACCCAGCACTAAGCTCTCGGTGACAACGTCGTTGTCATTATTAGAAGCAACGAGGAAACAAATGTAATGATCGTTTCGTTCATCGCATAGGCTATTTAATTTTAGCCTATTTTAATACAATTCAAATAATCAAATTGTGCTTAGACTCAGGGAATTATTTTCACCGGACATTAAGACCGGAGAGATGAAATATGTCGGACTTCAACAGATTTTGCCGGTCAAATACCGGTAATTACCGGCTAACGGAAACGCTGGGTAGTGGTGACCTGTAATCCAACATTAACGTTGGATGCGCCTCCAGGCTCCTAGATAGCTTCACCACCCCCATCCGAGTGAAGGAGTGCAACCGTCTCTCCACCAGCAGCACCAATACCATGGCTCTGCAGGGCCCATTTGGGCAACCATGGCATGGCATAAAGCAGAAAGTGACAGTCTGGGGAGGCCGGGATAACACCTGCCCTGACTTCAATAATTTTTTTTTAAAGTTTATTCTTAAGCTTAAAATCGTGTCCAGGGAGCTCCCGTAGCTCACCGCATATCTCAGCGCTATTTCTGCGTCGGGGAAAACCGTGCTCGTCACGGATCTGGGGGACACGAGTTCGATTCCCGGACCCGCCGTCATTTCTCAGAATGTCTTCCCCTGCTCTACATCCCATTTTCAACCTGTTTCTGTCGGTCATGCTTGACCAGAAAAAGCGATAAACGCTAAAAAATAAAGTTTTAAAATCGTGTCCAAAACACCCAACAGACCACAGCAGGTGTGTGCTTGTGTAAACAGAATATGCGTGCCTTCTCTCAGAGAGGGTCAGCGCCGTCATTCTGCTGCGTATACTCGCCATTGATCAACTAGTGTTGTTCACATTAGGGGCTCTGCTTTCCCTTGAGACTGTCTGGCTGCACTAACTCAGTTATAGCAAGCAGCCTTCAATAGGTTCTATCTGATAGACATGGCTGAGAGTTCTGTGTCTCATGTGGTCCTTAATGCTGGGACCTCATCATCATCCCATTGTTAGTAATAGCTGGGATGTGTGATGTAGACTGTCGTTTTACGCACAGTTTACTCTGTGTGTTTTAGGGAGCTGCGCCCTGTTACGCACAGTGTCTGTGTTCTATCCGATCTGTGGTGCTGAATTTCCCTCGGGATTAATAAAGTACTTCTATATTCTATTATGCTCCTCATTAGGACGAGTGTGGGGCTAGGACCCTCCCCACTTTCGATGGTCTGAAGGGACCTCAGTGGGTACATTCATCAGGGCTACAGTACACGCTTGCTTTCCACCCATTAGTTCAATAGGCAAAGCAATACACGCAGCCAGTATGAAATATAACAGGTTATCCTATAACCCTAGTTATATGATTACTGGTCAAAGCGGCTTGCTTTTTTAGGACCGCAGTACTTTTGTACTAACAACACTTTTGGAGGGACAGGAGGTGAACTTTGAAGTAATTTCTTTCTGCATCACTACACAGCACAGTTACTGTCATTTGCCTCTGTATGGTAATATTTATTTTGTATCCCTTTAGAAAAAACCTTCGGATTTGCAAGATTTCACAATTAATCATACCTGGAGACAATTTGGATCGAAGGCCCAGAGAATAGGCACAGCAAGCTTTTTTTTCATTTGCAACATTACCTTCCATGTGTCATTGTCAGAAGGATATATGACAAAGTGGACATCCATCCTTGTTCTGCATAACGAGGCAAATCCACGCACTGCGTCTGTCATGATCTGGGCAACTTCTGTTTTAAGGAACCCCAGGTTACCGGTACCGATAGCAGGAAAGGTGATTGACTGGTGCTCTTTCTTGACTGCCAACTCTAAACACTTCATAATGGTGTCATGGAGAGTCTGGGGTGGGAGGAAAAAGAAAATGACCTATTCTGTCAGTTTACAGTAATCAAATGAGTTAATAACACATAATAAAAGAATGCAATGGAATTGAAAAACGTGATTTTCATTGTACTAAATCTTTCAAACAATGTATGTCATGCTATTCCAATGATCTTGGACAATTCAGTCAATATCTATAAAACCTTTGTCTCCATAAGCTGGAAATCGGAGCACCAAGACTTGATTCTGTGATGTCATCAAATTACTTTTTGGAATTGGGCCATTGAGTTATTTATTGATTGATTTAGCAGGCGCATAGAATTGATCTTTGAGCCATTACGTCCAAATTAGTTTTATTTAAATGTAGGGCTTACAGATATGAATAATTTTTTTTAACCATATCCTAGTAAAATCCCCATGGGTACGGTCAGTGATTCTAGGTGTTCCACTAATCACGGTCTATGAAGCAACTCCCTGATTTATCTCTAGACCAGTGTTTCTCAACTGGTGGGTCGCGACCCAAAAGTGGGTCGCGGGGCCATTTTGAGTGGGTCACGGATGTGTGTGTATATAAAAAAAAATTATAATTTTAATGTTTAAAAAAGGAACATGCCAACATTATGGAAAATGCACTTACTGTGAAAGCGGATACGGACCAGCTAGCCAAAAACACCTCTCTGAGTTTTAAGCCATCTTTTTAAGCAAAGTTTCACTTTAGTTTTGTAATGAGTCTGACCTCCTTTGATTGACAAGGAGCACCAATGATTTCGAGGAAGATCGCGTAGACCAATCGAATTGAAGCACAAGGTCACGTTTACACGCCTCCAGTGCACTCTTTGTTTTCCCCATGCATGTGCGTCCTCGTGCGTGTGCTGGAAGAACGTGTGATACAATTTTCGGGGGCCCTTTCCTCCTACTGTGTGATATAGCAGTGGGTCTCAAAATGGGGTCCGGGGACCCCCAGGGGTCCTTGAGAGGCTTCTAGGTCCCCAGAAAAATGGGGAATAGTTTAATTTCACTAATATTAATATCACTAATAATATTACTAATATTTTATTCACTGGAGGTTCAAGTTAATAGTATAAGAATGACTATTCTGAGCATAGGTTTTGGGCCTTTAGCTTTCATAAGACCGTAACTGGAATATGGGCAATAGCTTGGATACCCCATGCATGCGTAAATGCATGGGGTATGCATTTACGCATCCCTTGACTCCCTCTGCAGTGATGCAGTCAATAAGTGCATATTTTAAAGTCACCAGTCCCTTGTGCTAATGTGTGTTTGCAAAGAGCCATGAGTAAATATACTGGTATTCTCAATAACACCGGTCTAAGGCACTCATGTGGATTAAAGGGATGGTTCTGATTTTTGGAACCCTAGCCCCATTTCTTACTGACCAATGATGAAGTTGATCGGTAGAGTCCTTTCTCCTGCTGGTCTCTGACAAGAACAAGTTACAGGTTGAACAAACCCTCAGCTCGGAACTCGGCAGAATCTGCACCTGGCTCGCTGATAACAAACTATCATTACACCTGGGTAAAACAGAGTCCATTCTCTTCGGATCAAATAACAAACTCAGCAAGACCAATGGCTTCTCTGTTACAGTGGGTGACAATATTGTCACAAGGAAATATGAAATTACATACCTGGGTTCCATCCTAGAGGCAAATCTTTCCTGTGACAAGATGGCATCCACCGTAATAAAAAAAGTCAACCAACAAACAAGATTCTTGTACCGGATCTCCTCTCTGGTAAACAAAAATACCCTGAAGACTTAACAGAAGCACTCATTCAAGGGTACTACGACTATGCTTGCACCTCATGGTACCAAAGCACCTCAAAGGCACTAAAAACAAGATTACGAACATCACAAAACAAACTGGTCAGACTACTGCTTGACCTTACTCCTAGAACCCACCTCACCCCTGCCCATTTTGACAACCTAGGATGGCTTAGAGTAGACGACAGAGTACAGCAACTTGCAATGGGCCTGGTCTACAAGATACACTACACCACTAAGGTACCCATGTACATGTCGAAATACTTCCCAAAGGTCAGTGAATACCATGACCACAACACCCGAGGGAGTTCCACAAATCATGTCCAACCCAGATTCGGCTCAAACAAGGGACTAAGGCCTAACAAAATTAATAGTTGGTTTCAGGTTGGTTGTCAGTTTGGCCATGGGTAGGTAGGGAATTTATTTAATTTCTTTATTTTATTCTTTCCCACGGCGACTATGGATAGGGAATTTCTTTATTTAATTAAAATGTTCACAACAACATGGATGCATGCACTCTGCCAGCATGTTTAATATCCATAATACTAAATGTTTGACTAAGATTTCTATGAAACTTTATTCTTAAAAAAAGAAAAAAAATCGCATTTTTTTTTTTTTATATATATATATATTTTTTTAAAACTCATAAAATATATTGGGTCGCACCTAAATCGGCAGGGTCGGTCGGCAACCTGAAACCAACTATTAATTTTGTTAGGCCTAAACACGTTCCGTAATTATGCCACATCAATGTGGATCGCCCTACCCACAGCCATAAAAAAAAATTTGAATCACTACCCACCTTCAAAACCGCTCTCAAAGAGCACCTACAGGAGGCTGCAATTCTAAACTGGCCCCCGTAAATGTCTGAATCCCCCTCCCACCCCCTCCTAAATGTGTTCCCTCCCCCTCGTATGTATATATTTACTGTTAGTGTTACAAAGGATCAGATTAAACCGAATATATATATTTATTGATTGATATATATTGCATAATATTTGTATATCATCTGATATCCCTTGTGTATTCTTTGTACATATACACGGAATATCCCTTTAACCTAGTACAGACCATAATATTTCGTTCTCCTATTGGACAGCGGTCCCTTAGGCGCCACTGCCATACCCCCAAGGTCTGGTTCAAAGTCACCGCCACAGACTTGCCTGGACATGAACGGCTCTGCGCCAGAATACGAGACAGGAATAAGGCTGGTACTAGTTTGTTCACCTAACGTATAAATACTGCGCAGGTGAATACAGAAGTAGTTCGAGTTACCCAAGTGAAGCCTCACCCACGATACAACGTGCGGTGAAGTATGGCCTGTTTGGCCCCAAATAGAGCATTGAGACAGTGTGCGAATTAATAACTAAAGTATCAGAGTTTAACGCTGTACAGTCGAGTTCGACCTATTCTATTGATTCAGTAATAGTCTATTTATGTATAGTGTATCGTGCGGCTACCGTTCTACAGTGACCAGCATCACCAACGCTTCCTCGCACCAGCTAGTGTGCTTATCCAGGCTGGGCTGCTTACCCTGGCGCTTTCACCCGAGGAGCCCTAGACGAGGACCGTGTGGACATGTACACTGGATAATCTACCCGACGACTACATAGCCCTTTTCGGCTGGATTATATTTGCTTTGGTCCTGTAATTGATGGAGCGGAGAATCGCCTACACCCACAATTGTGTGGGATTTACCCTGTGAGGAGCAACGTCGAGCCCGCCTCTAGGACGCCCGAGGCTGGCTAGTTTTCTTCAATGCGGAGCTGCATACCGGAGAATAGCTGCTGCTTTCGTCTGCTGATCGAGGGAGTAATGTACCGTCTCCCGTAGCAGGAGCTTATTGAGTCCCCGTTGATCCAGACTTTGTTACCGACAGATCCTCTCCCCTTGCTGGCTTACAACCGGAGGGACCCTACCAGTATCTCCCGCTGCCTTACTATTGTACCATAGATATAATTCCTAAGATACAGGTGGTATTCATTATCTCCTGCGTAATAGGAGAACGGACATACGTTATTGATTTGCTTACGCACATTCTTTTGCCTTATAAGCGCACCCTACGTAAAGTATTGTTATATATACTATCATTGCTGCTAATAAATATTCTTAAACCCAGTTTTGTGTGGAACCGCGTCATTGTGGAGGTGTTCTCATCATATACCTGTGTACTGTATGGCCAGTAGTAATGTACATAAGACAGTAGTGGTTTAATGATACCATACTTATTAATACAGTCAGGGAATTGTACCCCTCAGTTACAATTGGTCCTTCGAGCCGGATGGTAATTAGCGTAATATTAATATAATATTAATATTAACATGGCCGATGATGAACACTCCACAAACGGTTCTCCTAAGCTAGATCGCCCGGAGCGCAGACGGCAGCCACCTCTTCACCTAGAGGACTACGTTGTCAGTCCAATACCTAGCTTTAAAAAGAAGTTAAATACGGATAAAGTAACTAAGGCGGATAGTAAAAGTATGCCAAACCCTAACGACCAGGCGACCCCGCCAGTAGAGACCCTAGTGGGTTCTAACGTAACTGACCAAGCTCACGGGGGGGACCAGGAGGGACATGACATGACTTTACCCCCCGACAACGCCAACGGGACAGTCCCCGGAGAGCTCCAGGATAAAGAAAGCGCTCCAGGGACGGAACCCGACCCACTACCAGAAGAGACGCACACCCAGGAGATGGATCTCCTCGGAGCGCGACAGGAGAACGGATCTCCAACGAGCACTGCCAGAAGCCGATCACCTCCGCCTGTGTCTTCCCCCAGCGAAGCGGACAAGATGCTGGCGCAGGCACTCATCGCCACCCTGGCAGCCTCCACCGAACGCGATCGACTTCAAGCGCAACAGACGAGCGAGCGCGAACAAGCTGCAGACCAACGAGAGCGCCTTCACGCGCAACTCCAAGCCCTCAGTGAACGCGAACATTCTACAACCGAGCGAGAGCGCTTCCAGGCGCAACAAAGGAGTGAAGACGACCGCATAAGACTGGAGACCAGACGCCTCCAGACGGAAGAGAACATTGAGAGAAGCCGCGCCGATGCGCAGCACGCCACCGCCAATGCACAACGCGACGCCGCCAATGCACAGCTCCACGCAGCCCATGCCAGCGCCAATGCGCAGAGCGCCGCCGCCAATGCCCAGCGCGAAGCAGTGCGCGACGCCGCCCATGCCCAGCGCGAGGCAGAGCGCGACCGGCTGCAGGCGCAGCTGATGGACAAATTGATTACCATGGCGACACCCCCTCAATCCGCACGGAGCTCCCGGAGATCGTCAAGACAAGGGTCTAGGACACATTCCCCTACCCGACCAAGCGACCCGGGACCCCGCCAACAGGAGGATCCTGTCCACGTCTCCGAACCCCCTCCCCGGCCGGTCCATACGAGACCCAGCAACCGGGAAGAACCGGACCACGCCGAGAGACTGAACAGAAGACTCCAGGACCTAGCAGAGGAAGAGGAGGAGGAAGAGGAGGAATGTCAAGCCGACCAGCAGCAACGTACTCTGGACCAGGAGGCCCAGTACAGCCCCGACCAGCAGCAACGTACTCTGGACCAGGAGGCCCAGTACAGCCCCGACCAGCAGCAACGTACTCTGGACCAGGAGGTCCAGTACAGCCCAGACGTCACCCCCGAGGCACTGCGCTACAAACCCCCGACTCAACTCACGGGTGAGTTTGACGCACCGTCAGCACCGAGGAACAGCACCTGGGTACCCGACCTTCGGTACCCACCAAGTACCAGCCCAAGACGACACGCACGGGGAGACTCGCCCAGGAGGCCTCTCCCCCAACGCTCACCGATGTGCCAGCCATCCATGGCATCGTACCTTGGCACACCGACGTTCCCGGACTTCACACACGAGAACAGAGCACAGTACACAGAGCTACGAATGTGCTTAGAGACAATGATGTCCGATGTACCGGATGAAACGTACAAGTATGCTATCCTACCCAAGCACCTGAAGGTGCCCAGAGCGCACAATATAGCGCTGGCATATTCCAACTCTACTACCCCATACACCGCGGCTCTAGTAGCCCTCGACCAACGTTATGGACGCATATGGGACTACGTGATACAGGAGATAAGAGACATTGACCGTCTCCCCCCAGCCAGAGACAACAGAGCATTGGATGACCTCTCTATCAAGGTACAGTCCCTGGTAGGGATGCTGGGGTCCCAAAAGGAAAAAGGGATACACGAACTGTACGCTAACTCTAATGTAGAGAGAATATTAGAGAAGCTCCCTCCCGCCCGACAAGAGCGTTTTCGGCGGCAGAGAGACCACCGTGACCCCAACGGCCCAGAGGCATCCCTCCTAGACCTGTCTGAGTTCCTCGCCAGGGAGGTCAGCAGCTTACGACTGGACACGTTCGTATGGAGTGGACCAAGCCCAAGACCAGGACCTCGGGGATTAAATGATAACCGCCGGTCGGTGACCGTTATGCACCAAGCCGAATCAGTACCGCAGCACAAGAACCACGACACCCCCTCGACGAAAGAGGAGTGGAAGATTGAATGCCAGTACTGTGAAGGGGAACATCGGCTGTATCAATGCGACGATTTCAAGAAGCTGACCACGGATGAGGTGAGTCAGTGGATCAAGGACCACCGCCGCTGCTTCCGCTGCGCGCGCAGCCACATGGCAGCTGCGTGCCGTTTGAAGAAGAAGTGCGGCAGGTGCGGCGGCACCCACTTGGAGGTCCTGCATGACATCAACAAGCGTCAGCCAGGACAACAGAGTGGGCCCGTCGCGGTAATGTACCATGCCGAGGCGGTGGCACCAGTACCAAAGATCCACCAGACCGCTCCCTGGTGTCCCGACTGCTACAGCAGACACTGGGAGTCACGGTGCTACTCGGACGACCGCGAGTCGGCACCACCCCAGACGATCCAAAGCAACCGACCAACAGGAGTGCTCCACATTGACCAGCATAGCGGAACCCCCCTGAGTGCTCATCAAAGTGGTCAGAGTGCTCCTGAGCTACGAGGACAAGGTCCTGGACACTTACGCCGTCCTGGACGATGGGTCTGAAAAGACTCTCCTCCTCGCTTCCGCAGCAGCCCAGTTGGGCCTGCGGGGTGCCAAAGGTACCATGACCATACGCACCATCAGAAGGGACCAGAAGACCATAAAAGGTGAAAAGGTCTCCTTCAAGATAGCAGCGGTGGACCAGCCCGAGAAGCAGTATAGCATAACCAACGTCTTCACCAGCCACGACATAGGCCTATCACAGTACACCTACCCCATCCCACAGCTGATGGCCAAGTATGTGCACCTACGTCAACTACCTATACCGCTTATCGACGGCGCCACACCGACCCTGCTCATCGGCTCCGACCACGCGGACCTCATTCTCCCAATTGAGGCGGCCCACATCGGACCCAGAGGATGCCCAGTCGCAGTTCAGACCCGACTGGGGTGGACGCTCCAGGGCCCCCTCTACGGACTTGACAGTCAACCCACGTCTACACGCTGCCTACACACAAAGGCGAGCGACACCGGCCACTCCCTCGTACAGCCCGTTGAGAGGCTATTGACATTAAGCGAGAGACCTGTGAGAGAACCGTGGGCACAAGAGGGAGTTCGGAACTCCACCCCCCTCAGCTGCGCTTCAGACGTAGCTGACCTCGAACCTAGCACCCCAAGCGACTCCTTGACGGGGCGGCCAGAACCGGCCCCTCCTCAGACGGGGTACAGAGCAAACAAGAGAAACAAGACGGAGGAGGAGGAGGCACAGCCAAGCACAGATCAAAGCAGTCTCAGGCCCGCTTCCTCCTAAGCCCCCCTTCATCCCGTCCAGTCGTCATGATCATAGACCAGTCACTACCCCGAGCTGCGTGGCCGGCCGGCCGCGTAAGCAAAGTGATCACTGGTGCCGACGGAAAGGTCAGAGCGGCAGAAGTGCTCGTCCAAGGGCGGACATACAACCGACCCGTGGCGAGGCTGATAGAGTTGCCAAGGCTCCCCGACTCGCTTAATGACGACCATGACCCCTGACTTTGTGAACTGCCCTACCCTCACAACGGACATTGAGTAGTGGACAGTGCGGTTAATCTGTCTCTGTTTATCTAATTAGGTGGGACTAATTAGGAGGCGGCTGTTACAAAGGATCAGATTAAACCGAATATATATATTTATTGATTGATATATATTGCATAATATTTGTATATCATCTGATATCCCTTGTGTATTCTTTGTACATATACACGGAATATCCCTTTAACCTAGTACAGACCATAATATTTCGTTCTCCTATTGGACAGCGGCCCCTTAGGCGCCACTGCCATACCCCCAAGGTCTGGTTCAAAGTCACCGCCACAGACTTGCCTGGACATGAACGGCTCTGCGCCAGAATACGAGACAGGAATAAGGCTGGTACTAGTTTGTTCACCTAACGTATAAATACGGCGCAGGTGAATACAGAAGTAGTTCGAGTTACCCAAGTGAAGCCTCACCCACGATACAACGTGCGGTGAAGTATGGCCTGTTTGGCCCCAAATAGAGCATTGAGACCGCGTGCGAATTAATAACTAAAGTATCAGAGTTTAACGCTGTACCGTCGAGTTCGACCTATTCTATTGATTCAGTAATAGTCTATTTATGTATAGTGTATCGTGCGGCTATCGTTCTACAGTGACCAGCATCACCAACGCTTCCTCGCACCAGCTAGTGTGCTTATCCAGGCTGGGCTGCTTACCCTGGCGCTTTCACCCGAGGAGCCCTAGACGAGGACCGTGTGGACATGTACACTGGATAATCTACCCGACGACTACATAGCCCTTTTCGGCTGGATTATATTTGCTTTGGTCCTGTAATTGATGGAGCGGAGAATCGCCTACACCCACAATTGTGTGGGATTTACCCTGTGAGGAGCAACGTCGAGCCCGCCTCTAGGACGCCCGAGGCTGGCTAGTTTTCTTCAATGCGGAGCTGCATACCGGAGAATAGCTGCTGCTTTCGTCTGCTGATCGAGGGAGTAATGTACCGTCTCCCGTAGCAGGAGCTTATTGAGTCCCCGTTGATCCAGACTTTGTTACCGACAGATCCTCTCCCCTTGCTGGCTTACAACCGGAGGGACCCTACCAGTATCTCCCGCTGCCTTACTATTGTACCATAGATATAATTCCTAAGATACAGGTGGTATTCATTATCTCCTGCGTAATAGGAGAACGGACATACGTTATTGATTTGCTTACGCACATTCTTTTGCCTTATAAGCGCACCCTACGTAAAGTATTGTTATATATACTATCATTGCTGCTAATAAATATTCTTAAACCCAGTTGTGTGGAACCGCGTCATTGTGGAGGTGTTCTCATCATATACCTGTGTACTGTATGGCCAGTAGTAATGTACATAAGACAGTAGTGGTTTAATGATACCATACTTATTAATACAGTCAGGGAATTGTACCCCTCAGTTACAGTTAGGATCTGTTTAACAGTACTGTATATTTGCATATCTTGTATGTCACAAATCGTTAGCCTCATAGCATAATTGCCTAAGAATTTTTTTGGCCAAATTGATATTTCTGCCTAACTATACTCTCCTCACACTGCTGCACCACCCTGGCTTAGTGGCTGTGTCCTCAGCCAATCAGAACCTTGTTATTTTAAGAATCCCTTTCTGCCTAACTCACTTGTGTGACTTTAATTAGTTAATTAATTTAATTCGTTTTTTCTTCTTTTCCGAAAGTCTTGAAAAATGACTTAGGCAATCATGCTATGAGGCTAACGAAATGTAACTACTAGTACTGTATGTAACGATTAGATTAGATGATTAGAATATCTGTATATCTGTATGTTGTGTATGTCATCAATGTCATTATGAATTGAAAATTGGGGACCCTGATGTAAACAAGACGAAAGTCTCTCTGGTCTGCATCCCCTTAACAAGTGTGTATTGAGCTGTACTGTACTCATTCTGCAATTATTAAAGTTTTCAATCAATCAATCAATCTCAGCACAATCCATGCTGCTCATACTAGCTCCAGATAGTTAGCCTTAAACCAATACAAAGTCACAAAGTCCTGCACAAGGACTGAAGCTCACTGAAATCTACTTGCACCCTGGAGTAGATTTCAGTGAGCCTCGATCAGTTTGTACAGACAGGAGCTGGACCCCATAGACTTTGCATTGGTTTGTGGCAAAGTAGCCAGAGCCAGTATGAGGAACAGCATGGATTGTGTGGAGAAAGGATTCTACCGATCAACTTCCATCATTGGTCAGTAAGAAATGGGGCTAGGGTTCCAAAAATCTGAACTATCCCTTTAAATCAAATAAAAAGGCTTCATTCAGATATCATGACGTAGACTTTTATAGCTGCAACCACCAGCTGTTTTAACATGTTAGCCCAACAGAATAAAGGCTTTTTAAACCAATCCACGAGTGCCTTGCTTGGACCTCTGGACACGGACCACTAGCTTAGCTTAAAACTCTGGGAGAGGCATTTTTGGCCAACAGCTAGGTTAGCTGATCCGTATCCGCTTCCATTACTTTGTGTAACGGATAACTTTGCTCATACTGTACCGTTTTGGCCGATAGTTCTCCTCTGCTTGCACACACTGTGTGAAAGACTGATTTGCACTGGAGCTGATAAGGTCCTGTACAGACGACAGTTCCAGGTGGGGAGTATTTTTTCCCGCTTTGGTTGCTGTTGAGTTCTTGTTGCATTTTTCTTCCAGCTTTCTTTGATATAGCATTGGAGATTTGCCCGTCTGATAAAGTCATGGACTGTGATGTGGTGTTCACAATGACATCTGTCTGAGAGGAAAAATAATGCAGAGGGGCTCATGAGAAGCGACATCTTGACATCTTCTATTCATTTACAACCATCATCACCTAGCCTATAGTCATGTCAGGTCTTTTATATTTATTAAAATAAATAAACAGGCCAGGGCTGGGTGATGTGGCCAAAATATCACATTGTATTTATTTATTTATTAGATGCAAAGCACCTCTAGGACTGGCAATGTCATTAACTCACTCCAGGGCTCCAGGGTGTGACTGTTTGTTGCATTTTGCGACCAAAACTCAGTGCAATGCGACTGGTGCTTCCCCCCCCCCCCCAAAAAATTGAATAATTTCAGGTAATTAACATTACATATCTCTTGTTGTGGAATTAACACAACATTATGCATACTTTTGACAATAAATAAAATCAGAATTTGTTCTTACTTGCTTGCCTGGGTAAATAAAGGTTATAGAAATGTAAACCGATACCGATATTTTCCGATATCACATTTTAATGCCGATATCGGCCGATAATATCGGTAGGCCGATAATATCGGACATCCCTAGTACTGCAACGTTAGCTCTCATAACGCTAGCCAGTTAGCAGCGCCGGGCGTGTAGCAACATTAGCTCTCATAACGCTAGCCAGTTAGCAGCGCCGGGCGTGTAGCAACGTTAGCTCTCATAACGATAGCCAGTTAGCAGCGCCGGGTACATATAGGTAGCAACGTTAGCGCTCATAACGATAGCCAGTTAGCCAGCGCTAGCCAGCACCTGCGAAATCGAGTGCCAAACTGATGATATCAGACGTTGATATCAGGAGCTATCAGCAGAGCGGATAACATTAGACAACGCCTCATGTATAAATAAACTAAAGTGAATAGTTCGTTGACTGGGTCATTTTGTTTAATGCTTCAGTTATGTTGAAAGAGGAGCCCTGAGCTGCTCATGCACTAGACTGTTGCCGTAATGGTTTGTTGCGTGGTTGACGTGCACTGCTGCAGCAGATTTAGGAGTCTGATCTGACGGTCAGAGCTGAGGGAGTGCGCCCAGTTAGCTGTAAAAATCCATAGATTAGCCGCACCGTTATATAAGCCGCAGGGTCGAAAAATGGGGGGAAAAGCTGCGGCTTATAGTCCGAAAAGTACGGTACATACGTTCCGAATGGACATTTGGATTAAACAAAGTGTATGCAGTGATGCTTTTCCCAGCGGAACACAAGGCTGTTTCAACAAATGTATTCACAAAATGGATTATCATTCAAACGTTATATTATTCGTGACCAGTAAGTAGTAGTAGTTTATTTATTCAGTCATCATCTCACACAATACAATATACACCATCATTTAACAATATTTGATTTTGATCGTCTCGTTTAAAACAAATAAAGCATCAACATTTGCATTGTGTACCTTTCTGTGCGTATTCATCCACAATCTATAGCTCAACATGAAAATATTCGCAATTAATTGTAAAAAAAAAATAAAAATAAAGATTGAATTTTATTTCAACCAAAAATGCTTAACAAATAGTGTTAGTGATAGAAGGGAACTCATTTTGTGCAAAAATGGAAAGCTTTCCAAATGTTCATGAGGTAGAATTGTTACAATAGCCGATAATCCATTTTCCCAAAGATAAATCCCTATACGGGTGGACCTCGCAGGCGGTCCAAAGTGACGTCAGACTACACCTGCAAATTGTTTGCATGATTAAAAACGATGGTTTTTAAGGCGCAGTGGACATTTTTGGGTGCACCTAAATTATGTGCTGGTGCACCTAAATGAAAAAGTTAGGCGCACTGGTGCAACCAATGTAAGAAGTTAGTCTGGAGCCCTGCACTCACTCGTTCATCCATTCAGCCAGTCATTCACACTTAGCCACCCTTCCCCCTAATGGCGTCCCACAAGCATTATGTTGACACCACAAGCATTAGGTTGATCATCAACATTAATCACCCTTCCATGCAACATCAAAACACAATTTTCAAATTCCATGACTTTTCCTGGTTGTCCATTATTGTAGAAAGTAGTGTGTTCTTACCTTCTGTTCCTCTATTTTACCCTTTTCCAAGGTAAGAAAGATGTTCCCAATCTGAACAGTTGATGTTGAGGTTTTGGCAGCACTTGTCCCATGGCTCCCTGCTGCGTGGCTGTAAGGCATACTTGGAGATGCAGTCATTAGTATCCGTTGACAGGCTATAGTCATAGCTGTAACCGATTTCTCGTCGTTGTTCACCAGCTTGATCTCAAGGGGCAGATGTCCTGCATTACTCTGGTCATACTGCTGCAGGGTTGTCACTAGGACTTCTGCACACCGTGGAAGGGGGAAGTTGAACAAGCCAGAACTCAGAGCAGGAATGGCAACAGACTGCAGCTTGTGAATCTTTAGTTGTTCAATGATGCTCAAAACAGCTTTCCTCAGATATGGCTCAGCGGTGGAAATCATATCTTGAGTTGGATTTGGTGGAAGATTTGGACCAACAGCATGGATTATACTCTTGCATGGTAGCAGTCCAGCAGTGGTGGTGATTGCATCTCCTTTTTCCAATGGGCCATTCTTGTCGATGTATTTGCTGCTCTCGCTCTGGATCTCAGGGCCACCAGCTTGACTCAGTGCTTGTGCAAGACCGCCAAAATGCATAAGACGGACATTAGCGGCATTGACAACAGCATCCACTTTTAAAGCAGTGAGATCAGCTTTACATACAGACACCTTTAGGCCATTGGGAAGCGGAACAGAAAACCTCTCCTCAGGATCAATATGTGGCCTCTTAGATTGTCCAGGTCCTGGACCCATGCCATAGAATTTAGCCTCGCATCCAAACTTGCACAGAAGGACATCTGTCAGAACAGTAGTATGCTGTTCCACAATGCTAACAGAGTCTTCATGAAGCAGGACGGTGTCTACATCGCTGGCCATGGCTCCCTCTGGCAATCCAATATCAATCTAGGGAGGAAATGTTGTGTCAGCCAGTGTATCAACATAAAAAACAACAACATTGGTGTTCAGGTTTGGTCTGATGTTGGACTATGTGGCACAAATGTGGTGAGACTCTTGACCCTATTCTTTTTCTTGTGTTGTTCTTTTTACTTTTCTGTTTATATTATACTATGTTTTTTATGTTTTAACCCTGTAGCTACTAATGTGTCGCTAAATGACTTAAATGTAAACAACAGGGTTCTTACACCTTTTCCAAAGCAAAATTCAAGCACTTTTCAAGCTTTTCTATCATCTTACACGGCTGTGCTAAATTAAATATTTACACAAATGATCATTTCACTTCTTCCATCACATTAAATCAGATGTGATTATGCTATATAAACAACCAAAATGATGTAGACATGACATCCTACAGTATATAACCTGGCTGAGCCAATATGAAATAATCACCAGATAAAACTTTAATTTCCATCAAATATTTACTGAATGTGCAAAATAATTGAACAGTCTTTGAGGTAGGCAGTCAATCAAATGTATACAAAATCAAATCAACCTAGAATTTTTATATAACCCCCCCCCCCCCCCCCCCCCCACAGTGGTGTGTTCAGTTGGTACGTCCCAGCAGGGACCAGGATGTAAGCTATATGATGCCCATGTTATTGGTTGCAATACAGACGCACAGTTGACACACGCTCTAGTCTCTATTGTTATTTCACACAAACAGCTACCCCTAGTAGCTGGCTTCTTATGTTGCCGACATATCCTATAGAACATTCCTTAAAATAGAAAGAATTGATTTGCTTGTTAGTCATGTTGATCACAGCGAAACCACAGCTCCGATGCATAATGGCGTTAGCTAAACAAAACTTGGTAAATTGGCTTTGTGTGTCAGAGCGAGCGCACTCAAGTTGTGCAGACTGGACGCTCTGACCGAAGAGTCAGTTTATCAGAAAGGAGCAGATTTTCAGGGTGAATTTATTACCGGTAACTCACCTTACGGTGTCGCTTGTCAACATGAACAATAAACATAGCCGTCTGTGGCAACGCTAGCTCACTAGCTTGTTAACGTTTAAAAAAAAATAATAAGCTTGCCAACGTTAGCTCACTAACGTTACTGCTTACTGGGATTAAAGCAAGCTTTCAGGAGGGGCGGGGGGTGCCGTTGGCGGGGTGGGCACGCAAGTGGCGAGGCTCGAGAGGACTCCTCTTTATTTTGCGTGAAAGGCGAAAGCAATTAGGCGCTCTCCGAATTTTATTCGTTTATCTAAAAACCTAACTATTAAGTCAGATAGCGATTTATTATGAAAGTAAACAGTGCAATTACAATTTCAATAACTTTCCAGCACTTTATATAATTCAAGCACATTTCAAACCTTTAAAACACCACATTGAAATACAAGCATTTTCAAGGATTTCCAGCACCCGTACGAACCCTGAAACAAATATATATATTGTTAGGATATATTATATACATTATAAATAACATATTGCTATTTTTATTTGTTTTATTAATAAAGTTTAAACAACACCTTTTGTTTAAGTATTGTGGAGTGTTTCCACTTTGGTGTTTCTTTAGATTAATATTGTAGTATAATAAAAGGTCACTAGATGTCAGTATTTATCTATCACCAAGAGCCTGCCCTAACCAAAGGAACAGGGATGAATTTAGTGGCACTTCCATGACATTTATCAATATTGATTCAAAATGGTGGAACACTACAGGGAAACGACTTTAGACGCTGCACGGTCTACCCGCCAAAGTGGCTGGTAAGAGTGACGGAGTTACACGCCACTGCCTACCCTCCTTCAACTGGGATGAATAAACAAAATAGGAAATAAAATGTAGAAATGCATGCAATACATAAATAAATATGAATCTCCATATGTAACTGAGGGGTACAATTCCCTGACTGTATTGATAAGTATGGTATCATTAAACCACTACCGATTATGTACTTTAACTACTGGCCACACAGTACATGATATAGATATGATGAACACTTTCCCACCATGAAACGAAGTCCACACAAATGTATAAATCGAATATTTTATATAGCAAAGGGTATATACAACGTTCACTTAATGACATTTATGATTTGAATGCACTTGTAAGGCAAATGAGTATTCGTAGGCAAATCAACATTGAATGTCCAATCTCTGGTTACGCAGGGAGCAAGTATGCAACCTGGTTCTTTAGGGAACTATAGCGATGGTACTTAAATGATTATAGCTGGATATACTAAAAGGGGGGTCCCGCTGGTTGTAAGTCAGTAGAGGGGGGGGGTTAGGAGAGCCGCCGGCGATATCCCATCTGGCCAACGATTTCTTGGGAGAATTCAGAGTGCTGAACACGGTGCCCACAGAACCTCGGTCCACAGATGAATACAGCTGGGCCCTCTTGTAGACGGTAGCTGCCGGTCCACAACGAAGAGACGTGAGGCGACCTCACTCGGGGTAGAGCGCCGTCTCACCTGGACTCCTCTCGGGGGGGTAGTTCCAACACTTACCAGTGTTGGCTGTTATCCATGGCATAATCAAAGCACCCAAAGCAAGTAGATAATCCAAGCCGTGTAGGGCTCGCCGTCATCCGGGTAAGGTAATCCAATGTGCAGGTCCACTCGTCCTGGCCCAGAACTCCTCGGATGAAAGCACCACACGTGGTCTGCCCAGCCTGGTTAAGACTCTAGATAACGCGAGGAACGATGGGGGTACTGCTCACTTTATAACTCTAACCGAACGATGCACCATACATAATAGACTATTATTAACTTAATAGAAATACGTCCCACTCGACGGTATAGTGCCAAACTATGACAATTCAACTATTAATCCACACGATGTCTCAATGCCATTCTGAGGCCAAGTTGACCATACTGCACCACACGTGTATCGTGGGTGAGGCTTAACGTCTTGCCACTAGGTTGGAGGGTAAAGAACTAAGGGCTAAGGGACTAAAAGAAAATTCTACTTTACTTGCGCCATATATATATGCGCTGTGAACAAATAGTACCATTCGTATTTCGGCAGACGTATTCCTACGCGGAACCGGGCTAGTAACGACATGTTCGTCGGCACGATTGAACTTGAACCAAGGGGCTTGGCTGCTGGCGCCAGGTTCTTGTCCAATGAGAGAATGAAACTATTATGGGCTGTTAGTAGACTAAAGGGATATTCAGTGTATATGTACAAGGAATATACAAGGGATATCAAACGATATACAAATACTATTAAAAATATATCCATAAATAAATATATATATTCGGTTTAATCTGATCCTTCACAACACCATATATGAAATAGAACATTTAGATAAGGTGCTACTGAGATGTTTTGGTGAGTTCTTTGTTTTTTTGTGGAAGTAGCCCTTCTTAAAAATGCATGAACATTCACTGATAATTGGTCTGTAGTGGAGTCTACAAGGTCTACATTGCCGGGCCATGTAGAATCCGGACCTTGTAGACGGACATAATTCTTTGCATAGTTTAGTCTACACAGGCCATATTTCAAATAATCAAAATCTTACTTCATTCATCTTAAACATTCTTGATTTGGGGGATTGGTAGTTCCCATGAAATCTGAAGTTGTTCAAACGACAACAGCGATCCACCTTGAATTAAATCACACAGCCGAGTGAAACCTTGTTGGCTGCGTCACAGTCACGAAAGGGGCTACTTAATTCATTAATCCAATCCACTTTATTTATAGAGCACATTTAAAAACAACAAAGTTTACCAAAGTGCTGTACAAGTCCCACAACATAAGATAAAAAAATAATAATAATAATAAAAAAAAAAATTCCAAAGCTTCTAATTAAAATCGAAGCTCGGCCCCGAAGCTTCGATTGCCAAAAAAAGCTTCGAAGGTCAGCCCTACAAAGAGCACAGGTACGGAACGCTGCCATTCGAAACTGGCCCCGGTAAATGTCGAAACCCCACCCAACCCTCTCCAAAGTATATATTTTCTTTTATGATCTGTCTCTTAAACAGTACTGTATATTTTGTATATCTTGTTGTATAAGTCATAAATGTCTGGATGTAACAGTACTGTATATCTATGTCGTGTATGTCATAAATGACTCATGATTAATTGAAAATGGGGGACCCTGATGATGTAAACAAGACGAAAGTCTTTCTCTGGTCTGCATCCCCTTAACAATGGTGTCCTCTGCATGGTTTCAGAAGGCCGTTATTGTCCCCCGCACTTTACAACTATACGTAGCACCGGCAATAGGGTATATCTGCAGAGCCACAGAGCCCAACGTCTGGGCGGGGCTTCGTGGCGTGGACGGGTTTGAGGCGGGGCTTCGTGGCGTGGACAAGTATTGTGGCCTGGACAAGTCTTTGCACTACTGCGCATGCGGATGAGGGGGGGGGGGGCTCTCTCTCTCTCACAACTTCAACGACAGTGTTCTCCTTGATCTACCCTTGTGCCTTTTCTTGAGGAATATGTTACAGGTTAGAAACTGTGGCTCAACAACTTACAGTACTGTATATTTGAATACCGTATATGTCACATGTATCGGTACTAAATACCTGTATGTCCCTATGTCGATATGAATTGAAAATGGGGGACCCTGATCGTAGGGCTGGGCGATATGGCCTAAATATGATATCACGATATTTTCTGACCTTTCGGCGATACACGATACACATCACAATGTTTTTCTTTTTTTCCCCAAACAATTCATTATGAGGCTTACCAAGAATGTATTTGAGTTTGCAAGCTAACATTAAAGACAAAATAAAATACCCATGCATTTAGCATTTTTATATTATATATTAGATTTAGATTGGATTAGATTATATATTGCATATATTTAGCAATGAGATATTATATGATTTAGATATGAAATATGATTAATTGGGGCGGCTACGTGGCGTAGTGGGCAAGGCGCTCGCCACAAAATCTGGAGACGCTGGGCTCGCCTGTTCGAGCCCAGCGCTCCACATTTGCTTTCAGTTTAGCTGGTCGTCCGTACTAATACACATTGGCCGTATTAGGGGGTGGGAAACTGATGGGTGGGGATCGGGCGTTGTGGACAGCGACTCCTACAGGTCGGTTGGTGCGCCTGCGCAGTAGAATCAGGAAGTGTCGGGGGCAGCGTGAGCCTCCCACGCGTTACTCCTCGCCACTGAGAGATCGAGCTGCGCAGGTGAAAAGATGCGACTGCTGTTACCTCAAGTACCAGAGGGGACTTGTGCTATGCAGGGCTCTACGCTAACCTTTTTCACTAGGGGCACAGGTGCTCCTAAATGAAAAAATTTAGGAGCACACAAAGAAATTTAGGAGCACCCAAAAATATTTAGGAGCACAGTGAAAATATTTCAAGTAACAGTTTTTTTTTTTTTCAAAAATAAATATATTTGTACTGTGCGTGCATGTGTGTAAATTAGCTCTTGCTACAACCCTGCATGTTTACATTTTGTATTTTGTACTTGATGTTCATTAACATGTGCTGTCCCTATCAAATAAACTATCAAATCAAACTACTGCTACAAAAGGTTCAGTCACTTAACTTTAGCCCCTTTTATGCATACAATGCTTATGTTTTGGCTGTGTTGCTCTTCTAGAAAAATAATCCTTTCAGGGTTGCCTATTGAAATACTGTACACTTTCCTACTGTACACTTTCCTGATTAATTGAAATGGGGGACCCTGATGTAAACCAGACGAAAGTCTTTCTCTGGTCTGCATCCCCTTAACAATTGTGTGTATTGAGCTGTACTGTATTGTACCCATTCTGCAATCTGTTAATAAAGTTTTCAATCAATCAATCAAACCTCCAGTACAGAAACATTGTTTGAGTTTGCGTGTCAGGTAGACCATTGATTGACAGTCGAGTCTGCCAATTACATCACATCGCTTGCGCTCCGGCGCTGCAGCTGGACCCATTGCCCACCTCTGCTGTTGATAACGCTAGCCAAGTTATTATACACACAGATACACAGTGGGCCAGTGACTTTGGTGTAGGGGTGTAACAATGCATCGATCCTAAGGGGGAAATTCAACTGCATCGATTTGAAAATGTTAGAATAGATTATCGCAATTTTAATGTGTACACGTTATGTTATTGTCATGTCCGTTACAGCCAACACACCGACATACGCTACTGCATCAACGTTATGATTAACAAAGCAAGGCATTCGTTTTGTTGCATTAACGTTATATTACTATTGCTATCGATAAATCTAGGTGTTCTAAAATCTATTGCTATTGGTAAGAGAGACTATAATAAATTGGTGTCTCGGAAAACGAGAGCCCTGATCGCGGAGTTTCAGGAAGTAAACAAGAAAAATGAGAGCTTCCGATTGGTCATTTGCTTTATTTCCCATGAAACCAGTCACTTCACTCTACTGTGATTGGACCGTTGGCTTGAGTGCAATGTGGGACTTGTAGTTTTTTAACGATCTCGCAGCGGAGGAAAAAAAAGACGAGAGAGGCTATAATCTGTATTCGCACAGCGTGCGCGTAATTGATTTTTACCGTTCGCATACAAATATTTTTAGGGGCATATGCGAGCAATTTGGTCGCACTGTAGAGCCCTGCTATGTATGACTTAGTCCACATTGCAGCCGGCTTGTGGGAGGCAAGAAACAGCGTTCGTGACAGGGGAGGGTTGAATTGGATGATACGAAATTGGGATGGGAGAAAATATAGAAAATGGGAGAAAAAGTGGATAAAAAAAAAGAAATATGATTAATTGAAAATGGGGGACCCTGATGTAAACAAGACAAAAGTCTTTCTCTGGTCTGCATCCCCTTAACAATTGTATGTATTGAGCTGTACTGTACCCATTCTGCAATATGTTAATAAAGTTTTAAATCAATCAATCAATCAATCAATCAATCAATAGCATTTTAATGAAACTACTGTATATTTGTATGTCTCTAAATGTTTTGATGAATTGAAAATGGAGGACCCTTATGTAAAAAAGCCGAAAGTCTTTTTCTGGTCTTCATCCTCCAGTCAGTCCACTGTTGTTGTATTGAGCTGTACTGTATTGTACCCATTCTGCAATCGTTAATAAGGTTTTCATTCATTCAATCATTCAGCCGGCAACAGAATAATTTTGATTGACAGTCGAGTCTGCCAATTACATCACACCGCTTGCACCCGCCCTGCTGTTCTTAGCACCAATCGGCAAGCGCTATGCGTTTTTTACTTTCCGCTCTGTCCGCCATTGATTTTGACGAGAGCTCAGCTCAACGACAACAACAGCTCCCCGCGGCCGACGAGTGATTACCAGCGCACCGCAGCATGACTTAAACGAGGCATAATGATTTTACTGCAACGGATGTTATAATAAAAGCCTTTCCATACATCTGTCTGATTGAAAACTTTATTAACAGACCGCAGAATGGGCACGCACAACTCAGCACGGGCTGAGATATGAACAGTATTGTTTGCTATCTATGTCGTCATCAGACGTTGCTATGTTTGGGTAAATACGCTGATGTTATTGAACGTGTAACTATATAACGTTAATGCCACAAAACGAATGCCTTTGTTAATAATAAGTAGTAACTTTGATGCAGTAGTGTGTGTGTGGGGGCGGCGTTGTTCAAACGTTTGAATGGGTGTGGACCAGATTGACGCGGCACAATCCTCTTGGGCAAAACATCACGATATCCACAATACGTTAAAAAAGTGTATCGTTAATGAACTGTACCCGATATTTATATAATATCGTCATATCGCCCAGCCCTAAACAAGACAAACGTCTTTCTCTGGTCTGCATCCCCTTAACAATTGTGTGTATTGAGCCATACTGTATTGTACCCATTCTGCAATCTGTTAAAATAAAGTTTTCATTCACACTCAAATCTGTGTTCATTTTTTATTTTGCATACTAATGTTCTGTGTCTTGAGTCGTACTTGTATTGAAAAACTGATTGTATATGTCTGAGGAGAAGACTGGTACTCATCATCTTCGTCTCCACAAAGTACTGGGGGGTCTACTGTATGTAGGGCTGACCTTCGAAGCTTTTTTTGGCAATCGAAGCTTCGGGGCCGAGCTTCGATTTTAATTCGAAGCTTCGAAAATAATTTTTTTTTTTTTATCTTATGTTGTGGGACTTGTACAGCACTTTCATAAACTGTTGTTTTTAAATGTGCTCTATAAATAAAGTGGGTTGGATTAATTAATTAAGTAGCCCCTTTCGTGACTGAGCCAACAAGGTTTCACTCGGCTGTGTGATTTAATTCAAGGTGGATCGCTGTTGTCGTTTGAACAACTTCAGATTTCATGGGAACTACCAATCCCCCAAATCAAGAATGTTTAAGATGAATGAAGTAAGATTTTAATTATTTGAAATATGGCCTGTGTAGACTAAACTATGCACAGAATTATGTCAGTCTACAAGGTCCGGATTCTACATGGTCCGGCAATGTAGACCTTGTAGACTCCACTACAGACCAATTATCAGTGAATGTTCATGCATTTTTAAGAAGGGCAACTTCCACAAAAAAAACAAAGAACTCACCAAAACATCTCAGTAGCACCTTATCTAAATTTTATTTCCTATTTTGTTTATTCATCCCAGTATCTTTCTTTCTTATGTGTGGAATTCTACAAGGCATGTAGGTGTATATGTATTTGAGGATGATATCCTTCAAACAGGCAATAGTGATGATATAACACACACACACACACACACACACACACACACACACACACACACACACACACACACACACACACACACACACACACACACACACACACACACACACACACACACACACACACACACACACACACACACACACACACACACACACACACACACACACACACACACACACACACACACACACACACACACACACACACACACACAGCTGACGCTTTTATCCAGCGACTTACAAGTTCTGTACGACAAGACAGCAAGAAGGGTACAACTCTATCAGCTGAGTAACAATGTTTATCAAAGTGTTGCGTGTTACAGTGTAGGTTAGTTTATTAGGAAAAGTGCATGACAGTAAGGTTAGTCACGGTTAGTTTTTTTTTTTATCATTTCAGATAATGGTTGAAGAAGTGGGTCTTTAGTCGACGGCGAAAGATTGGACGGGATTCGGCTGTCCTAACTGGGATGGGTAGTTCTCACACACACACACACAAATCGAAGTAAAAAAAAAAATGATTTTTTTTTTAACTTCGATTTTTTTTTTAATGTTCTAAGCTTGTGCCATCGAACGAAGCTTCGAAGTATTTAAGACAGCCCTAACTGTATGTGAGACATATTTCCTTTAGAGTGAAAGAAAAATGACATGTGAACAAGTATGTTGTGTGCCAGGTTAAATGTACTCTACTATTTTTGTATCACAAACAGTGCTGTATATTTGTAGATCTGGTATGTCATAAATGTCTAGTATATTTGTAGATCTGGTATGTCATAAATGTCTAGTATATTTGTAGATCTGGTATATCATAAATGTCTAGTATATTTGTAGATCTGGTATTATGTCATAAATGTCTAGATGTAACATTACTGTCCATCTGTATGTCATGTTATGATGAATTGAAAATGGGGGACCCTGATGTAAACAAGACGAAAGTTGTGTATGTCGTAAACGAGAGAGAGAGAGAGCGAGCGAGCGAGAGCCCCCCCCCCCCCCTCATCCAGACTTGTACAAGCCGCCTATTCTTTAATCCCAGCCCAAGAGTGCTTCCGCATTTTCCCTGATTGGCCGTGACAACGCCTAGCACGCCCCGCGGCAGAGGCGCGTAGGTTGCCGCAGCATTATGCAGCCATAATCCCCCCTGTTTTAACATCGACGGTTAGCTCAACTCGTTCCTCAGCTTGCTGTGGAGCCTGCGGTGCGTTGGTGACAAGTTCGAATCACTTCAAAATTTTTTTTTTTTTTTTTTTTTACGTTTAATCAAGTTTAGGCATTGTTTCGGAGTTGGTTATGGTTAGAGTTTGTCTTAGAGCATGGCAATATAATGCCTGTCTTTCTTTCGCCGGTTAAGTTTAGGCATTCTTTCGGAGTTGGTTAAGGTTAGGGTTAAGTTTAGGCATTCTTTCGGAGTTGGTTAAGGTTAGGGTTAAGTTTAGGCATTCTTTCGGAGTTGGTTAAGGTTTGTCGCAGAGCATGGCAATAGAATGCCTGTCTTTCTTTCGCCGGAGCAGCAGCCTATTTCCGCTCTGCCGCGCCGGTCATGGCCAATCAGAGAAACGCGAAGCACTCTTGGGCTGGGATTAATATAGACGCATCCAGGCCACAATACTTGTCCACGCCACGAAGCCCTGCCTCAAACCCATCCACGCCACGAAGCCCCGCCCAGACGTTGGGCTCTGTGGCTCTGCAAATATACCCTACTCAGCGCCAGCCGCGTCTATGCCAAATACAACGCAGTTCGGTTTCCGGGTTCCTCTGATTGGCCACTAAGCCCACGTGACCGCGGCTAACACGCCCCCCTTATCGCCCGCTGCCGCGCTGTGAAGCGGAAGAGCCAGCGAGGCGAAGCGAGGCGGTGGTTTCAGCAGCAGCGGCCGTCTTCTTCCGAGGCGGCTCGTTCTTATTAATCCCTAATGTCATGTATGTTGTGTATGTCATAAATGTCGATATGAATTGAAAATGGGGGACCCTGATGTAAACAAGACGAAAGTCTTTCTCTGGTCTGCATCCCCTTAACAATTTTCATTCATTCATTTCTCCCCCACTACTCCCAAAAGTAACACTAAATAGATAAAGTACAACAACGCCAGACTTTATGACATGCACAACTACAAGCTTTTAAGAACACTGACATAACCGCTGAATATCACTGAAATCCAAGTTAATGTATATCTTAGAAGTTCTTTGTTTCATCATACAAACAGCCAAAGCTGTCATGTATGTTGTGTATGTCATAAATGTCGATATGAATTGAAAATGGGGGACCCTGATGTAAACAAGACAAACGTCTTTCTCTGGTCTGCATCCCCTTAACCCTTTAATCGCCGTTGACGCTTTTCAGCTTCATTCCCCGCCATGCTTATTCTGCCGATGACGCTGTACAGCATCATTGATATCAATATTTCAAAAATCTGTGATCGAAATCATATTTCTCCCCCGGAGACATTATATGTACTGGTGAGCCCCGGTCAACTCTCTAACGGTTCAAGAGCGCCATCTGGTGGCCGATCGGCGGATCGCCCAGGGAAGAAAGAGGATGTAGACGCTGGTGCTCATTTCAATTGGGTCCGATCACTCGCTATATGTCCCGGGACTCGAGCTCGACACAATACATAGCGATCCGTTGCCAATAACTCGATAAACAACATGATTTGGACGTATATACTATTATACAACCTGGAAATGGATCGGGTATTTCTATATCCCATAATAGAAAAAATTCTGTTCCACGCTCATCGTCCAACGGCGAGAGGAAGCTACGGTGAGTTTCAGCGTTATTTTCTAATGTATTCTATACTAACTGCTCTAATGATCATATCACCCACACTAGATGAATGATATAACGTTGCCCACGGAATTATAAACGACCCCCCGCCCATCCGGTCATCATCAGATCATACGTAGTAACTTCTAGAACCACGTCCATTTGAATTTTTTTATCTGGCACCGATCGCTATCAAACTGTATTTGATCATCAATATAATGCATTTAGGGCTATAAATCAAGTTCTGGAGAAAGCTGCAGAAAACGATAAAAACATACTTATACTTTAGACCGTATTTTAGTATGAATATGTGAATGAAAAAGTATAACGTTGCTACACCCTGAACAATAGATATAGGACTTTGAATGGGCCATGGTAATGTCAATTTAGCAATACAATTTAAAAAGTTATAGCCCTGCAAAGAAGGGGAACTTCTCCATGTTAAATAGGGCTGGCGATCCATGGTAAATTATGAATTTAACCCCGGCGATCAAAGGGTTAACAATTGTGTGTATTGCGCCAAAGGGAACACAGTTTCTTGAGTCTGGCGTTGTTGTACTTTATCTATTTAGTGTTACTTTTGGTAGTAGTGGGGGAGAAATGAATGAATGAATGAAAACTTTATTTAACAGATTGCAGAATGGGTACAATACAGTACGGCGCAATACACACAATTGTTAAGGGGATGCAGACCAGAGAAAGACTTTCGTCTTGTTTACATCAGGGTCCCCCATTTTTAATTCATATCGACATTTATGACATACACAACATACATGACATTAGGGATTAATAAGAACGAAGAAGACGGCTGCTGCTGCTGAAACCACAGCCTCGCGTCGCCTCGCTGGCTCTTCCGCTTCACAGTGCGGCAGCTGGCGATAAGGGGGGCGTGCTAGCCGCAGTCAAATTACGGTGTCTATATTAAAGCCAGCCCAAGAGTGCAAGAGTGCTTCCGCATTCGCCAGTAACGCAATGCGCATTTTCTTTTTTGCCACTCACTAATCGCGAATACATATTTATCCAAACGAGGACCAGATTCACTCATAACGCCATAACATTATTTCGCGAGCCCAGCTGTCAGAAACTGTACATTGTAACGTTAACACAGCCCAGCTGTCAACTGTACATTGTAATGTTATGTTATTTCATTTCATTCATAATGTTATTTCGCGTGACTGTACATTGTAACTTTAACACAGTGCAGCTGTCAACAGGTGGTGACTACGCCACTGGGCATTTATTTAAAAAACATACATACCCTAACTGCTTGTGTATTCTAGCAGTGTTTTAGAGGTTATTTTGTACAGTACCTTTATCTGCACTGAAACATACATTTCTACAGTACATGCAGTTGTTGAGGTAGATAACCGTGATTATGTTTATTTATTTATCTATCTCTCTGTGAGCAAAACCTATTAATTGTGTTGGCGGAATCACGTCAATGTTTGTTATGAATAAAACGCCCGAAATAACATAACGTTACAAAGTACAGTTGACAGCTGGGCTGTGTTAATGTTACAATGTACAGTCGCGCGAAATAATGTTATGAATGCCCGAAATAACATAACATTACAAAGTACAGTTGACAGCTGGGCTGTGTTAACATTACAATGTACAGTCGCACGAAATAACTTTATGAATGCCCGAAATAACATAACGTTACAAAGTACAGTTGACAGCTGGGCTGTGTTAACGTTACAATGTACAGTCGAGCAAAATAACGTTATGAATAAAATGCCCGAAATAACATAACGTTACAAAGTACAGTTGACAGCTGGGCTGTGTTAATTTAAGTTACAATGTACAGTTTCTGACGTTATGAGTGAATCTGTTATGGCGTTATGAGTGAATCTGGTCCTCGTTTGGATAATATGTATTCCATTTCCGCGTGTGAGTGGCAAAAAAGAAAATGCGCATTGCGTTACCTAATACCTGGGCCAATCAGGCGAATGCGGAAGCACTCTTGGGCTGGCTTTAATATAGACGCGCACCGGCCGCAAGAGCCACCCTCCCTCCTCGTCATGAATGAATGAATGAATGAATGAATGAAAACTTTATTAACAGATTGCAGAATGGGTACAGTACAGTACAGCTCAATACATACAATTGTTAAGGGGATGCAGACCAGAGAAAGACTTTCGTCTTGTTTACATCAGGGTCCCCCATTTTCAATTCATCGTAACATATATGACATACATGACATACAGATAGACAGTACTGCTCCATCTATACATTTATGACATACCAGATTTGCAATTACAGTACTGTTTGTGATACAAAAAGAGTCCAGAAAGAAAAGAGTATATACATTAGGCGTGGAAACTGTACATCGGATTGGGTAGGTGGGGACTGTACATTGGAGGTGGTTGGGTGGGTGGGGGGGGGGGGGGTTGGTTAGGAGTGGGGGGGGCGGGGGGGGGTTGGGTAGGAGTGGGGGGGGGGGGGGGGGGGTTGGGTAGGAGGGGTGGGTGGGTGGGGGACACTGTACAACTGTACAAACAACACTGTACATTGGATTATTGACAAGACCATACTTGGTAATTTACTGTACATTGGAGGGGGTTGTGTTCGGACATTTACAGGGGCCAGTTTCGGGTTGCAGTCTCCCTTGTTGTTTTTTGAGAGTGTTTTTGAAAGTGGGTAGTGATTCACATTCCTTTACAGCTTTGGGTAGGGCGTTCCACATTGATGTGGCATAATTGCGAAACGTGTTTAGTCCCTTGTTTGAGCCGAATCTGGGTTTAACATGATTTGTGGAGCTCCCTCTGGTGTTGTGATCGTGGTATTCACTGACCTTTGGGAAGTATTTTGTCATGTACATGGGTACCTTGGTCGTGTAGTGTATCTTGTAGACCAGGCCCATTGCAAGTTGCTGTACTCTGTCGTCTACTCTAAGCCATCCTAGGTTGTCAAAGTGGGCAGGGGTGAGGTGGGTTCTAGGAGTAAGGTCAAGCAGTAGTCTGACCAGTTTGTTTTGAGATGTTTGTAATTTTGTTTTTAGCGCCTTTGAGGTGCTTTGGTACCATGAGGTGCAAGCATAGTCGTAGTACCCTTGAATGAGTGCTCCTGCTAGAGTCTTCAGGGTATTCTTGTTTACCAGTGAGGAGATCCGGTACAAGAATCGAGTTCGTTGGTTGACTTTTTTTATTACATTGGATGCCATTTTGTCACAGGAAAGATTTGCCTCTAGGATGGAACCCAGGTAGGTAATATCTTCTTTCCTTGTGACAATATTGTCACCCACTGTAACTGAGAAGCCGTCGGTCTTGCTGAGTTTGTTATTTGAACCGAAGAGAATGGACTCTGTTTTGCCCATGTGTAATGATAGTTTGTTATCAGCGAGCCATATGCAGATTTTGCCTAGTTCTGAGCTGAGGGTTTTTTCAATCTGTAACTTGTTCTTGTCAGAGACAAGCAGGGCTGAGTCATCCGCAAACAGGAACAAGTTGCAGTCACAAGCTGACGACATGTCATTTGCATAAATTAGGAACAGTAGCGGACCTAGTATGCTTCCTTGTGGAACACCACAGTTTACTGTGAGGGGGGGGGATAGGGTACCGTTTACCTCCACCATCTGCTCTCTCCCCTCCAGGTAGGATTGCATCCAGCTCACTGATAGACTATCAAAACCAATTGCTTTTAGCTTGTCAATCAGAATGGTGTGATTGACAGTGTCGAAGGCCTTTTGTAGGTCCAGCATGACCATGCCGCAGTATTTGCCCGCGTCCACCTCTTGTTTGATGTGGTCGTTTAAATAGAGAAGGCATGTCATACCTTGGCTTTTACTGAAACGACGCCCCTGACCACGCCCCCAAATGTGTCCCCTCCACCATTGAAAACTAAATTACGCCTTGCTGTATTGTACCCATTCTGCAATCTGTTAATACAATTTTCAATCAATCAAACGTATTTGCATTTTAATGGCGGAAATCGGGAGTTTGTCCAATAGAGTGGCTGGTGCGATGTACGACTTTGCTGCATTCTCACTCCCCATCCCGACTGACTTGTCACTTTAAGTTTTGAGTTTTATGGGCGCACCTCGCAAACAAATGCTAGTATGCTAGCGTCCGATCCGACCATTTTCTACGGTCGTGATTCGACCCATTCGAGAAGTCATGAGCTTGCTCGCAATGTGGCATCAGTATAAAAAAAAAACGGGGCGAATCAACTTCGTTTAAATTCAACCCCTCAGTTTATTACCTATAGCTATACTACATCGTGACCAAGGCACCTTACTTCTAATACTTGATTTAATATAATACATGCCAGATGCCACTTGGGAGAGCGTGCAGTTCCTATTATATTGTATGTAATATGTCACAGGTCAAATCAGCTACGCTACTTCACGAGGCATCTTGCAAGAAGATAATTAACGTTCATCTTATTCTTTAAGGCATTTCGTATACTCACCCAACGACGAACCAAACGCACCGCCACTGACACAACTCGAAAGTGAAAGATCAAGAACGCCTGACGTTTACGTCGTGGTTAATTAATTATAGATCCTTCTTACCAAAGTAACGTTACGCGAATACATTCTGTGTAATACATGCAGCATAATGCTTTCGGGAAATGATTTCCTCACAACCGTGAAACGGGCTATAAAACTCAACTATAAAACAGCATTAGTGTCAAGCTAGGTTGAATAATGGTTTCTACTTCCGGTCTGAACTTGTCAAAATAAAAGTCACCATCACTTCTGATTGGCTGAGTGGTGGGAATTATTTCTGCACCCCCACTGCATGTCAAGACTCCGCCCTGTAGCGTGACGAACTGCTGTTATGTGGCCTCCCTCCTCAACTAGGTCCAGGGTTCGATTCCTGCTTGGGGACCAGGTTTCCATGATGCCAGGTACTCAGGTGGGGTATCTCCCAGGCCTTTCTGTGTGGAGTTTGCATGTTCTCCCCGTGCTCGCAAGGGTTCCCTCCCATAAGATAAACCCAATGGAAAAACATGCACAACCAGCGATGCAGTGGTGGGCATACGCGGTCAAACGACGTTTAGGCTACGTCACTGAGGCAGAAGTGCGCGCATCCTATTATTATGCAAAATAGGTGATAAGTGCCGGCCGGGGTATATGGCGCGACGACACAAAAATTACTCGTCGCGCCGGCCGGCACTTATCACCTTGACTGTGTGTGTGTGTGCGTGTGTGTGGAGTGTTGGGCGTGTGTTATGTGACAAAGACCGCCCGTCTCGTCCCCAGCTCCGCCTCATGAAAGAGGAGAGAGACATGTATGCGCGCGGCGCGCGTGCGCGGGAGCGCGCGTGCACGTGGCGTTTGGCCTTGGCCCATATTACGACTGCACCACTGTGCACAACAGATCGCTAACGCTGTGGCGTCCTTGACGAAGACGGACAGGAGCACTTGGATTGGTCCCCGGGGCGCGGCTCACGTTGACGCCCTATCTGCTCCTGGCTGCCCATGGGGGGAAGGACAACGGGATGGGAAAAGTGCAGAGAGACATTTCATCTGCGACTCAGTGCATGTGTGTGTGTGTTCCTGTGGGTCACCCATCTCGCATGTGTGTGTTAAAACTGCATGACAAATAAAGACTTCTAGTCTAACAATTATTATAAATTATTGATTGAAAACTGTATTAACAGATTGCAGAATGGGTACAATACAGTATGGCTCAATACAAACAACTGCTACAAGGATGCAGACCAGGGTCCTCCATTTTCAATTCATCAGGACATTTACAGTATGACATATAAGACATACAAATATACAGTACTGTGTAAAAGAAAATATATATACATCCAAAGGGGAAGAAACTGTACATTGGAGGGGGTTGGGTGGGGGGGGGGGGGGTGGATTTGGACATGGGCCAGTTTCTAATTGCAGCCACCTGTAGGTGCTCTTTGAGAGCGGTTTTGAAGGAGGGTAGGGATTCACATTATTTTACGGCTGTGGGTAGGGCGTTCCACATTATTGTGGCATAATCGCAAAATGTGTTTTAGTCCCTTGTTTGAGCCGAATCTGGGTTGAACATGATTTGTGGAACTCCCTCTGGTGTTGTGGTCGTGGAATTCACTGACCTTTGGGAAGTAAAAAATTTAAAGTTCCTTGTGTATTTTCCCTGTTGCCCCCATTGTCTGCTTACAAGGTTTCCACAGTGGTCCGCTATGGTGGCCTCTGTGACCATAGCAGCAGGGCCCTGTACCCCATTAATATCGGTCACAAACAAAACTCACATTGTGCATGCCGTTGTGTAACCACTGGCATTTTATTAACCCATTGCTTGTAGTGACACAGAGTGTAAAACCTGTGCAAAACCTGTGCATGACCTGTGTGGCTCAATATACTGAGCTTGTAACATAAGTATAGTAGTAACGTAGTTTTTCGTGTTGTTTTTCACCAGTTTGGCTTTTGTAAACTGTGTGATATGTTTCGCCTTTTTGGTGTGGAAACTATGTACTTGACGTCATTTTGGTACACCTATTTGTGGCTGTTGTGGTTACGTGAGGTCTCCCGATGCTGTTTTTGCACTAGCGATTGGTTGTTTTTGCATACGGCTGGGTAGTGACCGGGTAGCGCAGCGGACTAAGCGTCTGTCTACCACCGCAGAGACACTGGTATCGAATCCGGCTGTCAGCGGTGCCTCCGGCTTGGCCGGTCGTCATACTGACACAATTGGCAGTGTCAGCGGGTGGGAAGCCAGTGGGTGGTATCCTGGTCGTGGTAAACAGCGACTCCTACATGTCGGTCAGGGCGCCTGCACAGCGAGGGAGGGAACTAGGGAAGGTAGTGTGACCTCCGACGCGTTACACTTCCCCGGTGAGAGTCCTCGCTGGCAGGTGAAAAGAGGCTGCTGGCTGTCTCCTATGTATCGGAGGAAGCATCTGATAGACTTCAGGGCTCCCTAGACCCTAGAAATGGGATGGGAGAAAAATACAGAAAAAAGGAGGAGAAAAAGTAGATAAAAAGAAAATTAGGCCCTATGTTCCCACCGCCCTATGTTCCCAAATTTCTAAGATTCTTCTCAAAATTAGGCCCTATGTTTATGTTTCCACAGTCCAATGTTCCCACAGCCCTATGTTCCGGGACGAACCCTCTACTACTACAGAGGACAACTGGATAATAGGTTGGGTGGAATTGGCTACCAAATTAATAGAAAGGGGGATAATCAGATACAAGAAATTTATGAAAAAAGGAAATGTGGGAACATAGGGCTGTGGGAGTAAAAGTGCGCTTTTATTTTTAATGCAAAACTTCCCCACAGGAAATGTGATACAAGCTTATTTCAGAAAGGGTGACATACTGTAGGGGAATTTCAGTCAGCCTCCTCCATCTGCAACTCACTCGAGTCGTTTCATCAGAAACGAAAGTGGAAGTGTACCTACTACCTCGTTGAGTGAGTCTTCGACCATCTTGCCTTCACAAACGCGCAGAGATGGCAGACGCCGCATATTCGTATGTGTTGGTCGTTGAGTTCGGCGAGAACGGTAACACAAAACTAAAAAACAAGTTAGTGAAATATTTTCAAAGTAAGAAGTCAAACGGTGGCGACTGTAAAATTCAATATGAAAGCCCCCACAGGACGGCAACGCTGCGTTTCAGAACAGAGGAAGGTAAATTTCGAACCTGCACTTAGACATTAGACGATGTGCAATTTGCCGTGATAACGTATTTTTGTTTGTTTTTGTATTCATATTTTTGTATTTAATTTCAGCCAGGCAAAAGGTCCTGGAGAAAAAGACGCACGAGGTTATTTTGAACGATGAAAGGGTGCTGAAGATCACCGTTCGATTACCAAGTGAGCAGGTTAGTGGCGTAGGCCGCGTAGCGGATAATCTTCCAATCTACATTCTACACAACAAAGTATTATTTGACGTTTCATCTTTTAATTTCTTCTACCCATCGACCTGACTCCTTCTGTATCACAAACAGTAGGCCTACTGTATTTGCAAATCTGGTATGTCATAAATGTATAGATGTAGCAGTACTGACTATCTGTATGTCATGTATGTCATATATGTCCTGATGAATTGAAAATGGGGGACCCTGATGTAAACAAGACGAAAGTCTTTCTCTGGTCTGCATCCCCTTAACAATTGTGTGTATTGAGCTGTACTGTATTACCCATTCTGCAATCTGTTAATAAAGTTTTCAATCAATCAATCAAAACCATACACATAATTCGATTTATCCTTCATTTAGACATCCCATCAATGGATCAAGAATATATTTAGCAAGAGATTTAGCAATATTGTCACAAGGAAAGATGAAATTACCTACCTGAGTTCCATCCTAGAGGCTAATCTCTCCTGTGACAAAATGGCATCCAATGTAATAAAAAAAAAGTCAACCAACGAACTCGATTCTTGTACTGGATCTCCTCTCTGGTAAACAAGAATACCCTGAAGACTCTGGCAGGAGCACTCATTCAAGGGTACTACAACTATGCTTGCACCTCACTGAAAAGTATATATAGGTATTATTTTATGCGTGTATTTATTTTTGTACATATTTAGTGAGAGAAATGTCATTAACACCCTCTTTGGAGGAATTAACCCTTTATCTGCCAGGGATTATTCTGATTTTATACCGTCCTCTGCCAGCTCTATTTGTCTATGGAGATGTTCCCCTAATTTGCAGGGCTATAACTTTTTAAATTGTATTGCTAAATTGACATTACTATGGCCCATTCAACATCAAGTATCTATCGTTTAGGATGTAGCAACATTCTACTTTTTCATTCACACATTCATACTAAAATATGGTCTAAAGTATTCTCGAAGACACTCTGATGTCACGAGACCGCCGCCATCTTGGTATAGGGGGACCATACGGATTTCTACCATCAAATCCATGCATTGAGCTCTGTTTTTATTACATGTTTTATCACATTCTTGTTCATTTCATAACATTTTCATACGATTTGTTTTGAAAATATTGAGGCCAACATGGCATTTCACTATTTCGAAAGCCTTTCTGGTGATTCTAAGGCGAGATATGAGTCAAAGATCTCCCCCTGATTGACTTGACATAATGTCCATACAAAACACCTGCAGACATGGCCATCTCTCGAATACCCAAATTGAAGCTGCTGTGTTACGTTTTGTACTAATAACGAACACAGAAATCCAAATCGCAAGTTTTATATAATACCAGCTGATGCATCACGGAGGAAAAAGTGGCTGGTGGCTAACGTTCGGCTAACTCGCTCCGTGTTGTGGTCGTGGTAGCTACATGCTAAGCTAACGTTAATTACATAATATCGAACCGATAGGAGCTTATCTTATCTAATCTTACGTGGTGGTACCACGTGTGCCACTACCCGATCAAACATCCACGTAAGATTAGATAAGATAAGCTCCTATCGGTTCGATATTATGTAATTAACGTTAGCTTAGCATGTAGCTACCACGACCACAACACAGAGCGAGTTAGCCACCAGCCACTTTTTCCTCCGTAATGGTATAAAACTTGCGATTTGGATTTCTGTTTTTGTCATTAGTACAACGTGTAACACAGCAGCTCTTTGGCATTGTGAAGGACTGAAGAAAATTCCGCTTGATAGTCTTTAATTTGACGCTTTAACGATCCGTTTCTGCACTAAATGAACGTACACAATGTACGAGGCGGGGCAGTTACCCCCCACGCTGCAGTTGCCTAGCAACAACAGGCAGGAAGTTGACTTCGAGAATAAATATGTTTTTATCGTTTTCTGCAGCATTCCATAGAACGTGAGTTATAGCCACAAATACATATATTAGATCATCAAATGTAGTTTGATACCGATTGACGTCAGATAAAAAATTTCAATTGTGCAAGGTCCTAAACGCCATGCCTCATCATCTGCTGGTGACCGGGGGGGGGGGGGGGGGGGGTTTAATAAGTCCGTGGCCGACGTTAACCCTTTAATCGCCAATGACGTGTTAAGACGTCATTCCTCGCCATGCGTAATCTGCCAATGACGTCGTACAGCGTCTTTGAGATCAATATTTCAAAAATCTGTCATGGCAATCATATTTCACCCACGGAGACTTGACGGGTGCTGCAGATCTCCTCTCAACTCTCCAACGGTTCAAGACCGCCATCTGGTGGCCGATCGGCGAATCGCCAAAACCGGAAGTGAGCGGCCGGAAGTGGTGCTCACCCATATTTCGTCCGGCCACTCGCTATCGCTCCCGGGGCTCCATCTCGACACACTGGATAATCGATCGGTTGCCCTAACTCAATAAACAACGTTATTTGGACGTATATAGTATTATACAACCTGGAACTGGACCAACTAGATCGACATCCCATAATAACGATCTTTTTGCTCCAGTAGCATCGCCCAATGCTACGAGGAAGCTGCGGTGAGTTTCAGCGTGTTTGATTAATATTTTCGATACAAACGGCTCTGATCAATATATGACCCATACTACATAAATGATTTAACGTCGGCCACGGACTTATAAACCCCCCTCCGGTCACCAGCAGATGATGAGGCATGACGTTTAGGACCTTGTACAATTGAAATTTTTTATCTGACGTCAATCGGTATCAAACTACATTTGATGATCTAATATATGTATTTATGGCTATAACTCACGTTCTGCAGAATGCTGCAGAAAACGATAAAAACATATTTATACTTTAGACCGTATTTTAGTATGAATGAAAAAGTAGAACGTTGCTACATCCTAATTACAGGGACCGAAACTAAAGCCCGCCAGGGGCGGTCTGTTTTTACCTTTGGCGCATGACACTTAGAGGGCTGCCGCCGTGTGGCGTGTAGACGTGTAGTTCATAACGATACTCTTGTGCGAGTACAGATCCGCTCGTCTTTTTTTTCTCCGCCGCGAGATCGTTAAAAAACTACAAGTCCCACATCGCACTCAAGTCAACGGTCCAATCACAGTAGAGTGACGTGACTGGTTTCATGAGAAAAAAAAGCAAATGACCAATCGGAAGCTATCTTTTGGCTTGTTTACTTCCGTCTGCTCTAGTCTATATCGGACCTCCATGAGCTAACGTTACTGTTTAAACAATGACCCAGTCAACTATTCACTTTTAGTTTAATACATGACGAGGCATTGTCTAACGGTATCTAGCTGGCTAGCTACTGATAGCTGCTGATATCAACAAATGCTCCAGCAATAGTCTATTCGAGTGCATAATACCTCCGTTTAGGGCTGGGCGATATGGCCTAAATATGATATCACGATATTTTCTGACCTTTCGGCGATACACGATACACATCACGATGTTTTTCTTTTTTACCCCAAACAATTCATTATGAGGCTTACCAAGACAGTATTTGATTTTGCAAGCTAACATTAAAGACAATAAAATACCCATGCATTTAGCATTTTTATATTATATATTAGATTTAGATTATTAGATTATATATTGCATATATTTAGCAATGAGATATTATATGATTTAGATATGAAATATGATGAATTGAAAATGGGGGACCCTGATGTAAACAAGACTAAAGTCTTTCTCTGGTCTGCATCCCCTTAACAATTGTATGTATTGAGCTGTACTGTACCCATTCTGCAATATGTTAATAAAGTTTTAAATCAATCAATCAATCAATAGCATTTTAATGAAACTACTGTATATATGTATGTCTCTAAATGTTTTGATGAATTGAAAATGGAGGACCTTATGTAAAAAAGTCGAAAGTCTTTTTCTGGTCTTCATCCTCCTGTACTGTATTGTACCCATTCTGCAACCCTTTAACAAAGTCTTCACTCATTCATTCTGACGGAAACATATAATTTTGATTGACAGTCGAGTCTGCCAATTACGTCACAGCGCTTGCACCCGCCCTGCTGTTCTTAGCACCAATCGGCAAGCTCCTAGTTTTTTACTTCCTGAATGTCCTGTGGCTGAACAACGTCAACAAAGCTACTAACGTTAGCTCCCCGCGGCCGTCGAGTAGGAGACCAGTGCTCAACAGGATGACTAAATGAGGCATAATGATTTTACTACAACGAATGTTATAATAAAAGCCTTTCCATACATCTGTCTGATTGAAAACTTTATTAACAGACCGCGGAATGGGCATATCTCAGCACGGGCTGAGATATGAACGAGTAACGTGTGGACAGATTGACGCGACACAATCCTCTTGGGCAAAACATCACGATATCCACGATACGTTGAAAAAGTGTATCGTTAATGAACTGTACCCGATATTTATATAATATCGTCATATCGCCCAGCCCTACCTCCGTTCCCTCGTTAGCTAGCTTAGCTAGCTCGCGTTAGATCCATCTGTCCCAGTAAACTAAATTGTCTTAACGTTATCTACCGGGCTAGCAGTAGCTACAGATAGCTCCTGATATCAATGTCTTATAACATTGATTGAATGCGTATTCTAGCTGAGGGCATGTTGAATGTGATTTGACAAAAGAACCGTAACGTTAAATAGGGTCCAGCTGCATCGCCGGAGAATCCTTGCATGCTGAATGTAGGGTCTAGCTGAATATAGGGTCTAGCTGCAGGGCCGGAGAATCCTTGCTGGAGCTGGAGGCTACTCAAGTTACACACACAGACAGTGGAGCTGTTTGCAGATAGCAAGCATTTTGACTTATTGCGTGGTGGCGATGTCTTGCAGATAATACAACTACAAGTATGATTATATAATATATATTTTATTTAAAAAAAAAATTATATAAAATATATATATATCTTTTTAATCAAAAAAAATTTGGCAGGTAAGAAATATGCTTGGCGGGTAGACTCTTCCCATCTACCCGCCACTGGCCGGTGAGTCAAAAAGTTAATTTCGCTCCCTGATCCTAAACGATAGATACTTGACGTTGAATGGGCCATAGTAATGTCAATTTAGCAATACAATTTAAAAAGTTATAGCCCTGCAAAGAAGGGGAACATCTCCATAGACTTACAGTGGTGGCAGAGAGGGGATTAAGATCAGAATAATCCCTGGCAGATAAAGGGTTAAATGATTCATGTAGTATTGGCGATATATATATCAGAGCAGATTATACGGTTAATAATAATCAAACACGCTGAAACTCACCGCGGCTTCCTCTGACCGTTGGGTGATCAGCGTGGAGCAGAAAGATCGCTATTATGGGATGTTGATATATGCGATCCATTTCCAGGTTGTATAATACTATATGCGTCCAAATCATGTTGTTTATCGAGTTATTTGCAACCGATCGATGTCCAGTGTATCAAGATGGAGTCCCGCTAGCGATAGCGAGTGCCCGGACGAAATATGGGCGAGCACCACTTCCGGTTTTGGCCATTCGCCGATCGGCCACCAGATGGCGGTCTTGAACCGTTGGAGAGTTGAGAGGAGATCTACAGGAGATCTCAAGTCTCCATGGGTGAAATATGATTGCCATGACAGATTTTTGAAATATTGATCTCAAAGACGCTGTACGACGTCATTGGCAGATTACGCATGGCGGAGAATGACGTGTTAAATCGTCCTTGGCGATTAAAGGGTTAATGGTGAAGAGGTTGGAGGTGGATTGGCTAACATTACACAATGGCTAGTTGTTAGCTAGATAGCTAACTATTTAATTTAATTTCATTCATCATCAACAACATTTCATTCATCAACAGCTAGAAATAGTATTTGATCAATAAGAACATGATACAAATCAGGGTTTCCGTTATGTACGGTAATTACCTTTTTTTTACCGGGAAAATCTGTTGAAGTCCGACATATTTAAATCTCTCCGGTCATAATGTCCTGTGAAAATAATTCCCTCTAAGCACAATTTGAATTGTATTAAAATAGGCTAAAATTAAATAGCCTATGCGATGAACGAAACAATCGTTACATTTGTTAACTTTAGTTCTGTTTCATTAGGGGCTCTGCTTGGCATCACAACTGCACTTCCTCGCGTACGTGCACGCGCACTGAATAAATTCCACAAATGTACCTTTAATACCAGTATTAGTCTGACCACACCCCTCATCAGCTTACCTTCATAAGCAGGTGTGTGGTCACCTGCTCTCCTTCTCGCTTTCACCACAAGAAAGTGCCTCGGTAGTACCCCACTTGACGTGTTGTTAGTGGAGAAAAATTTTGTTTACAAGGAAGGAGATACGTTGACATCATATCTTTATTTTCTCTCTCACTATTTTCGAGAAAATACGGCGATATTGTCTTCGTACTGGAGTGTAGGGCTGGGCGATATGGCCTAAATATGATATCACGATATTTTCTGACCTTTCGGCGATACACGATACACATCACGATGTTTTTCTTTTTTACCCCAAACAATTCATTATGAGGCTTACCAAGACAGTATTTGATTTTGCAAGCTAACATTAAAGACAAAATAAAATACCCATGCATTTAGCATTTTTATATTATATATTAGATTTAGATTATTAGATTATATATTGCATATATTTAGCAATGAGATATTATATGATTTAGATATGAAATATGATGAATTGAAAATGGGGGACCCTGATGTAAACAAGACTAAAGTCTTTCTCTGGTCTGCATCCCCTTAACAATTGTATGTATTGAGCTGTACTGTACCCATTCTGCAATATGTTAATAAAGTTTTAAATCAATCAATCAATCAATCAATCAATCAATAGCATTTTAATGAAACTACTGTATATATGTATGTCTCTAAATGTTTTGATGAATTGAAAATGGAGGACCCTTATGTAAAAAAGTCGAAAGTCTTTTTCTGGTCTTCATCCTCCAGTACTGTATTGTACCCATTCTGCAACCCTTTAACAAAGTCTTCACTCATTCATTCTGACGGAAACATATAATTTTGATTGACAGTCGAGTCTGCCAATTACGTCACAGCGCTTGCACCCGCCCTGCTGTTCTTAGCACCAATCGGCAAGCTCCTAGCTTTTTACTTCCTGAATGTCCTGTGGCTGAACAACGTCAACAAGGCTACTAACGTTAGCTCCCCGCGGCCGTCGAGTAGGAGACCAGTGCTAAACAGGATGACTAAATGAGGCATAATGATTTTACTACAACGAATGTTATAATAAAAGCCTTTCCATACATCTGTCTGATTGAAAACTTTATTAACAGACCGCGGAATGGGCATATCTCAGCACGGGCTGAGATATGAACGAGTAACGTGTGGACAGATTGACGCGACACAATCCTCTTGGGCAAAACATCACGATATCCACGATACGTTGAAAAAGTGTATCGTTAATGAACTGTACCCGATATTTATATAATATCGTCATATCGCCCAGCCCTACTGGAGTGTCTGGAAGATGTTGATCATTCTAAAAATCCTCCACCGGTTTTCGTATTGGGAGCACGCCGCTGCATGCTTCTCAACTGCAGTTCCTTGCTGTGTTTGTTGGGGTGAAACCTGTCAGGCCACAGCTGAACTGTCGGACATGCCGCTGTTGTGAGAAGCGGTGCGTTCCAGGTTGGGTGAGTAGTGTTTTGCTGGCAGGCTCCACTTGTCTGTTAGTGCTATGGGGGCTACTTGACAATGTTTATGGAAACCGGCCCCAGGCTAGGGTCCTTTGTTCAGCCACCTAGGCGACAGAAGGCCTTGGTCTGAAGACCATTATAGTTTTAACTAGTGGGCCGCGACCATTAACACTGGTGATCCCTGTGTGTTTTGGACGAGTGGATTCTCTCTGTCACCGTGTTAAGGCCCCATCTTTCATATCCAAATGAGAGTATTCCTTCACGAGGGGATATGTGCATGGATGTGCGATAGCGGCAGATCCATGTTCAAAGTCAGCTACACAGGCCAGTTGGTATTGTGCTGATTCCGTCGGGTGTTGGTAAGATCACCGTTGTGAAGCGGTGTTGACATCTTGTTTTCTCTTTTCTCTTAAAAAGTGAGGAGAGGTTCAGAACGGCGGCCTGTCTGGGTGAGTGTTATGTCATTGTTTACAGGTTCAGTTGATAGCTGCTTAGCTTACGGTTAGCCAGTCAGCTGTTAACTGCTGCGTTAGCCTGCTGGGATCGCTGCATGGCCTGCTCAGGTTGGGCCTACTGTTAGCCAGTCAGCTGTTAGCTGCGGTGCTAGCATGTCGTGATCGCTAGGTAACGTTAGCTTGCTGCTATAGGCCATGGCCTGGCGCGGGGTAGCTTAGCTTCTCGCGCGCCGCCGTGAGCTCGCTTCTGGTCGCGTGCGTCGTTAGCTCGGCGTCTCGCGAGCAGGAGCAGTAGCACCCGAACGGTTGGAGCGGCCGTTAGCTTGATGCTATTCTGTTGAACGTGCTTTGATTTTAACATGTTTTACACTCTTGACTACGACGTCATCCTTGACAGGGGATGTTTCGTCGACCCTGCCCTGAGCCAGGACGGCAAGGTTGCATCAACAAAGGACTGTAGTGCGGGTTGGAGCGGCGACGCTGCCCAGTTCGAACAACACAGGAGCGGCTGTGTTCCTACGGTGTCTGTGACTGCACTTCGCTGATCTACGTTCCGGGTAGGAACAGGTTTGACCAGACCTTATAACACGTTTTCTGGTTTTACTTTTCTAAATGTATTGTGAATAACGATGTTTTTCCCAAAACGTGTGTTGCTGCAATGCATTTGGGATACGGCGCGGGTTATGTGTGAGCTGTTTTTGTCACTGGCAGTTAGCTTCTCCATGCAAATCGGGATGTAATGATCTGGTTGTTGTGTGAGAAACATCATGGTGTTTATATGTACCGTGTACTCACAACTAAGGTAACTGACCTATGAAGCTATGCTTGGTGACAAGTGAGTAAAAGAATGTTCTTTTCTCAGCCTGTGATGACAATGAACAGTGTGTTCACATATTAACAGGTTTTCCTGTTTTAACTGGCCGTATTGAGGGTAAAATAAGAGGATTGTGTTTCCCCCCGGTTCCCTGGGGACTTTTTCATCCTCCTATCAGACATGTTTGTGCACTGTTTGTGTCTTTTGTGTGGTAGGGATGCGATGTAACTCTTAGCTTGATTGCTGAGGTTGTGCTGAAACTGCTGGAGAAACTTTATTTTCCTAAAAGAAAAAATGGTTTGGTCGCTTTCGTGTGTGCTTAGCAAGGCCTGTGGCCGATACTAATCGAGAATGATGTATTCTCTCATTGTGAAAAACGGCGTTCCTCTGTTGAGTGTTTTTGCCATTTTTTGTAGGTGATGATGGGTTGTGTGTGTCATGTAACCTACAACTGGGTTGGACTGGCCACAGAAGCACATGTGTATGTTGGACCGGGGCTCTTAGAGCCCTCTCTATTCTGTGTTTTTCCTTAGTAAAAATCAGATAGCAGGTTAGCTCATGCGCTGTGTGGAGCTGTCAAACGCTTCATAGAGCTGACTATGACTGTGTCATATTCTCTTTTTGTCATTACATCGTATCATGGGTGTGGGGTCGTAAAGGGGTGAACTGGTAACCTTTCCTCTCCCCCTTGTTTCTGTCGGTCAGGGGTACACCCCCTGTCCTTCAAGGTTCCCGTCACGTGGCGGTTCGGCACGTTACGGGGGGGGGGGGGGGGGAGTTCCTGGTCCCACGGCCTGGTATATTGGGCGTGTGCACCGCAGGAATTCCCCCGCCATAGAGTACGTCACCGTGCGCGTCTCTGTTGGTAGGACTTCCGTGTGCTGTTCAGGTCCATGTGATGGATCTGTTTCAGGGGGGTGGTCAGGGCTCCTCCTCACCAAGCGCCTATTCGGGCCTTCTGTGAGTTCGGACTCCTTCTTCCATGTGAGGGAGCCTCCATCGGAGTACAGAGCCTTCCTCCTCAGATTGTCAAAGTGAGTGGACCCTCTAGAAGGGTCCTATTCTATTGTATATGTATTCGATTCAATTCGATTATTGAGTGTGTATGGGTTCAGTGCCTCTTCCCCGGAGAGCCCTAAAACCAATTTTTTACATGGCTCAAGGTGCAATATATTCTTTTCAATCTGTACAGCTCGCGTGGGAAGTCTCTCTGGGGATCCCCGTCTCCTTCCTATGGGAGGGTGGTGGGATGTAAAAATGTGAAATTTTTTTACCCCTGGCTGTGTAGACTGGGATACATACTGTTGATGCTTCCTTCTTTTCTATTCCAGAAGTGTTGGAGTTAGGGAGTGTCACACCCCTCTTGTCGTTCCCCTGGGCGCCTTGGGGATTCAATGACAGGTCTGAATAGCCTGTTCATTGATGGGGGTGTGTCCCGACGCACGTATAGTGCTAGCTCGCTGTAAACAGGCGACTGACTGGCACGCCTTGGTTGCTTGTGGTTGAAACGGCGTTTTTATAAAGCAACTGACGACCAAGCCCTACGACCTGGGTTGGTTTTTTCGACGGATTCTCGTTCATGTCTGGGGGATGATGACGGAATGGATCTGAACATATGTAGAGGGGTCTCACGCCCTTGGGGTGGGCCACCAGGCGCGGTTCGGCCGAACGTCTGGGTGGCGCCTTTTTCATGTTAAGATCGACACGCATATCTGCCCTTTCTCCTGGAGTTGGCATGTCGGCGTGGTTAGGGCACGGGACTGGTTCTGGTCACGCTGGACCGGATCAGTTGGACCCGTTGTCCGCCGGGGATGCAGATCTGCTGTTCTGGTACCCTGGGGGACTTGGGCTTTTTTCAGGGGGAAAAATGCCAGGTCGGTCCGGGTGTCACAGGGTTAGGCGCTATGGAGACCCTGGTTGGGTATGTTTTTACTCAGCACTGTCGTAATGGCTTGCGGCCATGCCAACCTGTACACGCTCGATCTCGTCGGATCTCGGCCGCTACACAGGTTGGTCCTGGTTAGTACTTGGTTGGGAGACCGCCTGGGAATACCAAGTACGGTGTGCTTAGGGGCTGGTTCTCCATTATTTTTCGCTCCTCTCTCACGCATGGCGAAGAGGGGCCTGTTGGGGGTGGTCTTTGACCTCCTCTGGTGACCCTGTGCTTCCCGTATCGCCAGGCCCGGTCCGAGGTAATGTTCGTCGACCCGTAGGCCTGGGTTAACCCTTTTTTGGAAACTGAGACACTTGTACTGCGGTATAGCCGGTGTATACCCGCAGGTGTGTTTTGGAGTTTTTTCTTGAGGGGTTATAGGAACAACCACCGCATTGGGTAACACCGAGGTGGTTGATTCCCTGGTGTGTTGGAGCAGTGTCAACTCCCGGGTTACCCGGTTGAGGGTGCCCCTGCACGTTCATGACGTCTGCCAATTGTGTCAGCCTTCTCTGCCTCAACCCCTCTGGGTGGGGGTTTTTAAATGGAGGCTTGGTCATGCAACAACGCCAGCATACGCCCCTTCCGCCGGGGCAGCTGTGTTCAGCTGTCCCCTCTGGCGCCTGTCTCGTCCGCAGTCTCCAGGCTAGGGTTAACAGCCTGTTGCCTGGTTTTTCCCCGGTGCGCTGCCTGCTTCCGTTGGTTAACCTTTTTTGTGTGCTTACGCAGGCATTAAAGCGTTCCGTCTTGGGACGGATATCCGTCCATTTGATTTGGAGATTCCGTCATTTGATTTGGAGTCGTGACGGATTTTAACCTGAGCCAATCAGAGGCGTCAAATATCCTTTTTTCCCCTACCGCGGCCGCACCAAACAGTCATTTGCGAGCAATCGGCAAATTCTCAGGCAAATGCAACCAACCAGAAGGCGAGATTGTTCTGAGTTTACAGCCCTTTCACCCGCCTCCGCTGTGCTCAGCACCAATGGGAAGCGCCCATTTTGAGACTCTCTAGCGTCTAGCTCTACTCGCGAGTAAACTTGACTCATCAACACCATGCGGCAACTTTTTACGAGACCGTAAGTTCATTTGACTTATTCTAGTCTAAAGAAACATATATATTACTATTGCTATTGATAAATCTAGGTAACGTGAATGCCACAAAACGAATGCCTTTTGTTAATCAGAACGTTATTTACGCGACAAGCAGTGTGTTGTTGTCGTTGTTGTTGTTGTTGGTGGTGTTTCGTGTGTGTGCTTGCGCCGCTCGCTTTCTGATAAATGTATGAATGTTGATAAATCTAGATAACGTTAATGCCACAAAACGAATGACTTTGTTAATCAGAACGTTATTTGCGGTATCAATTGTTTTTAAGCTCAATAAACGTCTTTCTCCCATTTGTCCGGGAGATCTCTGGGTAACAGTACTGTATATTTGCATATCATATATGTCACAAATGTAACATTACTATATACCTGTATGTCATGTATGTCACTATGAATTGAAAACGGGGGACCCTGATGTAAACAAGACGAACGTCTTTCTCTGGTCTGCATCCCCTTAACAATTGTGTGTATTGAGCTGTACTGTATTGTACCCATTCTGCAATCTGTTAAATATTGATTGATTGTTATTAACAGATTGCAGAATGGGTACAGTACAGCTCAATACACACAATTGTTAAGGGGATGCAGACCAGAGAAAGACTTTCGTCTTGTTTACATCAGGGTCCCCCATTTTCAGTTCATCATAACATATATGACACACATGACATACAGATAGACAATACTGCTACATCTATACATTTATGACATACCAGATTTACAAATACAGTAGCCTATTGTTTGTTTGTGATACAAAAATAGTCTAAAAAGAGTATATACATTTGACGAAGAAACTGTACATTGGAGGTGGTTGGGTGGGATGGGGGGGGGGTTGTAACTATACATTGGATTATCGACAAAACCTTACTTGGTCCCAAGAAGAGGGTCTCGTGTATTAAATAAAGTTTTCATTCATTCATTCACTCTGGATCTTGTAAATCCAGTAGCAATACACACAATTGTTAAGGGGATGTAGACCAGAGAAAGGCGTTTGTCTTGTTTACATCATCAGGGTCCCCCATTTTCAATTCATAGTGACATTTATGACATACACAACATACACATGACATCATGACATTTATGACATAGGGACATACATGCCTTACAGGTATATAGTAATAGTACTGTTACATTTGTCACATATACGATATGCAAATATACAGTACTGTTACCCAGAGATCCTAACAGTAAATATATACATATGATGAGGAGGAGACTGTACATTAGGAGGGGGTGAGTGAGTGGGTGGTAAATAAATATATACAAACGGTGGGGAGGAGACTGTCCATTGTTGTTGTGGCATAATTGCGAAACGTGTTTAGTCCCTTGTTTGTATGATAACAAGCCATTTAGTTCATGGTTCAAAGTGGGGAGGGGTGCTAGCTCGCCATCAATCAGAAGCTAGCCACAAGACTTGCACTCACGCTCTCCAGCACACAACAGTAGGGTCTCTATAGTCACAGTCAGGACAGTAGGCTCGCTCTACAAGTAGGCTCCCTTAAAACGCTAACGCTATTAAAAAAATAATACAGTAGAGGTTAAAATAAGAATATGACTTGGCCAGAAAAAAAGTTCAGTCAGGAGATTTTTTTTTGCTTTAATCCCTGGCTTACGGCCATGCTGACTGCCTGTTCTGCAGGGTCAGTGTGCCAGGCGGTGTACTATTGGGGGGACAGGGCCCGCTCGGCTTACGGCCATACCGACCTGAACACGCCCGATCTCGTCCGATCTCGGAAGCTAAGCAGGTTCTGGCCTGGTTAGTACTTGGTTGGGATACCGCCTGGGAATACCAGGTGCAGTAACTGAGGGGCCTTTGTCCGAATACGCTGGCGATGTGGGGGGCGGGGCACTACGTGCCCACCTGGTGGGGTCTTGATGCTGGCATCATGGACTTCTCCGGGCCCCCATTCCAGGGAGTCCAGTCCTTTTGGTGGGTCTGGGTCTTCCTTCGCGCTCCGCTGCTACGGCCTTGCCACAGGGTTGGGTTTGCCCTTGACCCCGTGATTCTGGGGGCAGTAACGAGGTTGTTCCTCCGTTCGTTCCCGGGTGGCATGCGGGTTGTGCGTGTGTGTAGTCGTGGGGTCAAGCCACGGTCTGCTCACCCTGTGCGTTGGGTTGCTTGAGTGCCTCTTCGCACGGTCGGGTCCGTCGCCTTCCCGTGAAGCCCCTAATAGGGGGGATACCCTCCATTAGGGGGGGTCGGGGGGGCTCGGCCCTCCCTGTTCTGATGGTTTTGGGGGGCTGTCAGCGGGGTGTATTTGTCAGCCAGCGGCTCCGCTTGGCCTCCCCTTGTGCAGTTGTGATGCCAAGCAGAGCCCCTAATGAAACAGAACGTTAGGTTATGACTATAACCAAGTTCTGTTAATTAGGGGTGACGCTTGGCATCAGACGGCCGCTGCAGCCCTTGACCTCACCTTGTGGTGAAAGCTTGGGAAGGAGGAGAGCAGGTGACCACACACCTGCTTATGAAGGTAAGCTGATGAGGGGTGTGGTCAGACTAATACTGGTATTAAAGGTACATTTGTGGAATTTATTCAGTGCGCGTGCACGTACGCGAGGAAGTGCAGTTGTGATGCCAAGCGTCACCCCTAATTAACAGAACTTGGTTATAGTCATAACCTAACGTTTCATTGATGCTTCACTCTGATAAAGCGCGGCTAGAGCGCGCTCGGATTGAATGTTTTTTTTCTTTCTTTTGTATTGAGCGGAGCCTGCCTGGCCGCGTGTTGCTTATTTACAGCGGAACAGTGCAAAAATGCTTCTGCATTCGTCACCGCACGCCACTACGGTAATGCGCCTTTCCTTTTCCTTTGCCCAGGTGCGTGCACCGGCGTGCTCGCCCAGGTGCGTGCACCGGCGTGCTCGCGAGGTGAGGTGCTCGCGCCGCGCGCGCATGCGCATGCGACGCCCGCTTGGTTCGACACATATTAACACGCTTTGGTTCAATTTGGTTAATCACTATGTACACGTGATGGACGCAGCAGGCGATCACTCCTACTGTTATTCAGCTGCGCCGAGGTACATGATTGATTGATTGAGCACTACTGAGCTAACATGAAAGACTGTAGAGGTTGAGTACTTTAATATCTAAAGATGGTAAGTTAAGAGTGTTGTGTTCACTCATAGTTAAATACAGTAGAGGTTGAGTACTTCATTATCTAAAGATGGTAAGTTAGAGTGTTGTGTTCACTCATAGTTAAAGACTGTAGAGGTTGAGTACTTTAATATCTAAAGATGGTAAGTTAAGAGTGTTGTGTTCACTCATAGTTAAATACAGTAGAGGTTGAGTACTTCATTATCTAAAGATGGTAAGTTAGAGTGTTGTGTTCACTCATAGTTAAATACAGTAGAGGTTGAGTACTTCATTATCTAAACATGGTAAGTTAGTTAGAGTGTTGTGTTCAGTCAGACAGTAGACAAGTAGAGGTTGAGTACTTTATTATCTAAACATGGTGAGTTAGAGTGTTGTGTTCATTCATAGTTAAAGACAGCCGAGGTTGAGTAGTTTCTTCTGATATTCCATAGTAAAGTACACGTTAACGTTACAATGTGTTGTGTTCACAACACTGTTTAGTCTGACGACGCGTCGCGAAGTACACGTTAACATTACAATGTGTTGTGTTCACAACACTGTTTAGTCTGACGACGCGTCGCGATAATATACTATATTCCATAGTAAAGTACACGTTAACGTTACAATGTGTTGTGTTCACAACACTGTTTAGTCTGACGACGCGTCGCGAAGTACACGTTAACGTTACAATGTGTTGTGTTCACAACACTGTTTAGTCTGACGACGCGTCGCGATAATATACTATATTCCATAGTAAAGTACACGTTAACGTTACAATGTTGCGTTGTGTTCACTCATAGTTAAAGACAGCCGAGGTTCGCTAACGTTACAATGTTGCGTTGTGTTCACTCATAGTTAAAGACAGCCGAGGTTCCAAGTGATTCGTTGCAATGTACGCGGAAATGCCATATGCATTTGTCTAAAGGCCTCTGCATGCTACAGCAAATTCAAAGCAACTTCGACACAACATCGACAAAGCAACGGTGTTGCAGACACTCTACCTTTATGCTTCTGCAAAATCAACGCGCAGCCTATGTAACATTGTACCCCGTATGTAGCTAGGTTCCCTAGATAGATGACGCTTCCCTTCTCAACCAACCCATTGATAAAAGCAGAAAAATAAGCATAATTTTTACTTCCGGGCGGGGGGTTTCAAAATAAAAGAGCGAGTCTAAAAGCACCGTAAATACGTTTATTTTTTACAATATCTAACGTTACACGAACCTAAACTAATCTAAAGTTAGTTTAGGTTCGTGTTAACGTTAGATTATGTACAAAATAAACGTATTTCCGGTGCTTTTAGTCGTCGCTCTTTTATTTTGAAATTCCCCGACCGGAAGTATTAGTGTCTGTTGCTAGCAGCTTAACCTTTGTCAGCCGGTTCTTTGCTTTTTAACGTAACTTCATTCGTTTCCAATGGAGAGGAGAGAAAGACCGGCTCACATGCAGCTCAAACTACCTATTGGAATAAATTAATTGATTGATGTTTAACTTGTCCCTGTGTGTGTCCAGTCATTTCGACTAGCAAACGTTGTATTTAACGTTAAAGTTACCTCAGGATACCATTGTATTTAGTTGGTTAGCTATGCAGCTAATGTGGATAGCATTTTGTATAGCACCAATGCTAGCTGGCTGGCTACAGGTTTATTTACTAAATTATGGAGGCTTTTTTATCGTCAAGGTAAGAGAGGATTTGTCATGATCAACTGAAGGCGTATGCTATGGAACAATATGTGCTTGGGTTTTCAGAAAAAGGCCAGCTATGTGACGCTAATTATTTAGCATCAACGCTGGCTGGCTACAACAATGGCGGATGGTATTCTCTGCGATACCTATATTATTCTATGACAGCCCCGCCCCCATTCGCTAACCAACCAATCACTGCTACGCAATATCAACGCAACGGTTGTTTAGGTTAGATTTTGGAGACATGTACGCAGATTCCTCGCAACACAGTCTACAAGACCCTAAACAACAACCGCGCTGAAATCGCGCTGATGTTGTGTTGAAGTTGCTTTGAAGTTGCTGTAGCATGTAGAGGCCTTAAGCGGGGTGAAAAGAAAGGCGCATTACCGTAGTGGCGTGCGGTGACGAAAGCGGAAGCATTTTTGCACTGCTCCGCTGTTAATAAGCAACACGCTGCCTGGCCACCATAACGGCAAACAGCTATACGAGCGAGAGAGAGATGGCCAAACCGCTAACCTTAACAAATATTTTATGAAACCAAGCAGGTCTAATAATGACAACGATGTGTGTTCCTATATGTACTAGGGAGTTAGGCAACGCTCTAAAAGCTGTCTGCTGGTTGAGAATTGGTCTTCATTAGATAAACCAATAGATACAAATATGGTGTATGACAAAATAAATATGGGCTGTTTTTAAATTGTGTGAATAGTTGTTGTGAGTACTCGCACTATGTTTCAATATAATCCGTTTGACCATTAATTCATTATAAACACAGACGTAAGGTGTCCACCGCGCTCAGAACGTCAAATTCTATCAACACTTTTTTTTAAGCTCCGGCCAAAATGCGTGGTGACGTGTTGACCAATTTCGGAGGGGGATCCCAATGATATATCAATAAAAACGTACTGTCAGTTCATGTATGTTCACGTGCACAGCAAGTTTCACCGCAGTTCCTGGCATTTTTAACCAGTTGGGGTGTGACAGCTGCTGCAGCTGGATTAGCGTATCGCTGCGTTGGGAGGCGGAGATAGTCATTGGATTCGGCAAATCACACAACGTTTAGATTTCAGTGATAATAATGATGATAATGTTGCCGTCTCAGTAGTGCCAAATTTCTCAGTTCTTCGCTTGATATAATTAATACATGTTCTGTCCAATATAACGGAATTCGTTAGCTCATAAAAATGTGATTATAATAACAGACTGCTGTTTAATGTCGGGCCGACTGCCCACATTCGCCTATTTGATTTCAAGTCAGCAGCAGCACGTGAGTCTATCGACGGGACTTATTTTATTTGGAATATAATGTATACGCAAAAGTAGCCTAGTTTTAAGTTAAAATATTATAAATCTACATGCCTTGAGGATGTCATTCTTTATATAGCCTGCCTATCAATTGTTTTTAAGCTCAATAAACTCTGACTGGAATTTATCCCATTTGTCCGGGAGATTGAAATCTTGCAGGACACGGAGACCGGCACCAATATTTTCTAACGGAAACCCTGATACAAATTCTCACCTGTCTATACATCAAAATCTCTTCTCTTCTCATGTGCACTCTTTTCAGGCTACTGCCCTCTGCTGGTCTACTGCAGTAAAATCATGCAACAAACTGACACATGGACACAAGGCCATGGCTGAGCAAGTGAATGTCTTTATTAGAAGAAAACTACCATTTTAACAAACATATATATATTATTATAAAGGAGAATAATGGGACGAAAAGTGGAAAAATCCAATGATGAGGTCAATGACCCCTCAAGGTCACCAGAGGTCAGTCTGAAAGTGTTTCCACGTCTGAAATCAAACCTTGGGGTATGTAGATGATATGCTGAAATTTTCATGCTTCTTTCATAAAATGCACAATTAGTTTGCTTAACCGCCCCACTATTAGTGTATATATTTGTATTTTATTTTAATAAAAAAAAAATATTGTGGATCCCCATTAGTCTACACCAAAGTGAGACTACTCTTCCTGGGGTCCAAACATAAAAAAAAAAGTAAAATATAAAACCACAAACATTGAAGTACTCATGTAAAATGTTCAAACATGAAACAACACAGTTCACAACATAATAACAATAATACAATACATAAAACAATAATACATAAAAAGACAAAAACATCGACTCAACACTACAATGACTAGACAATAAACAGGGCTGTACGTTAACTTTTTTTGCACATAGCACTGGTGCTACAGAGGTTGATAGTTTTGTAGCACAGGCCAAAATCTTGTAGCACACAAGTATAAAACATGTTATAACAGTCACAGATGTGCCTATTGTATTTGTGTTATTTAGTTGCAGTGCCTGCCATGTTTGGCTGTCATTTTCATGCTGACAAGTTGACGTCACACAGCCAGACACGTTACGTGTAAGGAATTATGGGATTTGGTGTTGGATGTATGGACTCTACTGGGGGTGCCGTGGGAATCACCAGTTTCATCACGATACGATATCAATTCTTTGGACAATACGATATTTGCTGATATCTGCCACGATACAATACGATGCAGGTGCCTGCAATCGATATGAGACGATATCATAAGCCCATTTAACACAATCGGTAACATTTAGATCAACTAAAAAAAGGTAACGAAAATATAATTTGAAAAAAAATTATTGAGCTCTTCCAGACATTTAAATGAAAAAACAATCTATTGTTTTGAACCCTTTATCTGCCAGGGATTATTCTGATCTTAATCCCCTCTCTGCCACCACTGTAAGGCCCCGTTTAGACGGAAACGCTAGCAGGTGAATCCGCAAAAATATCTTTTCGGATGTGCCTTTCGTTTATACGGAAACAGCGTTTTTACGGGGTGAAACCGCAAAAAAGTGAGACTACCTTCCAGGGTGGAATTCCTAGAAACGCAAAAGCTTTGCGCTCTCGTCTAAACTGTAAAACCGTATAAATCTGTTAAAACGATGACGAAAGGGTTGTCACGGCTCTGGTCGCGCGTACTGCTTACGTCACAGGTAGCAGGTATGCGCCAGTAGCCGAGACGTAAACAAAGCAAGTATGTCTGACTATTATCAACGGAGATCACCTGAAGGCTACATTGGCAGTACTTTTAACCCTTTCACTGCCACACGACAGAAGGTTAACCCTTTACTATCACACAACCGGCTGTCGTGTGGCAGTGAAAGGGTTAAATACACAAGAATCTGTCCCGCGGCGTGAGTGGACCCACTGTCTGTGAGTGACTCTGCTTTGGTACAATCACATTCCCCATCCACAGTCTGCGAATCAGAGGCAGAGTAGGGCGGGTCTTCACAGCACGTCATGTGACATATGCGCCAATCGTGTGACAGCGGGGCTCCGTCGTTATAGCGTCGTCTGCACGGAGAATTCCACCCCAAAACGCTCGTCTAAACGTAAAATTTAAAGTGAAACCGCAAGATGACTTTTGCGGTTTCTGTTCACAAAACGCTCGTCTAAACGTAGCCTGAGTCTATGGAGATGTTCCCCTTCTTTGCAGGGCTATAACTTTTTAAATTGTATTGCTAAATTGACATTACTATGGCCCATTCAACGTCAAGTATCTATCGTTTAGGATGTAGCAACGTTCTACTTTTTCATTCACATATTCATACTAAAATACGGTCTAAAGTATAAATATGTTTTTATCGTTTTTTTGATCGGTTTGATACCGATTGACGTCATATTAAAACTTTCAATTGTACAAGGTCCTAAACGTCCTGCCTCATCATCTGCTGGTGACCGGAGGGGGGGGGGGGGGGTTTATAAGTCCGTGGCCGACGTTAAATCATTCATGGAGTATGGGCGATACATAGATCACAGCAGTTTATATGGATCATAATATTCACCGCATCTTCCTCTGACCGTTGGGTGGTCAGCGTGGAGCAGAAAGTTCGCGATTATGGGATGTTGATATATGCGATCCATTTCCAGGTTGTATGATAGTATATACGTCCAAATCATGTTGTTTATCGAGTCATTGGCAACGGATCGCTGTCCAGTGTGTCGAGCTGGAGTCCCGCTAACGATAGCGAGTGCCCGGACCGAATATGGATGAGCACCACTTCCTGTTTGGGCGATCCGCCGATCGGCCACCAGATGGCGCTCTTGAACCGTTGGAGAGTTGAGAGGATATCAACAGGAGATCCCAAGTCTCCGTGGGTGAAATATGATTGCCATCACAGATTTTTGAAATATTGATCTCAAAGACGCCTTACGGCGTCATTGGCAGATTACGCATGGCGGAGAATGACGTGGTAACATGTCATTGGCGAATAAAGGGTTAATACAAATAGACCTCCTATTCACTGTAAAGTGCCACGTTTTGATATATTGAGCTTTAAACTTCAAGTACATTTTTTTGGAACTCACAACACAACACGCAACCTAAAACCCCTTCCTCTCCCAAACCGTTTCTACAATTGTTTTATGTTGCATGATGATCATGAATTCATTTATTATTATTTTTTTTATATATATTTGAATATCAACATTATCTGTCCATCCTCAGTAATCCTCAGTTTACTATAATATACTCCTGACTTCATCGTCTTTCCAAACGCGCACACACAGAGAAAGGGAGTGCCCCCCCCCCCCATTCCCTAGTCTCCACTTTCTGCTGTTCTCTCTATTAAAGCCATATGAAATCCGCGTTCACGTAATCGCGGACGGAATCACGGAATTGACCAATAAAAATGGAATCAACTGCAAATGTGGAATATTGTAGAATTTGGCCTAATCTGGACTGAAATTCTGTTTTGGGTGGAACGTTTGTTGCAAAGCAAACATGACCGGGGAGGCGGGGCCCGCTGCGTGTTAAACACAACACAGCAGTGTCCAAGCGTCTCGCTGCTTCAGTGTTAATGTCGTCAAGAAGCTAAGAAATTCCGCAATAATCCCTAAATTCAGAGCAGAGCAGTATCCTAATGACTTTTATGCCTCCGGCGATACGGTGTTTTGCAAATTCTGTCAACGTACCGTGGACTGGACCTGCAAAAACACATGCGACACTATTGTGATTAAATAGCTATGTAACGTTACAGTACATGGGACTATAGATGGAAATGATAGCTTCTAGCTAAATCTAGTGCACCCATCTATTTGTTTAATGCAAACGATTGTCATTACACACACTGTCCTTTATTAACGAAATAAACTTAAATAGCTATGTAACGTTACAGTACATGGGTATAGATGGAAATGATAGCTTCTAGCTAAATCTAGTGCACCCATATATTTGTTTAATGCAAACGATTGTGATTAAACACACTGTCCTTTATAAACGAAATAAACTAAACTAAAGGTGCCTAAATTATGCATTACTATATTTCATCACAATATAATAGATATAGCTAGGCTACTGACATTGTCATTGTGATAATGTCAGTAGTAGCTGTATCTATTGTTTACACTTGAAATGTGTATTATTTTGTGCATTTTTATTTTTTCACAATATTATTCGAAAAATATTGTGTAAAATTGAACTGTATTTCTGAGTTGCAGCACTTAAAAACATTAAATGGACTGTTATATCTTATTCAATTGTGGACATTTATTCATTCCCACTTATTAGACACTATTTATGATGGTAAAATGAGCATAAAAAGCTAAATACAGAATTCTGAAATATTAAAACGGTAAAAACGGAATTTGGTAAAACATTTTATGGAATTTGGAAAATAATAAAACGGATTTCATATGGTTCTACTCTCTATGGCTCTGCCTCTGATCAGGATTAGCTTGTTAGCTTACGCTAACGTAACATTAATTTATAAGCGACGATGCAAAGCATGTTGGATGCATTTGACCCGTTGTGAAAAAAAACAGCACAGACTTATTTCGGGTCGCAAAATAGGTGGACTGCTGTGTAGCCCTGCTCTGCTTTAATGCCAGCAGACATTAGCACGGACTGGGCGGATACGACTCGCCGAGTTGCCACGACATTTTCAAAATAAGAGTATCGATATGAACCGAACGTTGTTAGCTGCCGGAGCCATAGATATTATAGCTGGAGCTGCGCTTGGGGCAGAAATGAGACCCGCCACAGGATTTTCAAAATAAGAGTGTCGATATGAACCGAATGCCTATCGCACCAGTGCTACTGAAGTAAATCCATTCATCGCACAGACCGATGTTGCTGTAGCACGTGCAACATATATCTTGCACTGTACAGCCCTGATAAATAAAACAGATTGTACAATTAACACCCTAAGCCCCCTCCCTCACCACCCATCACAGCCACGATCCCCAACCCTCGAGAGCCCCAAGTCCGGTACCCCGGCGAGCCAGAGAATCATGCCACTTTAACACCCCGACCCGCCAAGGGCCCCCCCCACCCCTAGCCTGTGACACAAGAAAACAATTTGAAGTTATAAGCAGTTTCGGGAGGAGGGATTCATGACCAATGACAAGGCACCCCATCATGCCAATAGACCTATCTCAAACCCTGCCCCTTTTCTTGATCCTCCATTCACAGCTGTCGCTTACCTCTGACTTCCTCGTACAAAGAAAAAAGGGCAGGGTTTTGAGACGGGTCCATTACGCATGGTTATCCGCTAGGGGTGTAACGATGCATCGATTAATCGAAATGCATCGATTCTAATGTGTTCGATTCGATGCATCGATTTGAATATGTTAGAATCGATTATAATCTAAATTTATCGAAATAAAAAAATGTATTTTTTATTATGTATATATATTTTTTTTGTGTATTGTTTTTATTGACCTATAGTCCATTCATGCTGAGTGAATCAGTTCCCCCAGCCACATTTGTGTATTCAAAATTTTTTTGGGAATTAACTGATAGAAAATGTATCGAATCGTCAAATGAAGAGATTTCATGATGCATTGAATCGTTGCCTGAAGAATCGTAATCGAATCGTTGTGAGGTTGAATCGTTACACCCCTATTATCCACCCATTATTCTCTTTCTCCATTCTTGCATCAGGAACAAATTACCTCTCTCACCCACATTACCACTGGAGCCGGGACCAAGAATATTATGACCCATCTCAAACCTCACCCTCTTTTCTTGGTCAAACTTAGTTTGTCTGAAGGAAGAAATCAAGAAAAGAGGGCGTAGCTCGAGATGGGTAAATTCTGACTCTTTTGACAAGGTCACGGTTTAGTGTTACCCTCATTTCAAATTCACCCCCCAGTTCGCATTGGATTCTCTATAAGCCTTGACTAATCGACTATGTATGGATTCACAAAAAGAATGCCAGTAATTAAATGCACAAGTAGCTAAAGTCAAGTTTTTTTCATTCTCATATTTAGGGAACTCCAGTTGATCGAGCCAAAATGAAATGTAAGTATTGATTAAATGTTGTGCATGAGGCAGTCTATAAGCCTGCTTGTTGTCTGAAAGAGATGATTTAAGACCTGTATCTATTAATTAGGGCTGTCTTAAATACTTCGAAGCTTCGAGGCTTCGTTCGATGGCACAAGCTTCGAACATAAAAACATCAAAAATCTTGCGCCTCCATTCCAATGAAACGAAAGTAAGCGGCGCCTCGACTCCACCTCTCTACAACAAGCACGTGGAGATTATCTGTGTTGAAAACAACAAGGACATGTGCAGCAGACGTCGACGAAGAAGTCATCAGACGTGTGGTTACACTTTAAAATATGCAAAGACAATGCCCAAAAAGCAGAGTGCCAGATATGCCAGAAGAAAATGGCATATCACAACTCTACAACAACTTTGTCAAATCACCTAAAAAACGTAAGTATCGTTGTACACGACGGCGACGCCACACAAAACATTAATAAGGCTATGCCTATGCTGCTATGACTAATGTGTTACCAAGTTGGCTAATTTAATTGTAATCATCTGCTTTTGTAGGTGCATTGTCTGATATAATTATAAATAATAAAATATAATATAATTGTTTGCTTGATAGACGAAGGTTGCAACATAATTATGTAATGTCATGTCGTTGGCTGTGAGAGCAGCCCCACTGCACCCAGGCAGCGCAGCCGAGTGAAACCTTGTTGGCAGTCACGAAAGGGGCTACTTAATTAATTAATCCAATCCACTTTATTTATAGAGCACATTTAAAAACAACAAAGTTTACCAAAGTGCTGTACAAGTCCCACAACATAAGATAAAAAAATATATATATTTTTTCTCTCGAAGCTTCGAATTAAAATCGAAGCTCGGCCCCGAAGCTTCGATTTTCCAAAAAAAGCTTCGAAGGTCAGCCCTACTATTAATAGTATTGAAGGAGAACCTTCCTGCTAGCAGCTTGTGCACTGTGCACCTCCATGATGATGATTGACTAGATACCTGTGCCCTACCTGGTGAGCAAAGAGCAGAATTCTCATCATCTGTAGGCCCATTAACACTTTCAGTGCCCATGACGTCATATGACGTTTTATCAGCCCAATGCCTGAATGCCCACGACGTGTATTAGCGTTTTATTTTTTTATTAGCGATCTGATTTCATATTTCATCAACCGAGTCTCCCGTTGGTACAGCAGCTCCTCCAGCAGCTCAGAATGGAAAAAAGCGCCCCCTATCGTCTATCCCTGAGTAACTGCACGTCAGTCGCTTAGACTGACCTGGGATCAGTCGATATGTAGAGGCGGAGCCAGCTGGCTCCCTGAGCTGGCAAGCTGTCTGCTCAACATGGAAGTCATCGCGGGACGGGAATCAGCCTGGAATATATATTCACAGTAGCCAATCGATAGTAGACAGTAGTGATCGATTTTTGGAATGGCGATCAGGAATTGGAATGATCTTTTTGGAGAACATCTGATCTGAGGTAAGGAATCTATTTTACAAGTCTTGGGATAGTCAGAGTTGTATTCACTGAGATCTGAGCGTTTGCCCTATGTGTGTGTGCGCGATCGCTGATGAGGAACTCAGATAATCGATTTTCAGCTTGCAGCCCCAGCGTGCATACGTACACAGTCACATATACTATCGATAATCTAGCGTTTATTTGAAAAACTATTCATAAATAGGCCGAAAAATGACAACGTTTTTGTGTATTCTAGAAGATTCCAGTAAACGTCTTTTATCATGGAATCTTTTTATTTTACTTGAAAACGAGGGTTTTTCAAAATGCTATAAAACGAAAATGAACCGATAAAAAAACAATCCGCTTCGACAATGTTGACTGGAAAACGAGTCATTGATAAGCGACGGGCAGATTAGACACATTAAAACATAGATTAGGTGTTATTAACGCTAACATTGAAGTGGATGGTGGGCATTCAACCGGTAAATCAAGGTTAAGCTTGGGCTCTGAAAGTGTTAAGGGCAGATGGAGATGCGACAGGGTAGCATGGAGCTGAAATTAGAGCAGTAAATTACTGTGTACTACAGTACATTTGTTCAAGGCAATTGTGTTTTGTAACTATTCTAGTACTTGACGCACTAATGCATCAAGTCTACCACAATTAAAATATATTTCTGTGTGTGCCAGCTGATCTGTCTGTCTCAGCTGATGTCACTGCAACTGATGAAACACACAGAGGTAGTTGCGCACCTGAGGCTGGATTCGAGATGAAGGTGGTGGGTACAGAATATCCAATGGATGAAGAGCCTTGCTCCTGCTCAGCAGTTTTAGGCAACATTCCCGAGGACATTCCCAACATTCTCCAATTCTTGGAGCTCCTGGTAGAGACCATCTCACAGAGGTCCAGCTGTCCAGCTGTCTCCGAAGACTTCAGTTTGGAGATCCTGCCTGACAACTGCTCTGCTGTGGTGACGTTCCATAGTCGAAAAGGTAGATATTTTGTGTGTGTAAACCTTAAACCTTAAGCCATTACTTACTTATAGAATGATTAATTGAAACCCATTACATTTTCAACTGGGAAAACGTCAACTTCCTTTGTCATCTGTTGAATGAATGCATTTGATGATTACAAATCACACATAACGCTGCACTGCAGTAATGACATACAAATTCACAGAGGATAAAAACACAAAGCCCCAAAGTAGGGCTGGGCGATATATCGAGTATACTCTATGTATCACGGCTTGTTCTACATGAGATGTAGTAAATTACTATATCGTGAACATCGAGTATATGTTGTCACGTTGCGGCTGAGATGAGACTTGCTTTAGCGCAGAGCTGTCCTCTCATTTCATTATAGACACATGACCAGCGCGGACCTTAAATTACATGCAATTGTAATTTCATTAGACAGACCAGCGCGGACCTTTAATGACATGCAATTTAATTGACACGAGCAATGGGCTAACGTTAGCTGCTAACCAAGTTATCCATGAGGAATAGCCTAAGCTAACTAGCGTTAGCTGCTAACCCTGGAAAACGCTCAAAGCGGACTCCACAACACTAGTTCCATTTGTGAGGAAAGGGGGGTGGGTTATATTGACAACGCTTGACAACAGATGTTTAAACATAACTTCATATTTATTGGTTATTCGTTTCTTTATCATCCAGTTTCCATCTCCGTGTGTTAAACTCTTCCTGTTTACATTAGAGTGTGACATCACCTACGGCAGCTTAGACGATCAAAACGCAAACCTAGAACATTGAATGTTTTGTTCATTCATGATCAAATTGTTCTGAATCAAGATATATTTTTCTGTTTTAATCTAATCTGACAAGTCGCTGTCTTGCTCGCTCCAACTGCTTTTCCCCATTTCTTCATGTGTGACGCTCTAGCTTGCTCTAGCTGGCAAGCAGGCCAAGAGGATGCTTAAAAACAGCATTTAAAAGTGAACTGTATCCTTCCAGTGACATCCTTGAAAATGAAAAATAGTGCTTGGAAAAGTAATTAAAAGTCCTTTAATTTCATTTTGCAATGTCTGGGAATCCTGGATCAATGAAATTAAAAAGGGTGTTATAGATTTCAAGGTTCAAGGTCATCTTTATTATTAAAACAAGGTAGTAGCCTGGTATATATAGACGGTAAAAACAGTACACACAAAAGTAGATTTGCACAACAAACAAAGGCATAACAATTATATATGTATGATAGTTTGTTAAATTAATAAATGTCAATAAATGTTGACTTATTGTATCTTACGCCTTATTCTTGTTCTTGACAGAAAACACTGCTTTCATTGCAAGTTGTCCCAGGAACAAAACCTTCAACAATAAGGGGATATCTGTCCGATCTCTAGAAGTGACAACCAAAGTTAGAATTGAAGACATATCAAATCTTGGCCAAGACCACCTTCACCTGTATTTTGACACAGAAGGCATGGATGTGGAAAGTGTTCTGCTCAGTGACGAGGAACAGTGTGCTATCATCACATTTACAAATCCCAAAGGTAGTATAATTATGATTTTTCTCATAATGATACTTTCAGTATGAATTCTAAATAATGGAATTGTATATAATGGTCTGATAATAAAAAATATGTACGCTTTTTTTACTAGCTGTACACAGAGTCATCGAAAAGAAGCATTTCATTAAAAAGAAACATATCAAAGTGTTTCCTTTTTATGAATCTTTGGGAATGGCCCTCTACGGCAAAGACAGACCTACACTCAAACTCCCAGCTGCCTTTTCTGAGAGTGTTGATCCTGCTATTTGCAGATGCCTTCATGATAAGCATGAGGTTGCAGAGAAAATCCACAAAGATCTGGAGAAGTATTTCTGCAAAGTAGACTTCCAACAATCAGCTGTTTGTTTAAGCCCTCTACCTTCACTATTACAGCAAAAGGGAGTCAAGGCCAAGGACATCACAGACTGGGCACGTGCAGCGAAGACTGCCTTTGCGCATGCATTGTCAAAGTTCAAATCTCTCCAGTTTCAGGTTGAGTCATCTGCATGGGAAGAATCCGAAAGAGAGATCAGAGAGGCACTGTTGACAGAGGCTGTGGTTGTAGTTGCTGATGAAGACAACGGTGCCTTGTCAGTGGCTGGCCTTGGTGATGACTTGAACAGACTGGAGACGCCTCTTCGGGACATGTTAAATGGGATCGCCAAGCGGGTTCAGAGGAAGAATTCGGGCAAAACGGAAGAGTTTAAATTGTCGCCATCTACTTACCACATCTTGTTGCAAAATGGCCTTCAGGACCAGATATTACATGAATACCCCGAGGTTATCATGTCATACAATAAGGAGCGGCAGACTTTCGTCTCATCTGGCTTAACTGAAGAGGTGTGTGGTGCAACCAGAAAGATGATGGGTGGAGTGCTGGCACTAAAACGACAGATGTTAGAAGTGGATGACTTTGTGCTGGAGTTTCTGAAGGGTGAAGATCAAGAAAGGCTTACCAGCTCTCTCCTCACATCTAAGGGAATACATGCAGTACTTGAGATAACTGAAAACGCAGTGCAGCTCCTTGCTGCTTCAGACAATGTGCTGAATGATGCTAAGGATGAACTGAAAACCCTGCTGATCTCTCAATATATTCATCTTGAAGATAACAGTATCATGAAGATGTCAGAGTGGCAGGACCTGCTCACTGATTTGGAGGATGCCACCAATAATTCATTCAGGAAAATTCAGATATCTGCTACTGTGCCAGGTCAAAAAGTAGTGGTGTCAGGCTACAAGGATGATGTTGAGTCAATTCACAATAAACTTAAAGACTTTTTACAGCAGAATGGTAAAGTTGAAGAAGTTATTGTGGTCACACCTGACACCATTGTCAATTATATTGAACAATATAAACAACATGCTTGGTTAAACCAAGTGAAAGATGGAGTGGTTGTTTCCTTCAACAATGAAGCCATCTGCCTAAGTGGTTCCAGAGCTAATGTCACAGCTCACAAGGACTTGATTAATCAAGTTGTCTCTTCAGTAGTCCTCGATACTCTGAAAGTCTCCAAGCCTGGAGCAAAGAAGTTCTTCCAGGATCAAGAAACTACATACGTTTCATCAGTCATGGCGAGTACTGGATGCTTGGTCCAGTTAGTTGATGAGCTTGATTTGTCCCTTGGACGCCTGGACCAAGCACAGGATTTGTCCCCTGGACCAAAGATCCCAAAACTCGCATACCAGCTTCAGACAACCGATGGCGTAGAAGTAGCCGTTTGTAAGGCTGATCTATGCAGCTACCCAGTAGATGCAGTCGTCAATGCTTCTAATGAAGACTTTGATCATGGTGCAGGCTTAGCAGCAGCACTCCTGAACGCTGCTGGCCCTCAGTTGCAGAAAGAATTAGACAAACTAAAAATACAGGGGGGACGGCTCAAGCCAGGAGACTGCGCTGTGACTGGTGCAGGGGGACAGCTTAGCTGTAAACTAATCATCCACGCAGTAGGACCCCACTATAATCAGGCAGACTCGCAGAAGGCTGTGGGGCAGTTGATCAGAGCTGTCAAAAGAAGTCTAGAACTTGCAGAACTGCACGGCTGCCCATCAGTGGCTCTGCCTGCCATCAGCAGAAACCTGGGGTTTCCTCTTGACTTGTGTGCAGACACTATCGTCAAAGCAGTAAAAGACCACTGTGAAGATCATTATGGGGAAAACACCCTGAAGAGGATACATCTGGTGGACGGTGAGGACGGTGCTGTTCTGGCTATGGAGGCAGCTGTGAGGAAGGTTTTTGGAAACCAAGGCATCAGTCATTCTCAACAGAACCATCCTACAGACACTACCCAGTCTCAGCATGTTAGAACGGCTCAGAGGCAGGCCAACTCTGACCAAGTGCTGACCAAAGAGGGGCTGTGCATTACCCTGAAGAAGGGGAATATCGAAGATGCCACAGTAATTGCAGCTTTTTATTATCTTCAAATTGGTCTCAGCTAGTTAAAAACCTTAATATTCCCAGGGGGATTAACCTTTTATATGATGAGCTATTGATTGTTTCCTCTGGGGTTTTATTATAACATTGTCTTGTAAGGATTTTAAGGCTGACCTAAATGTATGAAAGAATCTGACATATATTAAGCTACATGGAACTGAAAACATTTTTCTTTCATACATTTTAGACTCAGGTGGTTGTGAACACTGTGGGTGAAAACCTCAACCTGAATGCTGGAGTAGTTTCAAAGGCCATTCTCCGTGCTGCTGGAAATAAACTTCAGGACTTGATCAACAAAAAGCAAACCGTAGGAAAAGCCGGCGATGTCATCATTACTGATGGCTGCCAGCTGTGCGACAAAGTCTTTCACGCCATTGCCCCTCAGTGGGACAAGGGACAAGGCACTGCTGAGAAGGTAAAGCTTTTATCTTTTAGAACTAAGCTTGTATTTTAATTTTTCAATTATAGTGCTTAGAAAGTACAATATAAAGGAAAATGCATTTAGCACCTTTTACAAACTGCTTAATTGTAAGACAATAAGGCTGATCATGAATTATACATATAAGGCAATCCCTATGCATTCAATAGTTATTTAACTGGGTCTGAAGTAGCAGAGTGATGATAGGGCGGAAAAACATGTGAGTAAGCATTTTGATATTAAAGCCATGTGTAGAATTTTTGCTCTATTTTCGTGACAGCACAAAGCTAGCTAGCTAGCTACCTTACACTAGGCAAATTGGCAATTCCATTGGGTGCAAGGATAATTCGTTCTGCCTGCACCAGTTTGGTAATTTTGTGGCTCAAAATTAAAGCAATTGAGATGGATGGGCTGGTGCAGCCGGGAGGGGGTGTCTATAAAGATTTGCTGGCGCAATGCAATTTGGATATGAAATTACACCTGTGCTCTGCTGACCCAGATGCCATCTGAGCTCAAATACTGGGGCTCTGTTGCTTTAACCCCTTAAGCCCAATCGACCTGGTACCGGGTTGAGATTTATTTCATGTCATAAATAGATCAATACAGTCCGTTTGTGTTTCCTTTTCAAATGTAGCCAAGAGTAAAGACCCTAACCCTATCAAAACAGCAGTAAATGTATATTTTCAGCACTGTTTGTTTACCAATGATTTTAAGTAGGGATGTTCGATATTGGCTTTTTTACCTATACCGATATTGTCCAACTCTTAATTTCCGATACCGATATCAACCGATACCGATATATGCAGGGTTTCCCCCCCAAAAAAAGGAATAATTTCAGGTAATTAACATTACATATCTCTTGTCGTGGAATTAACGCAACATTATGCATACTTTTGACAATAAATAAAATCAGAATTTGTTCTTACCTGCTTGCCTGGGTAAATAAAGGTTAAATAAATGTTAAAAAAAAACGATACCGATAATTTCCGATATCACATTTTAATGCCAATATCGGACATCCCTAATTTCAAGTGTTATTAGATAAATATGAGCTTATAAAAATCTCTGCGCATTGCATCAGAAACCGGATGATTTAGATGCGAGGAAATGACGCCGTCATGAAATCGTTGTAGTCCTAAGAAAGAGGAGACCCAGGGCTTTCGATGGACGTCGAATTTACTACACTACCCAGCTCACACCAGCCACTGTCAAAGTTGTAGCCGGCTGACATGAAAATAAAATATTGGCATTATTTTCATGATCATATCTCACGGGTGGAACAAACCTGAACATTATTGCCATAAAATAGAACGTAGTTAGTTTCTTTACCTTTCTGTGAACGTCTAGCAAAAACCGCATTGCAATCTGATGAAAAATGGCGGAGCTATTTACATTATAAAAAGTAACTGTACTTACAGTAGATTTCATTCACGTTTTTGCTGCCCTGTCGGGGGCGCCTGGTGGTACTAAATCCAGATTGAACTCTGCCATTGGAAAGGGGAGATTTGGCCCAATCCATAGATGTGTGACATGGCCATAATAAGGTAATTTATAGGCCTTATATTCTATATTCGTATTTCAAATTTTGTCCGGATGGCAAAATTTGGTACTGTATCTACAAAGCCCCCTGTAAATCATCTGCCCTTATTAATTTGCTTAGATTTTTTTTTTACACTTTGTTTGAAGGTGCTGAATGAGCTCACATCTGGTCAATGTTAGCATGGTGTTATTCACCGTCAAAGATGAAAAAATAAAAGGGAAAAAAAGAAAATGTATATTCTCCTTTACTTACTTTTGGGGCAGCATAGGCCGTCGACAACAGTTCACCAGGGTCCTCTGTCCTATGCTTTGCTTTCCAGCTGTTTCCATGTCAGTCCGCTCTCTGTGATGTCTGTCTCCAAGTCCCTGCACCAGGTGTTCTTGGGCTGGCCTCTTTTCCTATTGCCTTGGGGCCCGGGGGTTCCATCTAAGGGCCTGTCTGGTGGTGCTGGTGTTTGGTTTGCGTAGTGTGGCCGATCCATCCCCACTTTCTTCTCTTGATTTGTTCTTCCACTGGTTGTTCGCCCGTTCTCTGCCAGAGATTGTTGTTGCTGATGGTATCTGGCCATATTCTCCTTTTGGTTCATTACAATTTACTCAAGCCTAGTAACAGACACAATATTTCTGACACTGGGAATACATTCCCTGAGATCCATAGATGTCCCTAGATACAAAGAGCATGCAAATGGACCTTGTAGAAGTGGAGCAATCTTCCATTTACTTAGGTATGTATTTTTAGGCGAAAGGAGGTTTAAGAGGTTAATAGCCTATTTGATAGCCTAGAATCTCACAAGAATATGTGACCAGGTATGGACTTCAGGGTCATGTTGAGGGATCTTAATTTTTTTTTTTTTTTTACATATTATGAAAGTACAGATTCATACCTTCAAAATAAGCCATCACTTGAACATTTTGGTGGGATACTTTGCAAGCTACTTCCTATGATTCATGGTGATTATCACAAAACGTATTCAGAGATAATAGCCTTCAAGAGACGAGCAGGCTATTCAGTGACAATAGTGAAACAACTACAACACTACCCAGAAGTCATTGTAATCCATGGCCCCCCTCTCTCTAGGGCAATTAACACCTGGCAGCTTTCCAGTCTGAGGCTCTTTGTTATTACAATGAGTCTGGTGACTGGTAGTGGTAGTGAAAGGGACCCTGATAATAAACAAGAAACTTAATCAAGTTTCAAGATTTTATTAGCATTTAAAATAACACGAGATAAAAATAGACATGCTAAAGTCAATGTTCAATGTTCTGATGGCCTCTCCAGAAGCATTTAGATGTAAATACATGTAGTGTGGTAGTGAAAGACACAACAACTAGGTTAACCTTCTGTAGTCTGGTAGTGAAAGGTTAACCTTCTGTAGTGTGGTAGTGAAAGGGTTAACCTTCTGTAGTGTGGTAGTGAAAGGTTAACCTTCTGTAGTGTGGTAGTGAAAGGTTAACCTTCTGTAGTGTGGTAGTGAAAGGTTAACCTTCTGTAGTGTGGTAGTGAAAGGTTAACCTTCTGTAGTGTGGTAGTGAAAGGGTTAACCTTCTGTAGTGTGGTAGTGAAAGGGACCCTGATAATAAACAAGAGACAAAATCAAGTTTCAAGATTTTATTAGCATTTAAAATAACACGAGATAAAAATAGACATGCTAAAGTCAATGTTCAATGTTCTGATGGCCTCTCCAGAAGCATTTAGATGTAAATACATGTAGTGTGGTAGTGAAAGACACAACAACTAGGTTAACCTTCTGTAGTCTGGTAGTGAAAGGTTAACCTTCTGTAGTGTGGTAGTGAAAGGGTTAACCTTCTGTAGTGTGGTAGTGAAAGGTTAACCTTCTGTAGTGTGGTAGTGAAAGGTTAACCTTCTGTAGTGTGGTAGTGAAAGGTTAACCTTCTGTAGTGTGGTAGTGACGGATAAAAAAACGGATAAATAGTTTTTTTTACCATATTTCTAATATTTATTTTTGATAAATACCAATTAGAAATATCTCGACGAATTACCTCTGAATATGAATCAAAAAAAATATTAAAGATTCGCTCACTAGTTCTACCAGAAACGGAGTTGAGGCGAAGCATTACTAAGCGCTTCTGTAGTGTGGCAGTGAAAGGGTAACCTTCTGTAGTGTGGTAGTGACGGATAAAAAAACGGATAAATAGTTTTTTTTACCATATTTCTAATATTTATTTTTGATAAATACCAATTAGAAATATCTCGACGAATTACCTCTGAATATGAATCAAAAAAAATATTAAAGATTCGCTCACTAGTTCTACCAGAAACGGAGTTGAGACGAAGCATTACTAAGCGCTTCTGTAGTGTGGCAGTGAAAGGGTTAACGCGCGCCTCATCGCGCCCCAGCGCAGTTTACATCAGGGCTCCCACAATAATAAGAATCTCTCTCTCGCTCCGATGAAAAAGCCATTTTTTATCACTCCGTTTCCGTATTAAATTAATTTACTTTTAGCCATTAGGTTGGAAAAAATGCACCCTACCGAAATTCGTTCGCTCATAAAATTCGAACTGTGTTTTAATGGTTTTTAATTAAGTTAAAACACGCGTTTTATAACGGCCGTCAAGGCCTCTTTTTTTTTAATCTTTTTTTTAGACACTGCGTTACGTTGCTTATAACTTATATTATAACATTAAGATAGTGTATTAATAGTGTGTTATTCTCTCTCTGAGAAAGGAGAGCTAATGACGTCTGTGTGTTAACACCTATTAAGTACAGTACTTGGCCCCTGTGGACAGGCCCAAGCCCGCTCGTGTAGTTTTTCTCCTCACTTGGAAGAAAATTTGTGGAACTATTATAACAATAATTACCTCATTTACAAGTTGTATTTAAGTTTGCAACTAAGGGCAAATAAGGGAACACATTAATGACAATTCAAATATGTAAAAAAAATCAAGATTTCGATTTTTAGGATTTTCTGAACAGCAAGACATTTTCTTCATTTCAGAGCACCTCCCCCTTTGCGGATCAAATCGGGTTTGGTCACGGCGGGTCACATATATGGTGCATTCCATTAAAGTCGGAATTAAGAAAAATCTGAGCTACTAGTTAAAGTGCAATGCAATGACCCTCAAAGTCAGAACAAACAATCCTTAACAATTGTGTGTATTGAGCCGTACTGTATTGTACCCATTCTGCAATTAATTAATTAATTAATTAATTAATAAAATTTTCAATCAATCAGGTTTCCTGCCATTGCCCTTGACAAAGATACTGGCATTAAAACTGGAGTTGGTCCCCAGGCACTGCACTATGTGTGGCTGCCCACTGCTCCTAAATGAGCAGTCAAATGATGAGGACTAACAACTTTTCCGAGATGCCGCTATCCAACATCATGTCACACATGTCATTTTCTGTGATTGTCTTATTTTTTGCGGTATTTATCAAAATTGATTTGACAATTACATATCGATACACAGTAAATTTAGCAGAGTACATTTTACTCAAACGGAGTATAATTTTACTCAGTTTGAAATTCTACATGTAATGGCTTTAAAGAGGAGGCATCTACGACATGTCTTGCAGATGTTGAGTGGAATTGTGAGGTGTTGCTTGAACCAGGCGGAGGATAGCGGCCTGGCCTCCATGACGTTCCCTGCCATCGGAACAGGGAACCTGGCCTTCCCCAAAGACCTTGTAGCCTCTCTAGTGCTGGGTGAGGTCCTTACGTTCAGCAGTAACAAACAGCCTAAGACCTTGCAGGAGGTGGTGTTCATCCTTCACCCAAGTGATACACAAACAATCCAGGTAAAGAAACACCCCAGTCTTTGTCATCCAAATCGTAATATGGAAAATGCAGGGTAATATAATTGAGAAAGAAAAATATATATACCCGTAAGCATAGGAATACAAGACTAAAAGGTGCGGTAGGTAATAAAGGTGACACATGTATACTCTATCGATAATGACACAATGCACAATGCGCGTATGTATAATGTACAGATTATATCCTAAATCAACCACATGTACAAATATAAGTCTACTCTGTACAATGTACAATTCTCCATACTAGATAGACACATCATTGTCAGTAAAGCACAATGGTTTGATATTAACATAGTTGTTGAGGCTGTGTTTGTTATGTGCCATGTGTTATGTTCGTGAGATGACGATGACGATGATTCTAATCTCCAGGCATTCAGAGATGAATTTAAGAAAAGATTCACTGCCTCAGGTGGTTCAGCACCAACAACTGCTACACAGAGTAAAGGTGGGGTACATTCAGTTTGATCTTACTCCTACTCTTTTTTTATTTTTTTAAGATTTTCTTTTTTGCGTTTATCGCTTTTTTCTACTGGGCAGTCCAGTAGAGAGAGAGAGAGAGAGAGAGAGAGAGAGGAGGAACGGGAGACAGAGTGGGGGGAAGACATTCGGCAAATAACGACGGGTCCGGGAATCGAACCCGGGTCGGCCGTGCCGCGTCTCAGCGCGTTATGTGGTTCGCCACTGGGGCGCCCTACTCCTACTCTTTTATAAAAATGAAAGTAAAACTATCTGGAATATTGACAATATTAATGAGTATTTTTTAGATATTGGCCAATTAAAAGTTTAGGCGGTAACATATGAGAGGGATGGTATATAGAGTTCTCTGATCAGCACACCAGTGCCAATTAACTTCAATATAGCATGCCCTTGAGTATGTTATTGCTTTCATACTGTATTTTTTTTACATAATCCTTGCAAACATAATTAAGGTTAAACAAAGACCAAGCATTTATTTTATTTAGTCCCCCCCCCCCCCCCCCCCCAACATGGATATAAGAGTTTTGAAAATAAACAAGGCCTTTAACCCCCCCCCCCCCATTCAAATGTAAGTGCATTGTGTTGCATTTGTCAATAAATGTGGTTTCTTAGTGTTCTGTTGCTTATGCTTTTATTTTTTGTTTCCTGCTTTGTCAGGTCCATTCTCAAAAATCACATCAAGCTCTGGAATGCATGAGACACAGATGGGGAATGTGGTCATACAGGTCGCCATGGGAGACATCACCAAGGAGACTAGCGACGTCATCGTCAACTCCTCCAATGAAACGTTCACACTCAAGACGGGTAAACTCTAAAACGTCTTAATCTGTGGCTCAAGTTACTTTTAGAGACTCATGTAAGTACAGTTAGTAGGGGTGGAACGGTACGCATTAGAACCGTGTACCGAACAATACACACATGCCCCGAACCGTGGAGGTCGTACCGAATGGTACGCATTCGAACGTACACCGTTCGGTACGACCTCCACAGTTCGGGGCATGTGTGTATTGTTCGGTTATATAACGTTAGCCTCGAGCTAGGCTAACGTTACGTCTGCAACCCATAACATCCTGGTCCCTGCTGTTGGGACGTACTACCAACTCCACACACCACTGTGGGGGGGTTTATATTCCACATTCCCTTGTAACATCTCCTTTTTTTTTAAGATAACAGTTACAACATTCCTTAGTGCAAATTATTATTAATACAAGAAACCCCATAAACGTCCTTATTTAAAACCCTAATCATCTTTTCTGTGACTTTTACTTTTTGATAAAGTCTAGTGCTGGTTGAGCATTATGCATACTTTATGTTGGCCTTTGTCTATAATGTGGCCACAAAAATGGAAAGGTTTAATAATTTTTTGTTTGCACTGGTAAGTTAATACTTTTTCAGTCAGTTCGGTCTTTGTGTGCCAAACATTATTAAAGGTAAACCTTTTTTTTTACCAAATAAATGAGAACCATTTTTAAATCAGCAATGCCTCCCCTCTTGCTGTACCAAAATCTCTCCTAGCTCTAACCGTCACTGTCAAAATAATGTGCCTGATGTCAAATGGCCTCATTCTTTCAGTTTTTGCATGACTATGTCCTTGAGAATAACTGAAAAGTTGGATTATGTTTAGGCTATATATCTTATGTTGATGTATGGTATTTTTTGGAGTGTTAAATAAACATATTTTTTTTTTAAATAACGTATACCGAACCGTAAACCTAAAACCGTGATCCGAACCATCCATTTTGTGAACCGTTCCACCCCTAACAGTTAGTCAATGTATTAGTTTACTACATTTTCATTTCCTGTGAGAAGTTGACTGTAAATTAGGGATGCACCGAATATTCGGCCACCGAAAATTATCGGCAGAAAATGGTTAAAAAGGCTCTTTCGGCTTTCTTTGACCCGTCTCTCGTAAGCTACGTCATCCCCCGCTAAGAGTCATGGGAGATGTAGTAAATACAACAGTCCTTCCATGTATGAACACTGTGAATTATATACAGTAGCCACTACAGTAACATCATTAAGTCTACTATAAGCTATACTCCCCCTGTGTGTGTCTTTATGTAGATCTTTATGCAGTTTTAAAGCACCTTGGCTTTGTTCTGAATGCACTTTGTTGTAGTTATCCTACAGAGAAAAGAAAATGCACTTGACTTTAATGCACATTTTGTTGTATGCAAAGAGAAAATGTTTAAATTGTACAATCTTTCAGCAGTCAGTCTGGAATTAATGTATGAATTCAAAAGTGCTGAATAAATGTTTTATGGGCCCATACTAGTGATTATTAATATTATTTAAGTAAAGTTTTGCCATAATCATGTCTTTTGCCATAATTACGTAATTACGCATTACTTATAGACAGTAAATTAATTACGTAATTACGCATTACTTATAGACGGTCAATATGGATTTAGATCGAATCATTCAACGTCATTGGCACTAATGGACCTAGTAGAAGAACTGACAAGCATAATTGATAATAAGAAGTTTGCAATAGGGGTCTTCATAGATCTGAAGAAGGCGTTTGACACTATAAATCATGATATTCTGCTACTAAAATTGGAAAGGTATGGGATCAGAGGAGTAGGGCTCAAATGGTTAAAGAGTTACTTAGAACAAAAACAGTTTGTGCAGTTGGGCGAGTACAGGTCCACTCAGTCAAACAATCTGTGGTGTGCCGCAAGGGTCAATTCTGGGCCCGAAACTATTCATACTGTATATAAATGATATAGGTAATGCGTCTAGAATATTGAAAAATTAAATTTTTGCTGACTATACAAATGTCTTCTGTGAGGGAGAGAACCTCCAAATGCTTTTAAAGAATGTCGCAGCTGAGCTATTCAAGCTGAAAGTGTGGTTTGATGTAAATAAATTATCATTAAATATAAAAAAAATAAAAATCATGATATTTGGTAAACGTGATATACAAGTAAATACACCGGTTGAACTAATGATTGATAGTATTAAACTGGAGAGGGTATTTGAGAATACATTTCTGGGTGTGATAATAGACCACAAACTCAACTGGAAACCTCATATCAAATATGTCAGGACTAAATTGGCACGGAGTGTTGGTGTTTTATGCAAGATAAGACACATTCTAAACCAAAAAACACTGTATACACTGTACTATACACTCTTCCTACCATATATGAGCTACTGTGCGGAGGTGTGGGGTAATACCTACAAAAGCACTCTACAGCCAATATGCACCATGCAAAAAAAAGCAATAAGAATAATCAACAATGTAGGATATTATGAACACACCAATAACTTATTTATAAAGCTACAAGCATTGAAATCTATGGACCTAGTGGATTTCAAAACTGCCCTCATTGTATACAAAGCCAGATACAAACTAATCTCAGGCAACATTCAAAAATGGTTCAGAGACAGGGAAGGAGAATATAACTTAAGAGGGAGAGGGAATCTTAAACAACCAATGGTACACACCACGCTGAAAAGCATGTGCATATCGGTGTGTGGAGTGAAGTTGTGGAATAATTTACCTGAATACATCAAACTGAGTAAACATGTGGCACAATTTAAAAATCAGCTAAAAAGATACACATTAGAGAAATACAGAAATGAGTAATGAGGATAAACAAAGTTATGCTATATTGTGTTATGTAGTGCTGTTAGATCCTGATCAAACTGGCCAGTATCACGTCTTCGTCTGTTTGGCCCTCCATCCAATTCCTCTGCGTTGTGTCATTTTAATGGTCCTGACTTCTCCTATACTGGCATATAAGATCCTTATCTCTCCCCGTTAGTACAATCCGCAAACCATAATAAATCTCCACCTCCGTAAGAATTCGACACTCCGACAACGTGAAATACCTTATGAGGAAAAGCGTTGTTTTATTGCTATAAACAGAAACCTCAGCTCAGATGTTAACAGATTGTATTGTCCTTGAAGAGTCTATTATAATGATCTTTCGGTGTGTTCAGTCTATCTAATGATCTTTCAGTCCAGTCTATTGTCCCTCTGTCTCTCAGTCCAACAGTGGTCAGGCCTGTTCGTTAGCCAAGACCATCCTCGTGGTAGCCGAAGCTAATGATGATGTGGCATTCTCCCTTCCCCCCCCCCTCCGTGGTGGAGGAGAGAGAGTCTCTCCTGGTTCCTTCCCTCTTAGTCTCAGTCAGATTTTAGTCTGCCTTACACCCGGAAACACCGTTCGATTTATAGATCTTCGTCGTAGAAACGATAGCCCCGCCCCTCTTCTGGTTGGCAGGGCGACGCGCTGTCATGACAACCGCGTTTAACCTTTACACACACTTCAAAACGTCTCATTCACTGTTGCATTAAAGAGGTCACCCCTCTCCCTCGCTCTTATCTTTGTTCTTACAAGGAATTCATAACAAACTCTCGCTGGCAGTGTGCCTCACAACAATCACCCTGCTCTACCGAACCACGGTCTCCTGCTTCCATGCACATTTCGATCTCACCGTTTTAGCTGTGGTCATTTCCCCCCCAATCTATACATCACATACATTGAAAAAGCACCCCAAATCCTTCATAGTGCTGTACTATATTCACTGCTGTCAAGTGAATAATTTTTTATTTATTTTTTATATATATAAGTAAAAGTATATTCTATATTGTAATATACTAAATTATGTTATATCTAGTAAAATGAATGGAAGAACGAATATAAATGTAAGGGGGTAGGGATCAATAACCTTAGCTTCCCTCTACTCCTTTTTTGGACATGTCTGCTAACCAAACACATTGCTCTTGACCTTTTGTTTATAATTCCTTTTTCTTTTTTCTTTTTTTTGTATGTTTTTTTTTTATTTGTTATGATTGTTTGGTTTGACGGAACAAGATACCGTGATTTGTTTGGAGGAAATGGAGAATTACATGTTCAAAAATAAACTTTTCATTCATTCATAATCGGGTAGCTAAAAAAAAAAACATTATATTTATATTATTCATTTTCGGCCATTCGGTTTTCAGCCAACTGTTTCCTATTTTCGGTATCGGTTTAGGCCAAGAATTTGGTGCATCCCTACTGTAAATGCCTTTACCATAATTGTAAACATTGGTTATATTAACCCTTTAATTGCCAAGGACGACTTAACACGTCATTCTCCGCCATGAGTAATCTGCCAATGGCGTCGTACAGCGTCTTTGAGATCAATATTTCAAAAATCTGTCATGGCCATCATATTTCACCCACGGAGACTTGAGATCTCCTGTAGATCTCCTCTCAACTCTCCAACGGTTCAAGACCGCCCCTGTGCCTCAAATAGATTGCTATCAGCTCTATCTTTAATCTTTCAAAATGTTCAGTTGCTATCGCTATTAGCTCTATCTTTAATTTTTCAAAATGTACAGTTGCTATTGCATGCACTCATCTGTGTTCCACTACACACATGAGTGCATGCTTACCAACTGTCTGTCTGCAACACTACTATCACCAACATCTAAGAAGGGAGATCCCCCCTTGAATGGCCCTTCTAAGGTTTCTCTCCTCCACACTGCCTGTGGAGCTTTTTTCCCTATTGTTAGGTTTTAGTGAGTTTTTCCTTACCTTCGCGTGGGGTATGTCTGGGAGTGCTTGCATTCTTTAATTTATTTGCATCCATCTAAAAATGTTTGCACCTTATGGTGTTCTTGTTCTGTTCTTGACTTATTGTTATGTTTTCTTCTTGACTTGTTTAAAGAAGATCTGTACGGCCCATGGGGACATTAACGTGTGTTGTCGGGCCCTATAAATAAATTTGATTTGATTTGATTTGGTGGCCGATCGGCGAATTGCCAAAACCGGAAGTGGTGCTCGCCCATATTTCGTCCGGGCACTCGCTATCGCTAGCGGGACTCCATCTTGATACACTGGACATCGATCGGTTGCAAATAACTCGATAAACAACATGATTTGGACGCATATAGTATTATACAACCTGGAAATGGATCGCATATATCAACATCCCATAATAGCGATCTTTCTGCTCCACGCTGATCACCCAACGGTCAGAGGAAGCCGCGGTTTGTTTCAGCGTGTTTGATTATTATTAACCGTATAATCTGCTCTGATGTATATATCGCCAATACTACATGAATCATTTAACGTCGGCCACGGACTTATAAACCCCCCCCCTCCGGTCACCAGCAGATGATGAGGCATGATGTTTAGGACCTTGTACAATTGAAATTTTTTATCTGACGTCAATCGGTATCAAACTACATTTGATGATCTAATATGTATTTGTGTCTATAACTCACGTTCTATGGAATGCTGCAGAAAACGATAAAAACATATTTATACTTTAGACCATATTTTAGTATGAATGTGTGAATGAAAAAGTAGAACATTGCTACATCCTAAACGATAGATACTTGATGTTGAATGGGCCATAGTAATGTCAATTTAGCAATACAATTTAAAAAGTTATAGCCCTGCAAAGAAGGGGAACATCTCCATAGACAAATGGAGCTGGCAGAGGACGGTATAAGATCAGAATAATCCCTGGCAGATAAAGGGTTAAAACAAGAGGGGTGACATCAAGACTACTGGTATGGTAGCTTAAATTTAGAGAAGTTTGGAATGATCAAAATGCTGTTGGTTCTAATTCCTGAAACGGCTGGAAAATTGTGGAGAAAGGCGTCTCCTCCCTCAATATTGAACCTCAGATCTAGGGCTGGGCGATTAATCGATATTATCGATTAATTCGAATGAATGATTTAGGACGATTTTGAAAAATGTTATCGATTTTCTAAACAAAAGTCACCTTTTATTTGACAAAGTGATGTTTGGTGAAAGTTAGATTTGCACTTTATTAATCCCAATAGGGAAATTCATTCTTGTTTGATGATCAAGAGGCACCTTTTATTTGTTTTAAGTGAAGTTTGGTGAAAAAGCAAGTTATTGCACTATTAATCCCAATAGGGACATTCATCTTTGTTTAACTCTTTGATCGCCAGGCTTAAATTCATAATTTACCATCGTTCGCCAGCCCTATTTAATATGGAGAAGTTCCCCTTCTTTGCAGGGCTATAACTTTTTAAATTGTATTGCTAAATTGACATTACTATGGCCCATTCAACGTCCTATATCTATTGTTCAGGGTGTAGCAACGTTATACTTTTTCATTCACATATTCATACTAAAATACAGTCTAAAGTATAAGTATGTTTTTATCGTTTTCTGCAGCTTTCTCCAGAACGTGATTTATAGCCCCAAATGCATTATATTGATAATGAAATACAGTTTGATAGGAATCTGCGCGAGATAAAAAATGTCAAATGGACGTGCTTCTAGAAGTTACTAAGTATGATCTGATGTTGACCGGATGGGGGGGGGTCGTTTATAATTCCGTGGCCAACGTTATAATTCATCTAATGTGGGTGATATGATCATTAGAGCAGTTAGTATCGAACACGTTGAAAAATAACGCTGAATCTTACCGTAGCTTCCTCGGGCCGTTGGGCGATGAGTGTGGAACAGAAATGTTCCTATTATGGGATGTAGAAATATGCGATCCATTTCCAGGTTGTATAATAGTATATACGTCCAAATCATGTTGTTTATCGAGTTATTTGCAACCGATCGATGTCCAGTGTATCAAGATGGAGTCCCGCTAACGATAGCGAGTGCCCGGTCGAAATAAGGGCGAGCACCACTTCATCCGCATCACTTCCTGTTTGGGCGATCCGCCGATCCGCCACCAGATGGCGCTCTTGAACCGTTGGAGAGTTGAGAGGGGCTCAACAGTAGATCTCAGGTCTCCGGGGGAGAAATATGATTTCGATCACAGATTTTTGAAATATTGATATCAAAGACGTGGTACGGCGTCTTTTTGGCAGAATGAGCATGGCGGGGAAAGACGTCCTACGGCGTTTTTTGGCGATTAAAGTGTTAATCAAGAGTAACCTTTTATATATATTTTTTTTTAAGTGAAGATTGGTGAAAGTTAGGTTTGCACTTCAATCCCAATAGGGACATTCATCTTGGTTTTATTTTTTTTTATTTTTTTGTGTCAAATAAAAACAAAGGTTATTTGAATGTTTTCATTGGCGTTTCCAAAAAAATCTATTAAAATCGGATAAAAAAAATCAGGGATTTTATTTTTAGGTCATATCGCCCAGCCCTACTCAGATCCCATGGTTCTCAGCCCTGTGTTTGTAACGAATGCGTTTGTGAAAATGGGATTTGAAGAACAAAATGTATTAAGATTCCAATATATGTCAAGATATTATTCTCTTTTACCTTTATTTACCCATGGTAGGTTCGTTGAGCACACATGCTCCTTCACAGAAGGTAGTGAAAGGGTTAACCCTTTGTTGTGTGGCAGTGAAAGGGTTAACCTTCTGTATTGTCACAGTGAAAGGGTTAATGTGTGGAGCTTCACTGGTTTCAAACAGCAGGGCACAGCTGTGGAGGGCCCTCCAGAGCGTGCAAACGAGTTCAACGCGTTTTTCAACCGCTTTGACCAGAGTGACCTCCCCACACCCCTCCCCCCACCCATCGACACCAGCACCAGATCACACCTACAAAGCAGCCCCCCCACCCCCCACCCCCCCACACCCATCAGCAACGGCACCCCACCCCCAACACCAGCAGACTGCCCACCACCCCCAACCCTGACGATCACAACCAGTCAGGTCAGTAGGCAGCTCTCAAAAATTAATGTAAACAAGGCCAGAGGACCGGACAACACCAATCCCAGGGTGCTCAAGGTATGTGCAGAGCAGCTGGCAGCACCGCTCCAGCATCTTTTCAACCTCTCCCTGAGGCTGGAGAGGGTGCCCCAGCTCTGGAAGACCTCCTGCATTGTCCCGGTGCCCAAGAAGGGACGTCCCAGCACCCCCAACGACTACAGGCCAGTCGCTCTGACGTCACACGTCATGAAGACGTTTGAGAGACTGGTCCTGCAACACCTCAAGCCCCTGGTGCGTGACTCCCTCGACCCCCTGCAGTTTGCATACCAGGCAAACATCGGGGTGGAGGATGCCATCATCTACATGCTCCACAGAGCGTACACGCACCTGGAAAAGCCGCGCAGCTCAGTGAGGATCATGTTCTTTGATTTCTCCAGCGCCTTCAACACCATCCAGCCGTCACTGCTAGCGGAGAAGCTCTCTGCGATGCAGCTGGAGCACGGCTTGGTGGCCTGGATCAAGGACTACCTCACTGAGAGGCCACAGTACGTCAGACTAAAGGACAGTCAGTCTGACGTACTGGTGAGCAACACCGGCGCCCCCCAGGGAACTGTGCTGTCACCCTTCCTCTTCACCCTCTACACCTCAGACTTCTGCCGCAACTCCAGCGGGTGCCACCTGCAGAAGTTCTCAGACGACTCCTCCATCGTAAGCTACATCACCGACGATGATGAGGAGGAGTACAGAGCCCTGGTGGAGAGCTTCGTGGGGTGGAGCGACAGCAACCACCTCCAACTCAACACCAGTAAGACCAAGGAGCTGGTGGTGGACTTCCGGAGGGGCAAGAAGAGGCCCCCCCCGATTCCCATCTCCATCCGAGGGGTGGATGTGGAGATGGTGGACTCATACAAGTTCCTTGGGGTACACCTGAACAATAAACTGGACTGGTCGGACAACACAGAGGCCCTCTACAGGAAGGGACAGAGCAGGCTGTTCTTCCTGAGGAGACTCAGGTCCTTCAATGTGTGCAACAAACTGCTGCAGTCTTTTTACCAGTCTGTTGTGGCCAGCATCCTCTTCTATGCTGTGGCATGCTGGGGAGGCTACATCAACTCAAGGGACACCAACAAGCTCAACAAGCTGGTGAGGAAGGCTAGCTCCGTGGTGGGAGTCGAGCTACCTAGACTTGAGGTGATGGTAGAGAGGGGGATGATAAGGAAGCTGGATGCCATCATGGAGAACCCCTACCACCCCCTCTACGACGAGCTAGTCAAGATGAGAAGCTCGTTCAGCCACAGACTCATCCCCCCCCGACACTCAACTAACCGCCTCGGACAGTCCTTCATACCAGCGGCCATCAGGCTCCACAACAGTGGGCAGCGACTAGCAGCCTCCAGGCCCCACAACAGGGGGCAGCGACAGCGACTGCTACCAGACATTGACCTGGGACTTATAGGAACCCAAGGGGGACAAAGTAGACTACCCTGGTACTTTGATTAATGTATACTCAGTAGATAGTAAATTATTATAACACTACCTCTTGCATACTGCACCTCATGTGACACTGTGAATAATGTGAATATTCCTCAGCTAGTCAGATAGTAAATTATATTGACCATGAATGAATGAATGAATGAAAACTTTATTTAACAGATTGCAGAATGGGTACAATACAGTACGGCTCAATACATACAATTGTTAAGGGGATGCAGACCTGAGAAAGACGTTTGTCTTGTTTCCATCAGGGTCCCCCATTTTCAATTCATATAGACATATATGACATACATGACATACAGATAGTCAGTACTGCTACATCTATACATTTATGACATACCAGATTTGCAAATACAGTACTGTTTGTGATACAGAAGGAGTCAAGAAAAGGGAGTATATACATTTGACGTAGAAACTGTACATTGGAGGTTGGGTGGGGGGGGTTGGGTACATTGGGATATTGACAACCATACTGGGTAATTTACATTGGAGGTGGTTGGGGGGGGGGGGGGGGCGGGGGGCACACTGTATAAACAAGTAACACTGTACATTGAGGGGGGGGGGGGGAGGAGACACTGTACAAACAAACACAATTGTACATTGAACTATTGACAAAACCATACTAGGTAAATGACTGTACATTGTTGATATGTACAGTCATATGTACAGCCATATTGATCAATTTGTTTACACTGCCTGTGTTGTCTTTTACTACCTGTATACTGTGTTGTTTTACTACCTGTACCCCTCCCCCCCTCCCCCCCATGCTGCTATGATGCCTGAATTTCCCCAAGGGGATCAATAAAGGAATATCTTATCTTATCTTAATATGGAGTTTCAGGGCGTTGCTAAAGAAGAGCAAGTGTGTCTTGGCTAGAGGGTATCTGCAGTTTGTAGATTTTTCACTGCAAAAGTAGTTTTACCCTTACTTTAACCCATCATGTCTTCACCCTAACCATAAATATCGATAAGTTATAATGCATTTCAACAAAAGAAAACTTCTAGCCATAGTGTGCTCAACCAACCTATCTTGGATGAATTGAGATAAAAGATAATAATAATAAAAAGAAGAAATACACCTGCTATTTCATATAATTGTATCCGATCTTTCACTCCACCAGGAGTGTCCAAGGCCATTCTGGATGCAGCTGGTCAAAGTGTAGAGGTTGAGTGCCAACAGCTTGGTAAGAACAATCTGATAATATTTTTATTGATACACTTAAAGATAAAGAAGTCCTCGTTGAGAGCATATATCGGGAAGAAGGCAGCATAATGAGAGAGAGAGAGAGAGAGCTAACCGAGAATACCTTGTGGTACCTGAATAGGTATTCCTGGTTACCTGATAGGTATTCACGGTAACTTTAGATATTGATATGTATTCCGGTTACTTGTGAAAAGGAGAGGTTACCAGGAACACCGTTACCATATAGGTATTCACGGTAACTTATATGTATTCCGGTAATTAATGAATTGAAGCTAACACATCATGGAGGCCCAGGCCGTTAGCTACAAGCTAACAACACATCATGGAGGCCCAGGCCGTTAGCTACAAGCTACACACACCCCTACATGTGACCCCCCCCCCCCCCCCCCCTACATGTGACCCCCCCCCCCCCTACATGTACCCCCTCCCAGCTCCTGTATCTCGTCTCATCAGGGCAGAGAAAGTGCTGACGAGACAAAATAGAGCAGAGCTGATTGAGATCAATGAAGATACACTGTGTTATCTCACACACACACGCATACTGTGCACACATACTGTACACACACAGTACACACACACATACTGTACACACACACATACTGTACACACATACTGTACACAAATACAGTACACACACATACAGTACACACAAATATTGTACAAACGCATACAGTGTACACCCACCCACACACACATACAGTACACGCACACACTAGGGGCATGGTGGTGAACCCTAACTCAGGTGACCAGGAATACCTGTTATTTCCAAAATTCTGTTCAAATGCCATCTTGGAATAACAAAACAACGATTGTGTGCAGACAATTGAAAATGTTCGGTTCCTTTCCACTTTCTTGAAGATAGAAAAAATTTAAATACTTGTTCTAGAACTGTATTTTTTGCACTTGTTTGTTAAGTTACTGGGAATACCCTTTCCTTGTTTTTGCTCATTTTAACAGACAAAACACAACACATTCTAGTAATTTTGGTTTACATCTAACCCTTATTATTGCTGTTATGATTTCCAAAAACAAAATCTCACCAATCTTTAGTAAAATAGGAGATTTAAGTGTTTATCTGGAATTGTGAGGATAGGTATTCGCGGTAACCTGGGATCAATATGTGAAACGTAATTATCTCCTAAAATAATTGGCCACAAAAGACAACTCATTTTGGTTGTTCATTGGGGTACCAAGATCATGCCCAAAACATATCATGCATCTGCCATGAAAATTAAGCCTTTTTTGTTTGTCATCAATTGAAGGCCATGAACTATGTTGACTCATATACCTCTACCCGGATTTTTCCTTCAGATTCAGCAAACATTTTATTCTCTTGAGATAACTCAGGGAGAACTATGGCTATATGTTACATGATGATGATATCCCTACAAAACAACCAAAACATTTTAATTCTCCCTCATTACATGATTTTTTTTTAAAGGTGAATTATTTGGCATCTATAACAATCATTCCTGACATGAGAAAAGATTTTAATGTTGTTCGTATAACGTCCTGGGTTATATGGCTTAGAAATGGGGCAGGTTACCGGGAATACAAGCGTTACCCATAGAGAGAGAGAGAGAGAACTGTGTGGACGGGTCCCCTTCTCTCTCTCCCTCTCCCATTTGGGGGGGTCTGCCGCGCTGCAGCTTGTGCTCCCAAATCGGGGGGGGGGCGGGGGGACCTGCACGTGGAGTGTTTGCACGGTGGTCTCTGTCGCTCTCGGTTCGGGAGAGAGAGAGGGTGAGAGAGAACTGTGTGGGCGCTCTGCGTGCGGGTCCCTTTCTCTCTCTCTCTCTCCCTCTCCCGTTCGGGGGGTCTGCCGCTGTGCCGCGCTGCAGCTTGTGCTCCCGAATCGGGGGGGGGTGGGACCTGCGCGCGGAGTGTTTGCACGGTGGTCTCTCTCGATTCGGGAGCAGCTGTAGCGCCGCGGCACAGTGTGTATGTGTGCTCTGTCGCGAGGGTCTATCTGATTCTCTCTCTCGCTCGCTCTGTCAAACCCTGTTTGGTGCGCTACAACCACAGAGCCAATCGGATCACTGTCCGCTTACCCAGCGCCAACTGACGTCAGCATGCGCCTCAAATCAGAATGACCTAATTAAATCGAGCAGGAAATGGTCTGAGCTGAATGAGAGCAATCCGCCAATATGGGATTTAGACACAAAAACACATTGATACTAACTCCTATTACTATAATACAATGCTAGAGACTCGAAGACATTTATAATGCATGTCACCTTTAAATGAAAGTACTGTACACTGTCCACACTTTAAGGATCCGAGCCAAACCCAGGCATGATATTGACCAAGCCTGGTAACCTAAAGTGTAAGAGGATCCTCCATCTGACCGGCAAGAATGACCCCAGCAGCATTACCGTGGCTGTGACAGAAGCTCTTGAAATGTGTGTGGCACATTCCTACACCTCTGTCTCCTTCCCTGCGATTGGCACAGGTGAGTCTTAAGCGCAGAATATGACTTTTGTGTGTTTCCAGTAACAAAGACTCAAGGACGTCATATTAGCCAGGAATAGTTAAAGGGGAGATGAAGCGTTAAACAATATCAGCCTAGTTTGTTTGTTGTGTACCTTGGGTAAGACATGGTCCTATAATCAAATGTGAAATCCTGCTTATTTGTCTGAAAACTCAAATGTAATTTCCCCGTTTTTGCCATGGGTGACCGCCATTTTAGATTTAGCTGGATGGTGACGTCACGGTGATGGTTTGGGCTGGGTCCCGGTTTACAGTGCTGGTTAGATAGCTACGTAAATATGGAGTGTCGTGAAAGTCAGTCAGTAAATTGTCAACCAAATGTAACGTTACCTACAGAAAAAATATATATTATATAATTATATTTGTAGTTGTATTATCTGCGAGACATCGCCACCACGCAACAAGTCAAAACGCTCCGCTATCTGCAAACAGCTCCACTGTCTGTCTGTGTATACTGTGCTTTGGTCAAATCACATTCAGCATTAGGTATCGGTTTCCTTTTTTTCCTCCCTCAATAATATTATGTTATTTATGTACGTTATCATTATGTAAACAAATGCACATATGGATTGTTTGCTGCAACGTTTCTGAATGAATTGAAGCATTAATAAATAAGCAGATAATTAAATTAGATGTCCATAACATTTGTGTTTTTAATTAGCATAGCCTAAATAAATATGAATTCAAGAAGTTAAATACTGAATTAACAGGCTGAAATAACCAATTAGCCTATTTAATAGGCTAAACACTGTGCGTAAAATATAGGCTAAGCGGTGGTAAAAGGCAACTTTGGCTATAGCCTTCTAAAACAGGCTAAACTTCGTTTTGGCTTCTTGAGTTCACATTTCTTTGGTTTGCAGTGGTGCATCTGCGAGCCAATGTTTAATACAGCGTTTTAAAAATCACATTCTGTTACTTGCCCTTCTGCTCTACGGGAGGTTTCTGTCCTCCCTGAGCTCGCCTTAGGACACCTGCGTTACCGTTTGACAGGTGTACCGCCCCAGTCACTCTCCACGTATATATACTCACAATGAATGGTTTTGTTACATGTATTATTATTCTGCAGTGTTCTGGAGGTCCAGATTAATGGTTGGGGTTGGTTCAACGGAGGGGTATGGATTGGGCTATCACCTAAAGTCCACGTTTATTATTTTCTCTCTCTATATATATATATATATATATATATATATATATATATATATATATATATATATATATATTGTTTTATTTGTAAGATAATATATTTACTGTTGACCTGATAGTGTTTTATTGTTCGCCCATATATGCTCCTTGTATCGCCGCTGCTCTATACCGTTAGTTTTGTATACAGCCGAGCCACTCAACACATATTGAACGGAGAAAAAGATAACCGTTAGTTGGAGAATAAAAATGAGGAGAGAGCTCAGCGCTGTGGTGGTACAGGGCTCTACGCTAACCTTTTTCCCAAGGAGCACATGTGCTCCTAAATGAAAAAATTTAGGAGCACACAAAGAAATTTAGGAGCACCCAAAAATATTTAGGAGCACAGTGAAAATTTAAAGTAACAGTTTATTTATTTTTTTCTAAAATAAATGTATATTTGTGCGTGCATGTGCAAACGGGAACGGGACACACATCTGTGCAATAGCACATACCACCAAAGTCACTGGCCCACTGTGTGCGTGTGTGTGTATCTGCGTGTGCAAACGGGAATGGGACACAGACATTTGAACTATTAATTAAGTGATTAATGCCTACTGTGGCAAAGTTGTAGCCAACAACTAGGCCTAATAAGAAAGGCAGTGACATTGAACAAAAAGGAGACACTGGCATTACCACGAGGGCCATCAGTAGAGGGGGGAGCTAGTGTTGCTCTTCTAGAAAAATAATCCTTTCAGGGTTGCCTATTGAAATACTGTACACCTCCAGTACAGAAACATTGTTTATGAGTTTGCGTGTCAGGTAGACCATTGATTGACAAGCGATTGTGCCAATTACGTCACACCGCTTGCACTCTGGCCGCCCGACGCTGCAGCTGGACCCTATTGCCCACCGCTGCTGTTGATAACGCTAGCCAAGTTAGCTGTACACACATACACAGTGGGCCAGTTACTTTGGTGTAGGGGTGTAACAATGCATCGATCCTAAGGGGAAAATTCAACTGCATCGATTTGAAAATGTTAGAATCGATTATCGCAATTGTAATGTGTACACATTATGTTATTGTCATGTCCGTTACAGCCAACACAACAACATACGCTACTGCATCAACGTTATGATTAACAAAGCAAGGCATTCGTTTTATTGCATTAACGTTATATTACTATTGCTAGCGATACATCTAGGTGTTCGCAAATCTATTGCTATTGGTAAGACTAGAATATTACACTAACTTAAGTTAATGTTACTTGTGGCGCAGAAAACGCTCGCATATCACAATGGCGGACTCTCAGGAAGTAAAAGAGAAAATGAGAGCTTCCGATTGGTCATTTCCCTTTTTTTTTTTTTTTTGTGAAACCAGTCACGTCACTCTACTGTGATTGGACCGTTGGCTTGAGTGCAATGTGGGACTTGTAGTTTTTGAACGATTATAGCGGAGAAAAATGCACGATTGAGGCTGTAATCTTGAGTCAAGTCAAGAGTTTTATTTGTCACGGCATACAAGTATACAATGAAATGCGGGTGGTCTTGCCCGCAACAATGTGCAATACAGTAGTAATAACATATAATAGAATCCAATAGAACAACATTGTGCAATAAACAAGTAACATTGTGCAATAAACAAGTAACATAGTAGGGCATATCGGTATATGTACATAAGTTATTTACAGAGCATGGAGGACATGCTAGGTCCTTTGGTAGTGCAATACACTGTTAGCTACGGATGAGGCACTGGGTCTTTCTGTACATGCTAATTTATACAATCTCAGGTTATACTATACTATTTTTAAAGTGACCTTTCCTTAGTGGCCGTAAGTGTGGGCATGTGCAGCATGAGTGTGTGCTTGCTCATGTTAAAGTGGCTGCTAGTGTGTGAGCGTGTACAGTGTGTGTGTTGTGTGTGTGCTCATGTGTGTGGAGAGTTCAGTGTTCAAGGCTCTGATGGCCTGGGGGAAGAAGTTGAGCCGAAGTCTCTCTGTCCTAGTAGCTGGTGTTCGCAGGCGTCTGCCTGACCTCAGCAGCATGAACAGGCTGTTGTTGGGGTGGTGAGTGTCTTTCATTATTCTGCAGGCTCTGGATTTGCACCTCTTGTTGTATAGAACCTGCAGGGGTGGTAGTGCAATACCTGTGGTACGCTCGGCTGAGCGCACCACTCTCTGTAGGGCCTTCTTGTCCTGTGCCGTGCTGTTTCCATACCAGGCAGTGATGTTTCCAGTCAAGATGCTCTCTACAGCTCCGGAGTAGAAGGACTGGAGTATCTTCCCAGATACTCTGAACTTCCTTAACTGTCTCAGGTGGTAGAGGCGTTGCTTCGCCTTTTTTACGACTGAGTCTATGTGTGTTGTCCATGTCAGATCCTCTGCGATGTGGACCCCCAGGTACTTAAAGCTGCTCACCCTGTCCAGGAGCAGGCTGTTGTCCTGGCACCAGCGTTCCAGTACCTCAACCTCCTCCCGGTAGGCCTTCTCGTCGTTGTCCGAGATCAGCCCCACCACCACTGTGTCGTCCGCAAACTTCACTATGGAGTTGGAGCTGAACTTGGCCACACAGTCGTGTGTGTATAGTGAGTACAGCAGGGGGCTCAGAACACAGTCCTGGGGGGACCCGATGCTCAGGGTGATGGTGTTGGAGGTCTGACCCCCCACCCTGACCGCCTGGTGCCTTTCACTCAGAAAGTCCAGTATCCAGGCGCTCAGAGTGGAGCTCAGACCCAGCTCGATCAGCTTGTCCACCAGTCTGGTGGGGACTGGTGTTGAACGCTGAGCTGTAGTCAATGAACAACAGTCTCACATAGCCCCCCTTCTGACGGTCCAGGTGAGAGAGGGTGCTGTGCAGTACTTGGGAGACCGCATCGTCAGTGGACCTGTTTGGCCTGTATGCAAATTGCATAGGGTCCATATCACTGGGGAGGGAGGCACAAATGTGATCCTTGATCAGCCTCTCGAAACATTTCATGGCCACAGAGGTGAGTGCCACCGGTCTGTAGTCATTGAGACCTGCTGGGGAGGGTTTCTTTGGTACCGGGATAATGGTAGACATCTTGAAGCAAGCAGGGACCACTGACTCCTCCAGGGATCGATTAAATATGGTGGTGAACACAGGGGCTAGCTGGTTAGCACTGGACTTAAGTATGCGTCCTGTTATTCCATCTGGGCCAGCAGCCTTTCTGGTGTTCACCTGCATAAATACTCTTCTCACACTGTGTACCGTCAATGAGAGAGCGTCCCCGCCCCCCCGCGGATGCCCCCCCTCCACAACAGCCGGCACGCCAGTGACGTCACTAGCCGTTGAGCTAGCGGCGCCGCTGTTTGCACCAAACCGTGCGTAGAAGGTGTTGAGCTGGTCCGCGAGGGAGGCGTCGTCGCTCCCCATTGAGGGGGCGCTGACTTTGTAGTCAGTTATCGTCCTCAGTCCCTGCCATAAGCCTCTTGTGTCATTCTGTGCCATTTGTGCCTCCATCTTGTCAGCATACGTCTTTTTCGCAAGTTTAACAGCCTTGCGCAGAGTGTAGACTGTTGTCTTGTACTCTTCCATGTTTCCTGACTCAAGGTTGTAGGCAGTGGTGCGAGAGTTCAGAGCTGCTCTGATAGTACTGTCCACCCATGGTTTCTGGTTCGGGAACACCCTCGCCTTCTTTGTGGGGACAATACTATCAGAAAGTGTTGTTATGAAGGACACCACAGTGTCTGTGAACTCGCTGACGTCACTGGCGCTTCCCTCAAACATTCCCCAGTCGACGTCCTCGAGTGCGTCCTGAAGCATGGCCTCTGATTGGTCGGTCCATCTTTTTACCTACGTGACACGACGGCGTCACGTGATCTTTGTTTGTAAGCCGGTACCAGGATAATGGCGGCATGATCCGACGTGCTCGTTGTTCCCGCTAATGGCGGAGCCGGTACAGCCTTGTATCCGGCTCTGAACGGGGTGTAGCAGTGATCGAGTGTATTTCCTCCTCTGGTGGAGCAGACAATGTGTTGAAAGAAAGACTGCATTACTTTCTTCAAATTTTCTTGTTTAGGCCTAACAAAATTAATAGTTGGTTTCAGGTTGGTTGTCAGTTTGGCCATGGGTAGGTAGGGAATTTATTTTATTTTATTTTTTTATTTTATTCTTTCCCACGGCGACTATGGATAGGGAATTTCTTTATTTAATTCAAATGTTCACAACAACATGGATGCATGTACTCTGCCAGCATGTTTAATATCCATAATACTAAATGTTTGACTAAGATTTCTATGACTCTTTATTCTATAATTTTTTTTTTTTTTTTTTTTTTTTTTATATAATATATATTTTTTTTAACTCATAAAATATATTGGGTCGCACCTAAATCGGCAGGGTCGGTCGGCAACCTGAAACCAACTATTAATTTTGTTAGGCCCTAGTTAGTTTCAGTTTCTTTAATAGTTGTCATACAGAAGTACAGAATACTTTCATACAAAATGCTTTTTACTGTTACGCTCCAGAGACTGTGCTAGACAAGATAGTATCAAATAACATAGTATAGCATGTAAATTAGAAGTAGAAAATGAGGTCACAGTGTTCAGTATAGACATATGTACAATGTTCGATGCAGAATAGACGTAACTGAGTTACCATATAATATACAATACTATGCAGTGTACTAATGTACAATACTATATAGTGCAAAGCAGAAATGGGATGAGGTACAATTTAGGTACAATTTACAGTAAGGTGTACGAGTTGTAGTGCAATCCTTCATCAATAAATATAAAGTGTCTGGAGTGGGTGCTACAGTGTGTTTGTTTAAAGTGAGTGTGTGCTATAAAGTGTGGGGAGTGGGTGCTACAGTGTGTTTGTTTAAAGTGAGTGTGTGCGTGTGGATGTGTGTGCTATGTGCGTTTGATGGTTGTTGTTGTTGTGTAGTGTTCATTGTTCGTTGAGCAGCCTGATGGCCTGGGGATAGAAGCTTCTTCTGAGTCTTTCTGTGCTCGCCTTGAGACTCCGGTATCGCTTGCCTGACCGCAGCAGTTCAAAGAGGCAGTTGTTCGGGTGACTGGAGTCTTTAATGATTCTCTTAGCCTTGCCCCTGCACCGCTTGTTGTAAATGTTCTGGAGGGTGGGGAGCCCCCCTCCAATTGTGCGTTCGGCTGAACGTGTCACTCTTTGTAGTCTGCTTCGGTCTTGTGCAGTGCTATTCCCAAACCAGGAGGTGATGTTGCCAGTCAGGATGCTCTCTATTGTACATGAGTAGAAGTTCTTAAGGATCTTCTGACTGACTTGGAACTTCCTTAGGCGCCTGAGGAAGTAGAGGCGTTGTCGTGCCTTCTTCACAACACTGTCAATGTGTGTGGTCCATGTCAAGTCCTCGGATATGTAGGCTCCGAGGTACTTAAAGCTGTTGACTCTCTCAACCGGTGCCCCGTCGATGCTGAGGGGGCTGTAGTCCTTGACCCCCGACCTCCTGAAGTCCACAATCATCTCCTTTGTTTTGCTGACGTTCAGGGAGAGGCTGTTTTCCTGGCACCATCCCGCCAGGACCTTGACCTCTTCCAGGTAGGCCCTCTCGTCGTTGGCAGAGATCAGGCCCACCACCACTGTGTCGTCAGCAAATTTGATGATTGTGTTGCTACTCCGCTGAGCCACACAGTCGTGTGTGTACAGGGAGTAGAGGAGGGGACTCAGAACACAGCCCTGGGGGGCCCCTGGCTACCCTACGATCATGGGTGTTTGATCTGGGTGTTTGATCTGATGTGTGTTTAGATGATCGTGTAGCTCCGCCAGCGCCCTGGCGGCATTCGCTTGGGGAGGGATGTATACTGCAGTCATGATTACTGCGGTAAACTCACATGGAAGATGGAAGGGGCGACATTGGATGGAGAGATGTTCCATGTCCGGGGAGCATGAACTGGAGAGTACCTTGATCTCCTTGGGGTTTACCCAGCCGTTGTTGGTCATGAGACAGACACCCCCGCCGATGCTCTTCCTGGAGGCTTCTGTGCGGTCCGCTCTGAAGACGGTGAAGGAGTCCGAGGGAGAGACGCTGTGGTCCGGAGTCGCTGGTTTCAACCAGGTCTCTGTGAAACACAGGATATTGCAGTCCCTCATCTCTCGCTGGAATCGGACCTGTGCTCGTAAATCATCCATCTTACTCTCTAGCGAACGTGCATTCGCCAGGAAGATGGATGGAATAGCCGGACGGTAAGCAGATATTTTAAGTCTTAATCTGATTCCGCTCCTCTTTCCTCTGTGTTTCTTCTTTGTCCTGCCGCCTTTGTCCCCCTCGTTGTCTCTGTCCCGCCTGATCTCCATTGGCCAATCTTGGCATAAAGTGTCTCTAAACTCCTATTTGAGTCCGGAGTTTAGGTCAATAAGTGACTGGCGGTCGTAAAAAAAGTAGTAAAAACAAACATACCGGTAACTAAAACTGTGCACAATTGTTGCTGAGCAAAACCAACAGCGACTGACCTGGGTCGCGCCATAGCTAGAACACCGTGCAAGTAATTGATTTTTCCGTTTCGCACACACATATTTCTAGGGGCATATGCGAGCAATATGGTCGCACTGTAGAGCCCTGTGGTAACGTTAGTGCCGTTATTAGTTGGAAACGATCGATCGATCTGCCGACGGCGACGGGCAGAGGATAACAGAGAAAGAAGAGACGTTTAGACTGAGTTCGGTTGAGGCTGAACTCATAGAACCAACAGACTTTAGGTGATAGCCCAATCTATACCTTTCTGTTGAAATAATTCTAATTATTAGGGATGCCCCGATCGATCGGCCAGCGATCGGTATCGGCCGATATTCAGTATAAATGAGATCGGTGAATTCCGATAATGCTTTATTTTCGCAGATCGTGAAAACCGATCGAAAAACATGATCCAATTCTTAGCGGAGTTCTCACTCGCTGACTTCTCTCTCAGGCACACAGAGCTGCAGCGCACTGCCCCTCCCCCTCCTCCCCCTGCCCCTCCCAGACCTGTGTCAACAGAGGCTCCTATTGCCTCCGGCAATAGTCTGCTCTAGTCTAGTGCATGGACCTCTGTGAGCTAACGTTAGCTACCTAGCTAACGTTACTGTTTAAACAAAATGACCCAGTCAACTATTCACTTTTAGTTTAATACATGAGGCATTGTCTAACGGTATCTAGCCGGCTAGCTACTGATAGCTCCTGATATCAACAAATGCTCCAGCAATAGTCTAGTAGTGCATGATACCTCCGTTAAGTAGGTAGCTCACGTTAGCTCACTGTTTATATGAAATGTCCAAGTAAACTAAATAGTTTACTGAGGCGTTGTCTTAACGTTATCTAGCCGGCTAGCAGTAGCTACAGATAGCTCCTGATATGTCTTATAGCATTGATTCGATGCATATTCGAGCCCCTGGCTTGCATCGCAGTCACGAAAGGGGCTAGCTGAGGGCATGCTGAATGTGATTTGACCAAAGCAGAGTATACACACAGACAGTGGAGCTGTTTGCAGATAGCGAGCATTTTGACTTGTTGCGTGGTGGCTCGCAGATAATACAACTACAAGTATAATTATATAATATATATATATTTTATTAAAAAAAAAATTATATATATATATATTTTTTTTTAATTTAAAACCAAAAACGATCGGTATCGGCCGATATGGCTCATAGACGATCGGTATCGGTGGCAAACAACGTGATCGGGGCATCCCTACTAATTATTAATCTGGACCTTCAGAACATGCAGTATTATTAATTTGCTCAAATGTTGTGGCCTCACACAGTGCCAACTGCAGGTCTCGCCATCTCGGGTGCCAACTGCAGGTCTCGCCATCTCAAAGATGACAGAGCATGCAGCATCCCCCTGTTGGGGTTGCTCAATGCTGTAAAATATTACATAAATATGTTTTTATGAATAATGATATTTGAGGAGCCTAATAATATTGCTACAGCGTGCTGCAGGTAATAGTAGTAGCTAGGTACGTGGGAGGCTGCGGGCGAAACCATCTCTGTGACGTCAGCAACAAAATGGCAGCGCACATGTTGATAAATGCTACATAAATGGACATAACAAATAGTTTTTTCTTAGAAACGTTATTTTTATAACGTGATTTTTTTTCTGTGGTTTATCTAAATACTAATTTGATGCTATGACTATGTTTATATCGCTATGCTTCATCTCCCCTTTAAGAGATATATAAAGAACTAGACCCAGGTATTTGTTCTGCGGGCTCTTTGCACACTACTGGTATTTTCACCATGTTCCATTTTAGGCCAAGGCAGCACAAAGGCAAGCCTGGCAGCAGATGCCATGTTGGACGCAGTAGTGGATGTGGTGAGCCAGAATACTCAGAGTCTCCTGAGGACTGTCCGGATCATCATCTTTCAGCCTGCCATGCTGAACGACTTTTACAGCAGTATGCAAAAGAAAGAAGATGTTGATCCTCAGGATGTACATGGTTTCTGGGGGAACCTCGGCTCTCAAATAAAATGTATGTACTTTAAATAACACCTGATATTTACTAGGATTCAAAATTGGGACATAATGAATTTGCATCCAACAGTTTCAAATGACCTCTCTTGAGGAGAGTCACGTAGCTTAAAGGGGCACTTGACTTCACCAAAAAACAATGCTGATTTATTTTGCACATAATGTCCAAAAACACATCCAAAAACTGTTTTGTACACATTCATTTAGTTTGTAGTAAAGTACTCTCAATACTTGTGCTCTACAAAATGTATCTGCATTTTGTATACTAAGAATTGAGTACTAGTGCAATGAAAGGATTATCTTATCGGTTAAATCAGGAAATGAAATGGGAGGTGGGCATTTGCTTATATAAAACTTCAAAGTGTAACTGTCTTGATGTAGAATGTTTTACCCCACACTTTTCTACAGAATAAGGTAGCTGTTTCAATATCAAGTATAACACTCATATCTGTGTGCTATATCAGAGAATACTTAAAACTGGTGCACCTCTAATTATAGCCATAACTCAATATATGACACCCCCAATGTTTGGCCTCACAATGCATAATGTGACTTCTTTGTGTCATTATCCTATATTCCTGCAATCGGGCTTGGGAGGTTAGATGATTGCTATGGACGCCAGTTGCCATATTTGGAGGATCACCTCTATTGCATTGCATAGAGAAATCGCTATAACGTACAGAAATAGAGAAAGGGAGAAAAATAAGGTGCCTCCCATAATGGTCATGAGACTTCCAAACCATCTTTTTACCGAGAAATCCACCAAAGTGATCCTCTACATATAGTAATAATAATAATAATAATGACTTGGATTTATATAGCGCTCTTCATGACACCCAGAGCGCTTCACAGAGTCCATTATTCGTTCATACACAGTCATACCGGTGGTGGTAAGCTACAATTGCAGCCAGAGCTGCCCTGAGGCAGACTCACGGAAGCGTGGCGAATAATCATCGCCTACGGCCCCTCCGACCACCACCAACATTCATTCACATGCATACACATTCATACGAGGCAAGTAGGTTAAGTGTCTTGCCCAAGGACACAACGGCAATGGGATGGACATGGGCTTGAGCGGGATTCGAACCACCAACCCTTCGATCATTGGACGACCCGCTCTACCCCTGAGCCAAAGCCGCCCCAGAAATTTGACATGAGCTTCCCAAGCCCAATATACTGTTAAATGCCTATTGCTTATGACACTTTTTTCAGCGTTCTTCACTGGGGGAAGTGCTACCGCTAGCAAGCCACCGAAGAATCAAGCCTTTGTCTTTGTGAGCCAGAAGGTTGATCCAGCTTGCTTTCACATCTGTGGTGACACACGGGCCAAAGTTGACTCAGCCAAGAAGTGGATCGGTGACCTACTAAACAAGAGCCAGGGCAGAAAGGACTTTACAGACCTCTCCGACTCTGACCTTCAGCGCATTGTTGACATCCAGGCCACCATGAACGTGCGGATAGAATACAATCAACATCAAGCCTTACTCACCATTGAGGGACTTCACATGGATGTGCTCAACGCCACTACTGTGATCGATGCCATGCTGAAGAGGGCCCGAGAAGAGGAGCAGTTCCAGAAGAATGTGGAACAGGCAGGCTCTGTGGCCGACTGGCAGTATGGAGCTCAGGGGCTTCAGTTCCAGAGCTTCGACCCCATCACCAACTACCAGCTTGAGGAGGGTTTGAAGAAGCATCAACCGTTTGTGGAAGTCTTTATGCAGGGTCAGGTGTACAAGGTCGAGCTGCCAGAGGGTCCTGCCATCGACGACCAGGGCAACAGCTTCAAAGTCAATCGCATTGACAAACTAGGTAAACTTCACCACAGACTATGCTGTAGATTAACACTTTCAGTGTCAGCCATGGCATAATTCGTTAGTTCATGCCAACCGTTGAGTGCCAGGAACGAGATATGCCGTTTTTTAATAGTTTTTTTTTTTATTAGCGATTTCCATTCATATTTCATCAATCACGTTACCACTGGCATTCTCTCTGAGCTCGAATTGGGAAAATACCGCCCCCTATCATCTCTCCGGATGGTACTGCACCCCATTGGATTAGACTGAATGAAACGCATGGCAAAAAAAGAGTCTGGAATCCACATTTTACTTCTCAGGCAAGTAACGATTTTTCAGCCCGCTTCTATAGCGTGCATAAGTACACATATACTATCGATAATCTAGCGTTTATTTGAAAACGATCATAAATAGGCCGAAATAAATGACAACGTGTTTGTGTATTACAGTAAAGCACGATTCCTGCAGAATCTTAAATTGTTTCTGAAAGTAAAAAAAACGAGTGTTTTTCAAAATGGTATAAAACGGAAATGAACCGATAAAAAAAAAATCCGTTTCGACAATGTTGACTGCAAACCAAGTCATTGATAAGCGACGGTCGTATTAGACACATAGCCATAATTTAAGATATTCCGATCCGTGCAATAATATTCACAGGGGTATATATATTGTCATTTGAAACAAGTTACCAATGCATTGTCCCATGGGATTATGCCCCCTTCGGCGAAATTAATTAGTATCCCCCTCCTCTATCTCTCGGTCTGCCTCTGTCTGACTGTGGGTGACTGTCACTCAAAGCGCCCAAAACAGCTTGAAATCTTGAAGTGGAAAAATGCTGCTTTAGAATACTTGATTAGAAATACAAAACAATGAATTTTTTTGAAAAAGTATTTACAGATGTGTTCCATAGACTCACAGGAATTGTGTAAAGTTGCCCAAATAGTGAAAGGAATAGCAATGCATGTCCCCTTTAAATAAAAGGCAGCTATTGAAAGGATGTTGTTTTTCAGCATCTCCTTACCTACCACACCACCCGACCTCTCTTACACACCTCTTTCCCCTTACACAGAAAATATAAATTAGATGATTTGATGCAGATAGACTTATATAGGTGTAGTGGTTAAAATCCCTGCCTCTGGAACCACATGCTGGCCTATAATCCAGTCTATCCTTCCAGTAGGTCCAGTAGACTTCTCTCATGTGTACCCCTTGCTGGTCCCCAGCTGTGATAATGTAACACTATGCTATGCTAACTAGAGATGTTCCGATACCATTTTTTCCTTTCCGATCCGATTCCGATATCGGCTGATACCGAGTACTGATCCGATACCAGTGCATACAATAAAATAGATATATATATTATATGAATTATAAAAAAAAAATTACAGATACTGTTTTACATATACTGTTTTTTTTGTAATAACTAGAAAGTAATGGTATTTATTCAACAACAGGTGATTGTATAGATTTGTATCATTAATTTACAACTGTGCTCAATGAGTTAGGGCATTTGCCATGTTGTATGGCAAAACACATCATGGGAACGTGGTTTTCCCAATAAAAGAATTTCAATATAATACTATGACTAGCTTGTGGTGATTAGACATAATTCACCCACGGAACTATTGTTGGGACATCCGGGTTGTACAGTAGGTGGCGGTATGCACCTTTCTGTGGTTGTGACCCGCCATTAACCCGCCATTAACTTAATTCCGGGCCAACCACGAGTATAGTCGGGTTAACTCGCCATGCGTTCCGTGCCAATCACGAGTATAGTCAGGTTTTAATTGTTATTTCTTTTATTAGCGATATCCATAAATTTTTCATCCATCCAGCCTGACGTTATCATTGGGAATGGGTCTGAGCTCGCAAAGGGCAAATACCGCCGGCTATCGTCTCCCGGATGGTATTGCACATCATTGGATTGGATTGGCTGGAGACTGCATCAGAAAAAAAAACGTCTGTCCGGGGTTTCCCTTCTCGGGCAAGCAGTATCGTGTTACCACATTCACTGGGGAGGGTGGGAGCAGCGTCGATAATGTGTTTTGGACTATAACGTTGGATCAATAAACGCGATCAATATTTGGAATGGCGATCAGGAATTTGATTAATCTTATTGCAGAACATCTGATGTGAGGTAAGGACTCTATTTTACCAGTCTTGGGTTAATCAGATGTTCCTTTCTCCGCCATCGGAGCGTGTGTGTATGTGTGTGCCGTTAGCGCTGACCAAGGCACGGATAATCGATTTTTCAGCCTGCTTCTCTAGCGTGCATAAGGACACATATACTATCGATAATCTAGCGTTTATTTGAAAACGATTCATGAATCAGCCGAAAAATTACAACGTGTTTTGTGTATTCCACTAAAGGGCTATTATCGAGGATTTCTCTGGAATTACTAGAAATCTCAAACTATACTCGTATTCAAAACGGTATAAAGCGGAAATGTACCAATGAAAAAACAATCCGTTTCGTACATGTTGACTGCAAGCAAGTCATTGATAAGCGACGGGTGTATTAGACCCATAGCCATAATTTAAGATATAGTTTAAGCGTTCGCAAATATCCCCGTCCTCCCATTGACTAAAGCGCTGGCGCGGAAAGGGCCATCAGCAGAGGGCGCTGTTGGCCCGGAATGAGTTACCCCCCATAGAAGAAGAGGACGTTGTTGGGACATTGTACGTTGGACTATCCTGAAGGCACCGGTTCAGTTAACGCTAGCTAGTAACGAGACGGGTATATGTTGTGAATTTCGATGCCCAATAAATATTCAACATTCTCTTTTGAGAATCCGCCTCAGACTCTTATCCTTTGGCACTTGGAACTTGCTGTATTTTGCTTGCAGGTCTGCAGCCATTATTGCTGGATTATGAATAGCCCCAACTTTAGCCAAGGTACCGTTATCAAGCTAAGCTAGCTGACCTAGCTCGTCTTCCCTGCAAGGTTTTCACATCGCATTTGATAACGTTAGTCAGTTAACACTAGTCAGTAGCTACTTGGCTTGAATACGATTTACCGTGGGTGCATTATTGTTGATAGACGGCCATTGTCAGGTCCTGGAGAAAGGACAGGTGATTATCTGATTTGATGTAACGTTAAAGCGGATGTTGTTCCAACTAGCTAGCTTTTCAGCTAATGCTATCATAACACCAGCAAGCGAAACACATCCGAACTCCCCGTCACACCGCTCTGTTGGGACAATGGAATTTAAGAAAGTATCTGCTGTTAAAATGACAAACAGCATTTGACACTTTAATTCACGGTCGATTAAAAACACGTTCATTTTATAATCCTCACTCTCCGCAGGAGATAAATGACGTCATATGGGATCGGAGGCTAGACTTTTTTTTTTATCTACTTTTTCTCCCATATTTTCTATTTTCTCCCATCCCAATTTCGTATCGTCCAATTCTACCCTCCCCTGTCTCGAACGCTGTTAGGCCATGCCTCCCACAAGCCGGCTGCAATGTGGACGAAGCCTTACATCACGTGTCCCCTCCGGTACTCGAGGAAGCAGCCGTTGCATCTTTTCACCTGCACAGCGCGATCTCTCAGCGGCGGGGGTCTGCGTGGGAGGGACACGCCGCCCCTGTCGCTTCCTGATTCTGCTGCGCAGGCGCACCAACCGACCTGTAGGAGTCGCTGTCCACAACGTCCGATCCCCACCCATCAGCTTTCCCACCCCTAACACTGCCAATTGTGTTAGTATGAACGACCAGCCAAGCTGATAGCAATGCGGAAAGCTGGGCTCAAACCCAGCGTCTCCTGCATTGGTGGCGAGCGCCTTGCCCACTACACCACCTAGCCGCCCGGATCGGAGGCTAGACTTGACGCGTACACGCCGATACCGATACCAGCATTTTAGGCTGTATCGGAGGCATTTCCGATACTGGTATCGGAATCGGAACAACTCTAATGCTAATTAGTACATATCACAGCTGGGCAAATTAACGGTATGTCATGTAATTAAAATGTTTACTTGGATGCATTCTATATTACCTAAACAAAATGTACCACTCTTTGTCAAAACAATTGTTTTAAATTTTTGTATCTACTTTTTCTCCCATTTTTCTATTTTTCTCCCGTCCCCAATTTTGTATTGTCCAATTCTACCCTCCCCTGTCTCGAACGCTGTTAGGCCATGCCTCCCACAAGCCGGCTGCAATGTGGACGAAGCCTTGCATCACGTGTCCCCTCCGGTACTCGAGGAGGCAGCCGTCGCATCTTTTCACCTGCACAGCGCAATCTCTCAGCGGCGAGGGTCTGCGTGGGAGGGACACGCCGCCCTCGTCGCTTCCTGATTCTACTGCGCAGGCAATTCCAATTGTATTAGTATGAACGACCAGCCAAGCTGGTAGCAACGGCAAGAACTGGGCTTGAACCCAGCATCTCCTGCGTTGGTGGCGAGCACCTTGCCCACTGCGCCACCTAGCCACCTCAAAACACTTGTTGATATGGTCCATCGTTTAACTTTTGTCAAAATGTCATTGTTTAACTTTTGACAAGGTGGACCATTTCATCAACTTCAGGGTGAGTGATAAATGGCCTGAATTTTATAGTGGATCTATATTACAGGTACTACTACCAGTGTTTCCCACAGGATTTTCAGAGACTATGGGGGGTGAACCTCCGGCCCTCTAGGGGACCTTTATTTTTTGTGTACATTTTAAAGTTAAATGCATCAATCTGGTGCACTTTGAGAGCAAAATAAAGAGGCTAGATCTATGATGAACGTTGTGCTCAAAACACAAAATCGACTAGACTAGTGCTTCCCAATCCTCTCCTCGAAGCACCCCAGCCGTTCAATGTATTTGTTAAATTCCACCACCAGCACACCTGATTCAACTTAACTAGCCCTTTATTAGTTGAATGAAGGTGTGCTGGTGGTGGAATTGAACAAATACATGGAACGGCTGGGGTGTCTCGAGGAGAGGTTTGGGAACCACTGGACTAGAGCATACATTTGAGCCATCAAAGAAATTAAGCAAAAGTGGTTACCTGTGTTGAACTGGTTTATTTTTTAGAAAATAAAAAAATATAGTGGATTACTATTACGACTACTACCACTGACTATTACTGATACATCCCCATTGGCAAACTTTATATTTAAAAACATTTCTTTTTTATTAACTTTTTTTTGTGTTCATTATACAACTGTAGCGGGACTAATTAGACGGGCCGCCACAGTCTAGGTAATTAATGGGAAACCCGTCTACTACTACTGCTACTAGGCGTACTTCAGCTCACTACCCATTCATTTGCCTGGCTGTAATATGTAGCTAGCGTAGCATTGCCTCCACCCACACCCCCTCCCTACTCTTGTCTCCCTCTCAGCCTTCCTGCTGTCTCAATAAAGAAAAACAATACTAAAGATAAGATAAGGTATCCCTGTGGGGAAATTGTTATTACAGCACTACTAGTACAGTGCATAGCAATAGACCACTGCACGTCCGCGTTACATTGAGCTCATGGGAGAGAGAGCGGGGGGAGAAAATAAATGAATGTGGATGAGAGCCTTGGCATTAAGAGGTTGTAGCTACAGCTGTGGGGGTGCTAGACACATGATCCAATAGACTGGAGTGTTCAGGAGACTCAGGCGTATAAAGGTCTATTGGATCATGTCTCCTGCACCCCCACAGCCGTAGCTACAACCACTTAATGTCAAGGCTCTCATCCACATTAATTTATTTTCTCCCCCCGCTCTCTCTCCCATGATTTCAGAATACCGGAAGTGTTACGGTGGTCTATGGTCGAAAGAAAATGTACAATGGTAAATAAAAATAAACAAAATAATAAAAAGATGAAAAACAAAAAAGATAGAAACACCAGTTCAGCAAGTTTAAATCTGTTATGTGCTTTATGGTTCCAGCCATGTTCTGCCTGCCTACTACCTGGGAAGATATGCCAGCTGACACTATTTTTAAGTCCTTCCCCATCCTGCCTGGAAGTGCAGAGTACAACAAAGTCCTGAGCCAGTTCCAGGCCTCATCCAAAGGCACTGTTGTTAAGGTACAGTAATGGTCTCCATGTAACATGTACACTTAATTGACACACTATTTTGGTTAGTGCATTACATTCAAGCTAGGTTTTGTTGTGTTTTTTGAGTTGTTCAATCAAAGTTAGAATAATGCCAACCTGGGATTAGAGCTGGAACCACGAGACACTCATGACATAACCTTTACACACAGCCCAATGGCAGGGCACTTGGCCCTACCCTGCTCCATTAACACATCCTGCGCCAAAAACGAGTTTACTTGTTATTGCCCACCAATCTAATAACGGCAACAACGAGTTTACTCGTTTTTATGATCGTTATTTCCTTTATTCGCTATTGGCATTCATAATTCATCCAGGAAGGCTCCGGGAGCTAGCTGGACCCTGTCTGATATTTCAACGCATCAATACCGCCGCCTGGTGGATTTCGGGCGAGTTGCACTCCACTCTAAACCGGATGTGGCGCTCTGTGCATCAGGGGAAATCCTCCGGCAGAGATATCTTGTTATGTTGATCAAGGCAAACACTCGAGTGCATTTGATCGCTTTTGAGACACAAGAATCAATATGCTTTCGGCGTTTATTGCATCATACAAAAGGAAAATGGATCTAGCAGACATCAGATAATTGGAACTTTTTTTTCTCCAGACGCATCAACCACAGGTAAGAGGAATCTAACGTTAATTCCAGCTTGATTGTTGTAATTGGTTCGGAACATGACCGAGGCTTTAGAAAACACTGAGCACCGATTTTTCATGTTCTGAATCAATTATTCCCGGTGTGAACGTGCCTATTAGAGACATTACTCATTTGAGTTTGAGTTTTTATTTACTAGACACAAGGTGTGACTTTAGTTTTGCAACCAGCTATAATTATGTCTCAAATGCATTTTCTAGTCAGAATATATGTAGGTTTTGACTGGAGTGAGTCTTTTGCCCCTCAGATTGAGAGGATCCAGAACCCGAGCATGTGGCAGAGCCTCCAAGTCAAGAAGCAGGACATGGAGGGAAGAAACCATCACAATAACAACGCAAAACTTCTCTTCCACGGCACGTGCCAAACCAATGTAGACCGCATCAACGACACCGGCTTCAACCGCAATTACGACGGACAAAAAGGTGAGACATTTAGTTTAGTCAGTGATTTGCAGACAGGGCTGTCATGGGACCAGCCGTGTACAATCAGCAAAACTGTTCCCTCTCAAACTGCTCCCTCTTTCTGTCAGTGTCTAGATATGATTTTCTTAAAAACGTCCGTACTCCTTAAAGGACCATACAGAGAAGTCAAAATGACAACGGTATCAGGGACTGATTACTGCATATCTCTGATTACTGCATGTAATTTCCATTCTATCTGATGCTGATTGCGGTTTTTTCTATGGCTTTCTGTGGCGTGATTATCAGTGGATTCACCTTTTGCTATTCTCCTCTTTGCAGATGATCTTTGGAAAGGGACACGCTTTACTGTAAATGCAGCTACATCTGAAATATACTCCAAACCAGATACCCAGGGCCAAAAGTGCATGTATCTCTGCCATGTCCTGACTGGGGATTACACTCTGAGACAACCAAACATGATCACTCCACCAGCCAAGAGCTCCAATGCCAATCACCTCTACGACAGTGTGGTGGACGACATGAATACTCCAAACATGTTCATGGTTTTCCACGACCAAATGGCCTATCCTGAGTATTTGATTACTTTCCAATAGTGGAGCAGGCAGGGGAACAAGTAATAAGATCCCTTACATTTCATATGCTGCCTTATAATCTTTTTAATAGCTGTTTAGTGTGCTAATGATTAAGAGTATTTGATCGAATCGTTTTTTAATCATGTACCTTGTCCATTTTTACTGCTGAAATTCTTATATTCCGAGGGCTCTTGGTCTTATACTGTAGGTTATGTTTGAGTTACTCATAAAATCACAAGTTAATCATAAAAGAGAAAAATTGTAATTTCTGTTATTACAGCATTGTTCTGTACACTGCTCTGGGTCTGAAGTATGATAGCTGAGATATTTTAAGCAGTTGATCTGATTGCATAGAACAAACATTTTGACATGGAGGGCCCAGGGTTGAAATGTAACAAGGGCGGTGGGCCAAATAATGCGATTAAATGTTGTTCATGTAATAACTGTAACAAGTAAATAATAAATGCAAGTTTTAGTTAAATTGCATCAAAATGGACCTGATCATTCTCTGGCACTCTTGTGAAGGGTCAAAATTAAGGCTGTGGAGGGCCAAATTTCACCCACATGCCCTACTTTGGGCAGCGCTGGCATAGAATAATTGCATTGTAAAAGCATTGCTCCATTCTAGGAAACCGTGGGATACTAAAACCTGTATGCATGCTTATCTGTTGTTGGCTTTCTGTTTCAATAAATAACCATTGGTTTTAATGTCTGACATTTAAATAATTGAGAAGAAAAATAAGACAATCTTTGAAGACGAGCACAGTAATGTAATTCGATTTCTAGGCTACATGCCAGTATTTGAGTTGAGTCACTAAACCTCAACGGCGCAAGTGCAAGTCCCAATGGAAATTTTCAAATGTTGATGATCTGTTGCCACATTCTAGTTATGCACCTTGGTTATAATCCAAACACATCTGGTAGTGGAACTATTACTCATGCATCTTGGTTATTATAATCCGAACACATCTGGTAATGGAACTATTAGGGGGGCAGTGCTAGAAAAAAGCACACGATTCATTGAAGTAGAACGTTTATTGGATATGTACTTTAGTATCACATGTAAAAGATACTCTTACATTTGTATACATTCTTTTTTATTTCAGTACTTCTAATCACTTACTGTATATTACCTATTGTTGGCTTGAAAACAAAAGTGAAAGAATTTCTGTTTCAATAAATAACTCATCCATTTTCGTCATCCATGTCTGACATTTAAATAATTGAGAAGAGAAATTAGAATCTTAGTACTAATTTATGTTATTACGGCATTGTTCTGTAAACTGATCTGCGTCTGAAGTATGATTGCTGAGAAATGTTTGGCACTTGATCTGATTGCATAGAACAAACTTTTTGACATGGAGGGCCAAGGGTCGAAATATAACTAGGGTGGTGGGCAGTGGGACAAATAATGTGACTAAATGTTGATCATGTAATAAGTGTAACAAGTAAATAATAGTGTTTTAGTTCAATTGCATAAAAATTGACCAAATAGATTACCTGATCATTCTCTGGCACTCTTGTGAAGTGTTCAAATTCACCTGCAAGCCCTACTTTGGGCAGTGCTGGCATATAATAATGGCATTATAAAAGCATTGGGTTAATCAAAAATGAGAGGCTGGTGGAAAGTTCCTGCTCCATTCTAGGAAAACATGGGATACTAAATGGTAAATGGCTGCATTTATATAGCGCTTTTGTAACAGGGGTACAATTCCCTGACTGTATTAAATAAGTATGGTATCATTAAACCACTACTGTCTTATGTACATTACTACTGGCCATACAGTACACAGGTATCTTTAGATGAACACTTCCCACAATCACTCGGTTCCACACAAAACTGGGTTTAAGAATATTTATTAGCAGCAATGATAGTATATATAACAATACTTTACTTCGGGTGCGCTTATAAGGCAAAGGAATGTGCGTAGGCAAATCAATAACGTATGTCCATTCTCATATTACGCAGGAGATAATAAATACCACCTGTATCTTAGGAATTATATCTATGGTACTCTAGTAAGGCAGCGGGAGATACTGGTAGGGTCCCTCCGGTTGTAAGCCAGCAAGGGGAGAGGATTTGTCGGTAGTAGAGTCTGGGTCAACGATGACTAGAGAGACTCCAAGTACAGGAGACGGTGCAATAATCTCTTGATCCGCAGACGAATACAGCTGTTCTCCGTGGCATGCAGCTCCGCATGGAAGAAAGCTAGCCGGCCTCAGGCTTCTGAGAGGCGGGCTCGACGTTGCTCCTCACAGGGTAAATCCCACACAATTGTGGGTGTAGGCGATTCTCCGCTCCATCAATTACAGGACCAAAGCAAATATAATCCAGCCGAAAAGGGCTATGTAGTCGTCGGGTAGATTATCCAGTGTACATGTCCACACGGTCCTCGTCTAGGGCTCCTCGGGTGAAAGCGCCAGGGTAAGCAGCCCAGCCTGGATAAGCACACTAGCTGGTACGAGGAAACGTTGGTGATGCTGGTCACTGTAGAACGATAGCCGCACGATACACTATACATAAATAGACTATTACTGAATTAATAGAATAGGTCGAACTCGACGGTACAGCGTTAAACTCTGATACTTCAGTTATTAATTCGCACGCGGTCTCAATGCTCTATTTGGGGCCAAACAGGCCATACTTCACCGCACGTTGTATCGTGGGTGAGGCTTCAACTTATTGGATAACTTAACTTCTGTATTCACCTGCGCCGTATTTATACGTTAGGTGAACAAACTAGTACCAGTCCTATTCCTGTCTCGTATCCTTGCGCAGAGCCGTTCATGCCCAGGCATGTCTTTGACGGTGACTTTGAACTAGACCCTGGGGGTATGGCAGTGGCGCCTAGGGGACCGCTGTCCAATAGGAGAACGAAATATTATGGTCTGTACTGGGTTAAAGGGATATTCTGTGTATATGTACAAGGAATACACAAGGGATATCAAACGATATACAAATATTATGCAATATATATATATTCGGTTTAATCTGATCCTTCGTAACAGCTTTTATCCAAAGCGCTTTACAATTTGTTCCTCACATTTTACCCATTCATTCACACACCGACGGTGGAGGCAACCATGCAAGGAGCCAACCTGCTCATCGGGAGCAGTTAGGGGTTAAGTGTCTTGCTCAAGGACACTTCGACGCGCTACCGAGCCACTGTCGTCCCCGGATACTAAAACCTGTATGCATGCTTATTATCTATTTTTGGCTTGAAAACAAAAGTGAAAGAATTTCTGTTTCAATAAATAACCATTGTTTTTAATGTCTGACATTTAAATCATTGAGAAGAAAAATAAGACGATCTTTGAAGACGAGCACAGTAATGTATTTAGATTTCTAGGCTAGATGCCAGTATTTTAGTTTGAGTCACTAAACCTCAATGGCTCAAGTGCAAGTCCCAATGGAAATGTTCAAATATTGATGATCTGTTGCCACATTCTAGTTATGCACCTTAGTTATAATCCAAACACATCTGGTAATGGAACTATTACTAATGCACCTTTGTTGTTATGATCTAGAGGGGGGCAGTGCTAGAAAAAAACACACCATTCATTGACATACTGTAGAAAGGTTATTGGTAAATGTTATGTTACACATACATTTCCACTGAAATTGTATTGAAACATCCAAACATAAAGTCTGTAATTATAGGTTCAAAAAAATTTTATTATGTATTTATCAAGTGCTAAACTACTGTAGTATCTTAAACCAATAACCAAGGTTTTGTCTAAATTAGGACATGACCTTTAGTCTCTATCTCCACCTCCAGGTTAGCTGTGGAAGGTGCAGGATCCTGGGAGCTATCAATCACCCTGTAATATGATTGAAAGTAACTAAGTACTTTTACTCAAGTAATGTACCTATACAATTTTAGTATTCCCATTTTAGGGAACTTTACTCCATACAGTTCCAAGAAAATATCCTACTTTTAATCTTTAACATCTATATATAACATGTGCTAGTTAAAGGTATAATCTGTAAAGTTGTAAACGGCTAATTCTAGGCAAAAGAAGATAACATGGTACTGCGCTTTGTTTACAGTTTTTGTTTTTGTCTGATGTGTGGATTGGATTTCAGTGGGTATAGGGGGAGGGGTTGCTACTGCTGGCCATAGCGGAGAAATTCACAGTATTAAAAAAACCCAACCCACATTTTGTGGGGCGACAGTGGCTCGGGAGGTAGAGCAGTCGTCTAGTAATCCGGAGGGTCCCGGTTTGATTCCTGCTCCTCCCGGGCAGCCTGTCGAAGTGTCCTTGAGCAAGACACTTAATCCCTAATTGCTCCTGATGAGCAGGTTGGCACCTTGCATGGTTGCCTCCGCCGTCGGTGTGTGAATGTGTGAGTGAATGGGTAAAATGTGAGCAACAAATTGTAAAGCACTTTATCAAAATAAAATAAAAAGTAAACAAAGCACAATACCAAGCAGTCATTCGTCTTGCAATACAAAAATCACTGTGCCTCATTCTTTTTTCATAATCTTTTCTCATTACTGGAACGAATTGGTAGTTATTTTCTGCCGATTCACCACTGCCACATTTTTGAGTAATGGTAACAGATTATGAAGAAAGAACGGCACAATGATTTTTGTATTAAGGTAAGAATGGCTTGTTGGAGTCCAAAAAACTGATATGGTAACAAGGGTTATCATACATGCAATAAATTCATGATGTAGGCTACTTTTATTTTTTATTCATTTATAAAATACATTTATTTTAGGTTAAGCTACTTGAGAACATTTAATATCAAATACGTGTATGGACTACTAAATGAAAGTAAGTTTTAGGCGGTGGTGTAGTCTGGCTTTTTGCTGAGGGCACACTGGTTATTGGGGGGGGGGGGGGGGGCAAGCAGCGTTGTGGGCGTGGCAAGCCTGGTAGAAAAACCAGGGAGAATTGTATCCCTTGTCTAATAATTTTTTTTTTGATCAAATTTTTTTATTGTTATTCACACGAAACAAGACAACACATTAACCACAATCACAATACATAGAACTTCACAAGAAAATAACAAAAACAATAATAATAATAATACAGACTAACAATTATACAGACAAGAGAAAAGAAAACAGAGTTCAACCTTCTAAATTAATTCCAAGGGGTACTATCTAATAAATGGTCTTTCCCAGTGTTCAGCCCCGATTCCCGGCCGTGTGACCCTATATTAATAAAACGTACATCTCCAATCCACCACAAGGACAATTTTTTGGGAACACGACCTGAAAACAGAGCAATGAACCTTCATGAAAAAACAAAAACCTGTAGAGGTGTTCCATAGACTCACAGAGACCGTGTAAAAGTGGCCAAACAGTGAAGAAATAGTCAAATAGCTGCCCCCCCATAATATCCCCAGCTAAACTCAAGATGACAAGACAAAGGACAAGACAGACAAAAACATTTCCTCCTCCCCCTCCCAAGAGACCGCCGGACTCACCCGAACACGCACCCCAACCCCGCTCAGCCGCACACTGCGGTCTTTACCTTCTCAGCTGCTGCGAACCACAGGTCAATTCCAGCCTGCCCCACCCCAATCACCCGGGCTGTGGATATCTCAAGATAAATCACATCCAATAGAGTTAGGGACCAGTTAATCATTGTAAGCTTCTCAGGCTCCTTCCATCTTATTGCTATTAGCTTCTTCGCTGCTGTGACGCCCGCTAGGACAACCCTTTTCAGTTGTACGGACGCGGGTAGTGTCGTTATATCGTTCAGGAGTAGCGTAACAGCTGTGAATGGGATAGTTAAGCCACACAGATCTGAAAGTTTGTCCGTTATTGACCTCCAGAAGCGGGCCACTGGTGGGCAGTCCCAATACATATGCATATAAGTGCCGGTGGCCTTTTGAGAGCACAAAGTGCACCGAGAGTCGGTTATCAGTCCCATAGCATATAGCTTCCTAGGTGTAAGATAGGTCCTATGAATATAATTAAAATTAATTTGCTGGTGATTGGGGTTGCGGGAAGATAATGCCACATTTGCCCAAACATCATCCCAGTCAAACTCGGGGTCCAACTCCGGGATATCCACACGCCAGATTGTATCCAATGATAAATTTTTATACGTGGATTGAATTAAGAGCGTATAAAAGTCGGAGACAAACCTTCTGGATGTCGTCCTGTCCACTATGAGCCTGAGGAAGGGGTGTGGGTGCAAGGCTTGAGCCCACGGTACGCCATGCGCCCTCAGTGCTGACCTTAGTTGAAGGTAAAGAAAGAAGGACTCGCCGGGAAGATCATAAAATTCTCTTAAGTCCTGAAACGCACGGAGGCCGTTCTTATCATAAATATCCTCCAGAGTATGCACTCCCCTCCTTTGCCATTGAGGAATATTAACCGGCTTGTGTCCAACAAGTAATTGCTGGTTATTAAAAATTGGAGAGTCCAGGTGCCAAGGGCATTTAACCCCACACGACCTCTGTACATTACGCCACGTTTGGATCACGTGAGTTATGATCGGTCCATACCTCAGCCGGCATTTCGAAATAGAGACAGTGGAGTACACTACATCCTGCAATCTTAGCGGAGATACCGCCGCCGCTTCTAAGGAGCGCCACGATACAGCCTCTACAGGGTCCAGCCAGCACATCAGAGGTCTCAGTGAAAAGGACCAGAAATAAAGTTTAAAATCAGGGATTGCGAGGCCCCCATCTTGTTTTCTACGTTGAGTAGTAGCCCTTTTGATTCTCGGGCGTTTGTTATTCCAGACAAACTTAGATACCATCGATTGTACCTTGCGCCAGTGGTCTATTGGAGGGGGCAGGGGGAGCATTGAGCTAATAAAATTTATCCTAGGCAGGATGTTCATTTTGATTATGGAAGCCCGGGCTTGTAAGGAGTTAGGAAGGGACGACCACCTGTCTAGATCCTGGCGTATTTTATCATAAGTACCCGTGAAGTTGTACTTAGTAGTTTGGTTCAGCGTGGGGAATATCTCTATGCCCAAGTATTTAAAATGTTCTACTATGGGGATATCAGCTGGTAGTCGTACCGCCTTGGCTAGTTCATTAAGAGGCAGGCAGGCTGATTTGTTCCAGTTAATCTTAAAACCTGACAATTTACCAAAGTCGTCGATTATCCTCAATAATTTTGTGGCCGACCGGGAGGGGTCGTCCATGAAAATCAGCAGGTCATCCGCAAAGAGAGTATTGTTGACCATTATGGGGACGATGTCCTCCGATTGCCTAATAAATTGGGCCAAAGGTTCGAGGGAAAGCGCGAACAGTCCCGGGCTCAGAGGGCAACCCTGTCTAGAAGATCTGGAGACTGGAAAGAGTGTGGAACAGTTTTTGCCTGTCAGTATCATCGCAGACGGCGAGGCATACAGGACTTTAATCATATGAATAAAACTCTTTCCAAGACCCATGACCTCAAGTACCTTCCACAGGTATGACCACTCAAGTCTGTCAAACGCCTTCATGGCATCCAAAGACAGAACTGTGGATGGAGTTGTATTGTCTTTACTGTTATCGATTACATGCAACAGCCTCCTAAGATTATCTGCAGCCAGACGCCCCGGGATAAAACCAGTTTGATCGCAGTGTACCAATACAGACATAAATCTCTGCAGGCGACGGGCCAGCACCTTGGCAAACACCTTTAAATCGGCCCGAGAAGACTCAAGGGTCTATAGCTACCACAATCATTGGGATCTTTGTCCTTCTTGAGAAGTAAAGAAATCAACGCCATATTGACATCTCTTGAGAACTCCCCTTGTTCGATAGCGTAATTGATCATATCGAGCATCAATGGACCCAGTTGGTCCCAGAAAGCTAAATACACTTCGGGTGGAATACCATCCCAGCCTGGTGCCTTACCCCTCTGCATTTCAACAATAGTCTCCCTCAATTCTACGAGAGTAATCGGTCTCCCCAGTTCCTTGGCCTCTTCCTCAGAAATGTGGGTTATCTCAAGCCCGCCAATGAACGATTCAAATTTAGAGTCATCCAGATTACCCTCTGAGCTATATAACTGTGAGTAAAACTCTTTAAAAGTGTCATTGATCTTTTTCGAATCAGTAGTGACTGCACCCTGGCTCGTCCTAATCGAGGGGATATCCGAGAAATGATCATTTGAGCGTATTTTCATTGCCAATAGATGGCTAGGTCTGGAGCCGTGAAAATAGTAATTTTGTCTTGTCCTATGTATCAAGAACTCAGACTGTTGTTTAAGTATGGAGTTTATTTCTTTTTTGACTATCTTACGTTGTGTGTTTAGTCGTTCATTATAGTCAGTTTGCAAGGATGCGTATAGGTCCGCATATAATGATTCCAGTCCTTCTAGCTTTTTTGACCGGGATTTTCGCAAATTGGAGGCAAATAGTGTGACATGACCCCTGATGAATCCTTTCAATGCGTTCCACAGGACCCTAGGGTCTTCTACTGTGCCAACGTTGATCTGCAAAAATTCAGCTAGTTTACTCCTGAACTCAGAACAGAAGTCATCGTTCTTTAGCAGGGTCGAATTAAAACGCCATCTGGGAGCTCTTGCGGAGAGCCTGCCAAAGGTTGCCGTAAGGAAAATCCCCTTGTGGTCTGAGAGAGCCAAGGGAACCAATGAGACATCGAAACTATCAAACATATTAGGGGACGCGAATGCATAGTCAATTCGAGAGAAGCTTTTGTGTCTGGCTGACAGGTGAGAGTAATCTTTGAGGGAGGGGTTGCATAAACGCCAAAGGTCTGTGAGCCCTGTGTCTTTAGCCCACATCCTAAGGGCCTTAGAGGCCCGTTTTTGGTCGCTCGTTTCAGAGGGCCCGGACCTATCCATCTCAGCATCCCAGCACGCATTAAAATCGCCACCCACCATGAGAGCGTATCCATTAAGTTCCAACATATTCTTCGTGATTGTATTATAGAACGCTGAATCAAATGTGTTAGGAGCATACAATGCTATTATAGCCATCTTCCTATGCAAGAATTCAACTTTTGCTATAGTAATCCTTCCCTCCGTGTCCGACCATACATCCAAGATTTTGATATCAAGGTTACGTCTTGTAACTATGACTACTCCTTTCGTCTTATCATCGGCTGAGGATGAGGAGATAACGTGATATTGCCGATTTGCCAGTCTTGACACGTCACCTACCAATAAATGCGTTTCACTAAGGAGAGCAAGGTCAATATTTCTCCTCTTCAATAGCCAAAGGACACTGGCACGCTTGTGTGGGGCGTTAAGCCCTCCTGCGTTCCAAATTAAAATATTCAATTTAGCCATGGTCGAGCTTGTATAAATGCGTAGAGAACATACCAGTGCAGCCAGGCTGAGTACAGAGGTGCCGATCCCGGCGGGCCCGGACGGTCAATCCCAGGAGTTCAGAGGAGGAACAATTACACACACATAAAACAGTACATAAAACACATAAAAATACCACCCCAGCTACAACCCCTCCCCCTTCTACTCTAAACCCTAACCCACCCGTCCTAATATAAGGTCCCCTATACCCACTCTCCAATCCCCACCCTATGCCCCATCCCCTGAGGATGGTCATCCTCCTATCACTTCCCACTAGAGACATGGATTAATAAGACGCTCCCCACTCCAACCCCCCTCTAGATAAACCCCTGAGTGAACCCCCACTAGTCCAATAAACACAAATAATAATAAAATAAAATTCAATAAAGATATCGGTCGAAACCCACCTGAGCCCTGGCCCCAACATGAGACAACCATAATGGTAAAAATAGCCATTATTAAATAATAACTCCACATCAACCTGCAGCCCTCTATTTCCGAATCTGCGCTTCAACATCACATTGTTATAGCCCAAAAGGGTTTAGGAAAATTCAAAACAAAATTAAATTAAAGCATCCCAGCCGATAGTCTAAGGCAGGTTCGGGTCACAGGTTAATTGTGCAAAATTGTGTGAACAGTGTCAATTAAAACCATGACAAAAAAAAAAGAAGGGAAAAAAGGGTTACGGTCAAAATGCACCCCTTTAGCTGTCCCTCTGATCAGGCACAACGGCTGAAATGACATAACCTATGTAAGAATAGAATTAAACACATTCATTAATTAATCCGGGGATGGTAATAGGCAACACCTGACACCACCTGTTATCATACATTGTTTCAATAAAGATATCGGTCGGAGCAGTTAGTCCAAGGTAGGATCGAATCACAGTTAAATTGCTCATTCAAATGCCATTAAAACAGCGACAATAATTATTATATAATTACTCAGCATCAGCCCTGTAACCATCTACCTTGGAGTCTGCATATTAATGTCGCAACGTTATAGCATAAGTGGCTCACGGAAAATTCAAAACAAAATTAAGGCGAATCAGCAGTTAGTCCAAGGTAGAATCGGATCACATTTAAATCGCGCATACAGATGACATAAAAACAGCGACAATAGGAAAGAAAAAAGAAAGGAAAAGAGGGGCATGGCTAAAGTGCAGGCCATATAACCATATAGCCTTGAAGTGCAAGCCATACCCGACCCAACCTGTTATCATATATTGTATATGCATATTCAACCGACCTTGGCATCTACTTGGATCCCAACGCTAAAAAAAAACCTGGATATAAAAATAAAAGCATACCAGAAGTTAGTTAGGGACTCGGTCACTCTTGAACTGTGCAAACCAATGTCCCTTTGAACAGCAACAGCAACCAAAATACGTAACCATTAACGGGTCTCGAGTGTCTCAGCGCAGACTATAGGCGAAGCCCGCTGGCCAGCCCGAGGCTAGCGCGTAAGCTAGTGATGAATCCGGATAGCACGTTAGCTTATTATGTACATTGTTCAGCTAGCTCGTTAGCTTCCAAAGAGGCGATACACAAGTACGACCATGAGGTCAGCTTTAGCAAGTAACAGAAGTCATTGGGAAGCCCCGCTAGTTGGATGGGCAGAGGACAGTTAGCATGTCTGGGCATGACAGCAAGTGTTTGTGAATAGTCTACCTAATCAATGTATATAGGCCCAAACCGCCAAGTCACTCACCCTCCATTGATATCAAGCAACAGACTCGGGTGTCTCCGCGAGATATTCCTTCGCTTTAGCCAACGACCAAAACAAACGCTGACCACCGACCTTCTCCAACACAGATAATTTCGCGGGAGCGAATAACGTGGGCCTCAGGCCTAGTTTCCATAGCTTAGTCAGGACCACCTTGTACTCGGCTCTCTGTGCTTGAACCTCCGGTGTAAAGTCCTCGAAAATGGCCACTTTGTGATCGCCAAGCCTCAGATTACCCCTCCTGGTACGAGCCGACCGCATGATGATTTCTCTCTGCTGGAGTCTGTTCAGCTTGACTATGATGGGCCTCGGCTCTTTGTTCACGCCGGGAGAAAACCTGCCCGCTCTGTAGGCCGATTCACAGATAGGAGGCATAGGGAGGACATCCGTCCCTAGTATCTTCTGCAGCAGTTCGGGCACGGTCTCAGAGAGACGGCCTTCACCGCTGGTCTCCGGTACTCCAACAATCCTGACGTTGTGGCGTCTATCCCGGGACTGCATCTCCTCCATTGCCGACTGTAGTTTGTTGACTTCAGCCTGCCTAGCCAGCAGGGCGGATTCAAGACCCGCCATCTTCTCACACTGTGATGATACCTCCGTTGTTAGCATGGCTAGTTCGTTAGCATTAGCCGAAGAGGCAGCGTGTATCGCCTCCATCTTGTCTGTCAGCGGTACTACCGCCAGCCGAATTTCTTCTGATATCTCACGACGGAGGCTGATACAGAAATCCGCCAACACTTTCTTCTGTGCTTCAGCGATGCGTGTCTCAGAGTCTGCGTGTAGCTTGGTCATGACCAAGAGCACAGCTTCGCTTAACTCCCCGACAGCGGGAGACGGTGCGGCCATGCTCGGCGGTGCCGGTGTCGTGCCTAATTCTTTCATGGCTCTGGTTTCCACCCCCGCCATCGTAGAAAGTCGAAAAAAGTTGATGAATGTATACTAAACACGACGACCTAGCAAACAGATAAAAAACAAATAAAAATAAAATAAAGACTAATGGGGAGAAACGTATATTCAGCACGGTAGAAGGGAGCTCATGTGAAACACGTCTACTCCATGATCGCTCAGCTCCGCCCCATCCCTTGTCTAATAATAATAATGATAGATATATGGGCGTTTATTTGATTTTGGGCACTTTTGGGAAAATGAATTTTATCAAAAATATAATTGCATAAAACCTTCAATTATGAATTATTTAAGCTTTATAGTCATTTAGTCAGGAATCGTAATATGAACATTGTTGTAAACATCACTTTATGGAATTTAATATATTTAACACTTTTCCTAGAATGTCAGAGAACATTGTCATTACCATCACGTTACCAAATAACTCTTTAAAACGTTTAAAATTTGTGCTTTTAAGGCATTTATGTAACATTATACCTTACTTCTGATGTATTAGTGGTTTGAAATATTTTACTTGAATTTAAACATGCTTTAGATCTTTGGATGCGCAACCTTTTAAATATATTGCTAGATCCTGTCAAGAAAGATACAATTACTACAACAACAGGTCAATGACTCTTGTTTTTCATACATAAAATGTTAACACATTGGATGCTAACGATGAATGACGAATTGTCGCTTGGTTGCCACCACTCTAATCAATGAGAGGACGAGCACATTTGCGAACGCTTGAACTATATCTTAAATGATGGCTATGGGTCTAATACACCCGTCGCTTATCAATGACTTGCTTGCAGTCAACATGTACAAAACGGATTGTTTTTTCATCAGTACATTTCCGTTTTATACCGTTTTGAATACGAGAATAGTTTTGGACATTTCTAGAAAGAAAAAAAGATTCTGCAGTAATAGCCATTTACTGGAATACACACAACACGTTGTCATTTTCCGGCTGATTTATTAATCGTTTTCAAATAAACGCTAGATTATCGATAGTATATGTGTACTTATGCACGCTAGAGAAGCAGGCTGAAAAATCGATTATCTATGCCGTGCCTGGCGCTAACCTTATGCACACAAGAGACACGTTGTGATCGCTGTGAAAAAAACATCTGATTACCCCAATACTGGTAAAATAAAGTCCTTACCTCAGATCAGATGTTCTGCAAAAAGATTAATCCAATTCCTGATCGCCATTCCAAATATCGATTGCGTTTATTGATCCAACGTTATACTCTGAAACACATAATCGACGCTTCTTCCAGTGCCCTCAGTGGATGCAATAGTCTCAGGTTACATGCCTCAGAAGTAAAATGTGGAACCCAGAGTTTTTTTTTCTGATGCATTCCCATCGATTTCTCGTCGTTGGCACCCAATGTGTTAAGGGAGGGCTTGTAATATAAGAAAACATGTAGTAAAATGTCAGATTTAAACTATTTGTTACAAATTTGTTAAGAAATATGTCATGTGTTGGTGATGACTTACTGTTGTGGTAATGACAAAATATGATTGGAATGACATTTAGATAGATTTATTGAATTAATTCATGGATACAGTAACACAACATCAGAATCATAGGTATTGTACCATCAACAACTGTTACAACAGGATAGGAAAATCTAAGAAACCATCTAAAAAACACTGACAACCTTTATGGTTTCAAACAACATACATTAACAGTAGAAGAGGTTTGTTCTTTTAACATGCCTACATCTTCTTCTCCATGAGGGAGCATACTTGTTTCCAGACAGAGGCATTGAGCATCATATGTCTTTAAGTAATCGGTTGGGGCTCTGGGACAAGGCCCAGCACATTTTCCATTCTATACCATATTATGTCATCTCTCTATGGCCAGAAGAAACGGTTTTCTCCAATCCGACTCATTGTTTTGACCAGAACAGAACTGTCTGAATCCACATCTTGGATAACGAAGGTTATCCTATAACCCTAGTTATTTGAGTATAGTGAGCGCTCTGCTCTATTGGAACTATCCCTTTAATCATATGCTATCATGAAACTTTCAACCATGTGTACGCACCCACCTGCCTGACCACTCCCACGTCTGCTCATATATAAGCGGGGTCATGGCCATACTACCAGCTCCTTCCCTAGTCTTTCACGCCGAAACGGAAGATACGTGGGGTCCTCAGTGAGTCAGAGCAGAGCGCTCACTATACTCAAATAACTAGGGTTATAGGATAACCTTCGTTATTTTTCGTATAGCTTTGCGCTCTGCTCTATTGGAACACAAGAGTGGAGCAGAACGGAAAGCCAGACAGATGTACCCGCTGAGGTCCCCTACAACCATCAGAATACCGGGGAGGATCCGGGCCCCCCCACCCCCCCTAGTGAGGGACGGGAGGGAGATCGGACCCGACTGTGAGAAGAGGGTTTAGCACCTCAAACACACAGGGTGAGCAGACCGTGGGACTTACCTTTGTTTAGGAGGGCCCGCGACTACTCGGATGTGCATCCTGCACGCCACCAGGGAACGGACGTGAAGCAAAAAAAACTGTCACATCTCCCGACATCGCGGGGTCGGGGTAAAAAAAACAACAACCCTGTGGCAAGGCCGTAGCAGCGGGGTGTGGAGGAGGCCCCAGGCCACATCCCGGGGGTCAGGACCCCCTGAAAAGGGGGCCTGGCGAGGTCAACGAGGCCGCGGCATCGAGACCCCACCAGACGGTCACTGGTGACACAACCCCTCACATCGCCAGCGTATCGGACAGGGCCTAAAATAGGTGAAGGCCCCTCTCCCCCTTGCACGCCGCTCCCAAGGAGGCTCCCCCCCACAACGTCGTGGGGCCAGCTGGCGCACCGGGGAGACAACGCTCCAAGGAGGTTGATCCCTCAATCCAGGTCGACAGGTCTTAAGAGCAGAACTCAACCTGCGCCCGGAGCACTGCGGACTAGACAGGCGCCTAAGGGGCTTACTGCAAGAACAGTATCCCGGCGGAAAGGGTGTTCGGTATGCCGTGCACCATGTCACAATCTCATGGGGCCACGAACCTCGCGGAGTCGGAGTTAGCCAACTCCGCCAGCGAACAGATTCCACCATGAACCCTGACCCTGCCAATTTATTAATCCCGCGGGGTCGAGGTTCAGAGAAACAGTTTGACACAATTGGCAGACATCACGAAACATGCAGGGGCATACTCTCGGGCAGCCGGGGTCAGACCCGGGCTCAACCAGAGAGTCGACTCTGCTGGAGACAACCACCCCCCTATGTTTATTAACAGAAAGTGGTTGCTCCCTTAACCCACTAAGAAACCCCGGAAACATAACTGCACGTATACACAGGCTATACAATGCAGTTCAACCGTTTCAGGTTTAAAAAGGGTTAACCCAGGCCAACAGGTCAACGAGGGGGAGGCCCGACCTGGGCCTGGAGGACCGGGACCTACACAGGGATGCATAGAGGAGTTGACAGAAGCAGCCTCCCCGACAGCCCCCTCCCATCCCCGGTTTAGCAGGGAGGGAGGGGTGAAAATGAATGGAGAAGGACCAACCCACCTAACATTGTGCAAAAAAGGTACAACATAGTATGGACCAATGCACACCACTGTTAAGGGCAACTCGTAGTGGCACCTATATGACACACACATTCATCAACCCCTGTGACGTCCGGCCCGCCCTGGCATTTTCCGCCCGGAAAAGCTCAGGGTCCTTCGGGGCACCAGAACTTGTCTGCGCCCCGGCAGACAACTCACTAGGACAAGTCCCGTGCCCTTGTCACGCCGCCGCCCCCAGTCCTAAGATGGGGGTAGGTACGCATGTCGATCCAAAACATCACAGATGGCGCCACCAAGACGGTCAGTACGCAAACGCACTGCTCCCGGTGGCCCACCTAGCGGGCGTAAGACCCCCCTGCCAATGTTTTGATCTACTCCGTCATCTCCCCCAGAGATGTACGCGAGCCCTCGAGTCTAACCTAGTGCACTGGCGCTCGGTAGAGACAAAAATCTCCTTCCCAGCCGACCGCATAAAAAACGCAGTTTTTATGATGTTGGGCAACCAAGGCGCGCCGGTCCCACAAAGCGTATTCAATTATTGAAAAAACACCCTGGGCCAGCGCTGATCGTCTCATAAGACCACACGCTGATTCCATAAAACGGCGTGTATGCTCGCAAAAAACCCGAGAACAGTGATGGCGAATTTCTAACAAGAAAGAACCCACAATGTTTCCCCTTGCTGTCTGGGACGAGCAGCAGGAAGCCGGTCTACAAAAGACACAGACACGGGTCCTCACACGACGAGCCTGGGAATAAAAGAAACCGTCAATTCTGCTCTTTATGTAAGAGGGGAAGACAGCGGTTTTCCCAGAGACCTCAACGTGAGTAAAACAATTGAAAAAGGTTCATGTAATAATTGGACTAAGTGACAAAACGGCCCAATAAACACTACTGATAGAGAGCAGAGCAGAAGAACAAATAGTCTTGACTGCATTGCATCACCTAGCTTTTACAATGACAGCGGTCTGTAGCACAGGCCCTGAAACTCACGGATATGTCTGTGACGTCTTCCATGGCCGGGGAAATCCTGTGTCCCACCTATCCTAATATGGTGTGGGAAACAGGGAAATCCCCCCCCCCCCCCTCCCTGTGATGAGCTTTCTCTCTCAGCTCGTCATGGAAACTGATAGGTAGAAAGGCACAACCTCTCGGCCAATCAGTTTCGTAAAGGATATAACTATATCCGGGGGAGGGGTTTATTTGTCCACCCCTCTCAACACCTCACCCCAGATACGATGCAATAAAAAAGGCATAGCCGTGACACCAGTCGCATAGCGTGCTACATGAAAGCACATATACCTGCTAGGGTAATAGCTTTACATCCTGTACGCCAGCCACAGCTGATAACCTCGTTTGTGTAAAAAACGGGTTTTATTCCACGGCTCTGGCTTAACTTGCCACCCGCTATTTTTATCTTTACCCTTAAGCAAAGAAAAAACATCAGACTAAAGAGAGGGACTCAAAAGGTCCTCGGTTCATATGCTACATATGTACAACTCTGTAAGCTAACACCCATACCAGTTGTGGACTCAATGCTACGTTTACCTAAACGTATTACATGAAACACACACAACTCTCATCATACAATAAAACCCCAAGTTCACTTTTACTCACGTAAGAAAGAACGCTGTCTTAAGTAGAGAGAAGGACATAAGCCCTTGGCTAAGTGCTAGAACTACAGGCCTTGCTAAGTTATACACAATAGCGACCAAAGCACATTTTCAGAGATGGAGTGGAGGTACCACCCTGCCCGTCATCAGCCCCGACATGAAGCGTGCCAGCTGCGCGATGTTGGAGGTTGCAGCCAGGCTCTGGGTCGAGGCGATGAACACCTGGTCACTCCATATAGCCAACTGCTTAGCCGACTTCCCCTGGGGAAGTGGCTTTTTTAACGGCTCCCACACCATCTCGGGGCAAAGGATGGATGCCATCGGGCTATCAAGTCGTTGTACCCCTTCCTTCAACCCCTGTACCAAACCCACCACCCTCGTGAAAGGCACGTAGGTGGAGGTAAGGCTGACGATGCGGGGAATTACCTGTCCCCGCGCCACGTAATCCTCCATCGATGGGAAGAATGGGCAGACAACGCCCGCCTCCCTCACAGGACATTGCCAGAGATGACCTATCATGTCATCGGGAACAGGTGCCGGCAGTGACGTCGGCAGCGGCACACCGTTAGCACGGGCGGCTGCCGTCATGAGCTCGGGGAACAAGGCGCGCAACTCCCTTCTTACACTTCGCTCGCATCCCTCGCGTTTGGGAGACTACACTCACTGCCTCCATAGGATAGGTGGGAGCCAACATCCGGTGCGGCAAGATTCAAAAGCATTATCAAATTATAGTGTGTTTGGTAATGACACACAATAAACATATTCTGTAGTATGAGTAAGTAAATGTGAAAATATCTTACATTCCTGGTGATCAAACATCAGTCTTCCACTCTGACAGCCATGTGCTCCACTGTCACTACAGGTTGTAATGGGTACCAAAGCAAGGGGCGTAGCCAAAACGTACCGTTATTCTATAACCATAGTTATGAGTATAGCGAGCGCTCTGCTCTTAGTGGAACTGTCCCTTTATCCAGTCTAATAATGAATAATTTTCTCCACATGCACACACCCATCCGCCTGGCCACACCCACATCCGCTCCTCTACATAAGCAGGGTCGTGGCCACACCATCAGCTCCTTCCCAAGTCTTTCACCACCGAAGGCGAAGACCACAGGGTCCTCAGTGAGTCAGAGCAGAGCGCTCGCTATACTCATATAACTATGGTTATAGAATAACCGTACGTTATATATCGTATGGCTTACACTCTGCTCTTAGTGGAACACAGGAGCTGAGCAGAGTTGAAGCTCGACAGATGTACCCGCTGAGGCCCCCCACAACCATCAGAACCGGGGAGGACCCGAGCCCCCTGGACCCCCCTAGCGGAGGACGGGAGAGAATCGGATCCGACTGTGCGAAGAGGGTTTGGCACCTCAAAACGCACAGGGTGAGCAGATAGTGGGACTTACCTTCACTCAGAAGGACCCGCGACCACTCCCACATGCCACCAGAGAACGGACGGGAAGCAAAAACACCTCCGTCACAGCCCCCAACATCACGGGGTCGAAGGTCAAGAACCCAACCCCGTGGCAAGGCCGTAGCAGCGGAGCGCGGAGGAGGTCCCAACCCTAGGACAACCTGAGGGCCAGGACCCCTCCCATCCAAGAACTAACCAGGGCCGAACCTGCTTAGTTTCCGAGATCTGACGAGATCGGGCGTGTCCAGGTTGACATGGCCGTAAGCCCCAAGAGGCTACCCCCCCACAATACTGTGGGGCCAGACGGCGCGCCAGGGAGACAACCCCCAAGGAGGTTGATCCCTCAATCCAGGCAACAGGCCAGAACTCGACCTGTGCCTGGAGCACTGCGGACTAGACGGGCGCCTAAGGGGTCTACTGTGAGAACAGTACCCGGCGGAAGGGGTGTTCGGTATGCTGTGCACCATGTCATGACCTCCACAAACCCCTCCAGTGGGGTCGAGGTACAAAGGAGAGGTTGACACAATTGGCAGACGTCATGAAAGATGCAGGGGCATACTCTCGGGCAGACGGGGTCAAGCCCGGCCTCAACCCGAGAGTCGACTCTGCTACCAACACACTGGAGAACCAACCACCTCCCTATGTTTAGTTTAACAGGAGGCGGTTGTTCCCTTAACCCACCAAGAAAAACTTAGAAACATAACTGCACGTATACACAGGCTATACAAGCAGTACAAGTGTTTCAGTTTTCAAAGGGTTAACCCAGGCCAACAGGTCGACGAGAACGAGTCCGGACCTGGGCCTGGCGGACTGGGACCCACACAGGGATGCCTAGAGGGGCTGACAGCAACCACCCCGACAGCCCCCCACCATCCCCGCCCAGCAGGGGGAGGGAGGGGTGAAACAATGGAGAAGGACCAGGCCCCCTAACATAGCGCAAGGTACAACACAGTATGGACCAAGCACGTCACTGTTATGGGCAACTCGTAGTGGCATACATATGACACACACATCCACAACATCAAACCCCGCGAAGCCCGGACCGACCCGGCATTTCCCCCCCGGAAAAGCACATAGTTCTTCAAGGTACCAGAACAGCAGATCTGTGCCCCGGCGGACAACGGGTTAACTGACCTGGTCCGGCGCGACCAGAACCAGTCCTGCGTCCTAGTCACACCGCCATCCCCAGTCCTATCTAAAACATCACAGAGGGCGCCACCAAGATGGACAGTACGTGAATGCGCTGCTCCTGGTGGCCCACCTCATGGGCATGAGACCCCTCCGCCAATGTAATGATCTACTCCGTCATCTCCCCCCGGAGATGCACGTGAGTCATCGAGTCTAACCTAGTGCACTGGTGCTCGGTAGAGATAAAAATCTCCTTCCCAGTCGCCCGCATAAAAAAACGCTGTTTCTATGAATTGGGCAACCAAGGCGCGCCGGCCCATAACGTGGTTCCACATTGGAAGCACCCAGGGCCAGCGCTATATGCACGTCAAGAACCTGAAACACATCAATGGTGAATTCTAATAAGAAACACCAGACAACGTTCCCTCCATGCTGTCTGGGACGAGCAGCAGGAAGCCGGTCAATAAGACACAGACACGGGTCTTATATGACGCGTCTGAGGGCAACCTCGTCAATTCTGCTCCTTACATAAGAGGGGAAGACAGAAGTTCCCCCAGAGAGACCTCTACGTGAGTAACAATTGAAAAAGATACATGTAATAATAATTGGGCCAAGTGACCAATGGCCCAATACACACTGTAATAGAGAGCAGAGCAGCAGAACAGTTTTTGAATGCATCGCATCATCCAACTTTGACAAAGACAGCGGTCTGCAGCACAGAGCCTGTAACCTCATGGCTGTCTCCTGGCCAATAGGAAAATGCGCCCAGTGACGTATCCCATGGCCGGGCGGAAATCCCATGACCCACCCATCCTAACATGGAGTGGAACCAGGGAACCCCCCTTCCCCCTCCCCGTGATGCGCTGACCCCTCAGCCGACAGGGAGACTGACAGGCAGGAGGTCCCACCTCCCGGCCAATCGGTAAAGGGGGGGAGGGATTTATTAGTCCACCCCTTATGACCCCTCACCCCTGATACGATGCAACAACAAAGCAGAGCCATGACACCAGTCGTAGCACGCTACATGAAAGTGCATTATACCTGTTAGGGTAACAGCTTCACAGTCTGCACGCCAGCCACAGACGATAACCTCGTTTGTGCAAAAAACTGGCTTTATACACGGCTTCAGGCTCATGTGCGAACTTGCCACCTGAATTTGTACACCTTTACCCTAAAGTAAGAAAAAACACAGACCAAAGAGAGGGGCCAAAGGCCTTGGTACAAGAGCTACACATGTAAACTTCTGTAGGCCAACACCTAACCCAGTTGTGGACTCAATGCCACGTTTACTTAAAACGTGAAACACGATACACACAACCCTCTTTCACAATAAAAAAGGGCAAAAAGTTCACTCTCACTACTGCAAGAGGAACGCAGTTTTTTCGCACGGAAGCCTCCGGTAAGAGCGTCGGCGGGGGGTATGTCTCCTGACCAACAACGGCTGGGTAAGCCCCAAGGAGGTAAAGGTACTCTCCCGTTCATGCTCCCCGGACATGGAACATCTCTCCATTCAATGTCGCCCCTTTCCACCTACCCCGAGAGTTTACCGCGGTCATAATGACCGCAGTATACATTCCTCCCCAAGCAACCACCGTCAGGGCTCTGGCAGAGCTGGCGGAACATCTCAACATTCACCAGATAAAACATCCGGACGCAGCCATGATAGTGGCCGGCGATTTCAACCAGGCGAATTTGAAAAAAGTGATGCCGTCCTTTTTTCAGCACATCGCCTGCTCCACCAGAGGGGGAAACACGCTCAACCACTGCTACACCCCATTCAGAGCCGGCTACAAGGCCGTACCGGCTCCGCCTTTAGCGGGAGATACTAGCACGTCCGACCATGGCGCCATTTTTCTGGTCCCTGCTTACAAACAAAGATCACGTGATGGCGTTGTGTCACGTGAGACAAAAAAATGTACCGACCAATCAGAGGCCATGCTGCAGGATGCTCTCGAGGACGTAGACTGGGGGATGTTTCAAGGAAGCGCCAGTGACGTCAGCGAGTTTGCGGACAGCGTTGTGTGCTTCATAACAACACTCTCGGATAGTATTGTCCCAACGAAAAAGGTGCGGGTCTTCCCAAACCAGAAACCGTGGGTGGATAGTACTTTCAGAGCAGCTCTGAAATCACGCACCACTGCCTACAACCTGGGCAGAGAGTCAGGAAACATGGAGGAGTATAAGGCTACAGTCTATACTCTGCGCAAGGCTGTCAAACTTGCAAAACGGACGTATGCTGACAAAATGGAGACACAAATGGCACAGAATGACACAAGAGGCTTATGGCGGGGACTGAGGACGATAACTGACTACAAAGTCAGCGGCCCCTCAATGGGGAGCGACGACGCCACTCTCGTGGACAAACTCAACTCTTTCTACGCTCGGTTTGGTGCAGACAGTGGCGCCGCTAGCTCAACGGCTAGTGACGTCACTGGCGCGCCGGCTGTTGTGGAGGGGGGGGCATCCGCGGGGGGCGGGGACACGCTCTCATTGTCGGTACACAGTGTGAGAAGAGCATTTATGCAGGTGAACACCAGAAAAGCTGCTGGCCCAGATGGAATAACAGGACGCATACTTAAGTCCTGTGCTAACCAGCTAGCCCCTGTGTTCACCGCCATATTTAATCGATCCCTGGCGGAGTCAGTGGTCCCTGCCTGCTTCAAGATGTCTACCATCATCCCTGTACCAAAGAAACCCTCCCCAACATGTCTCAATGACTACAGACCGGTGGCACTCACCTCTGTGGCCATGAAATGTTTCGAGAGGCTGGTCAAGGACCACATTTGTGCCTCCCTCCCCAGTGATATGGACCCTATGCAATTTGCATACAGGCCAAACAGGTCTCCCAAGTACTGCACAGCACCCTCTCTCACCTTGACCGCCAGAAGGGGGGCTATGTGAGACTGTTGTTCATTGACTACAGCTCAGCGTTCAACACCATAGTCCCCACCAGACTGGTGGACAAGCTGATCGAGCTGGGTCTGAGCTCCTGGATACTGGACTTTCTGAGCGAAAGGCCCCAGGCGGTCAGGGTGGGGGGTCAGACCTCCAACACCATCACCCTGAGCATCGGGTCCCCCCAGGGCTGTGTTCTGAGCCCCCTGCTGTACTCACTATACACACACGACTGTGTGGCCAAGTTCAGCTCCAACTCCATAGTGAAGTTTGTGGACAACACAGTGGTGGTGGGGCTGATCTCGGACAACGACGAGAAGGCCTACCGGGAGTTTGTCGAGGTACTGGAACGCTGGTGCCAGGACAACAGCCTACTCCTGAACATTGGTAAAACCAAGGAGCTGATCGTGGATTATAGGAGAGGACAGCAGGAGACACACACACCACTGAGGATAAACGGGGCTACCGTGGACAGGGTGAGCAGCTTTAAGTACCTGGGGGTCCACATCTCACAGGATCTGACATGGACAACACACATAGACTCAGTCGTAAAAAAGGCGAAGCAGCGCCTCTACCACCTGAGACAGTTAAGGAAGTTCAGAGTATCTGGGAAGATACTCCAGTCCTTCTACTCAGCCGAGCGTACCACGGGTATTGCACTACCACCCCTGCAGGTTCTATACAACAAGAGGTGCAAATCCAGAGCCTGCAGAATAATGAAAGACACTCACCACCCCAACAACAGCCTGTTCATGCTGCTGAGGTCAGGCAGACGCCTGCGAACACCAGCTACTAGGACAGAGAGACTTCGGCTCAGCTTCTTCCCCCAGGCCATCAGAGCCTTGAACACTGAATTCTCCACACACAAGCACACATGAGCACACACACGACGCACACACTGTACACCAGGGGTCTCAAACTCGCGGCCCGCGGGCCAATTGCGGCCCGATGGATGATATTTTGCGGCCCCCTACTTGACGTCAACGTTTAGTGTTAATGCGGCCCGCGCGCTACTGTTTGCAGAGTCGTTGCGTGAGAGTTGGAAGTTTTATTTATTTAATCACTTGTAGGCTACCATAGCGCAGGCTCATGACGGCAACGTTATATTAGTGACTTGGTTGAAACGTGATTCCGGAGTGATATCAAGTAAAGTGGAAGGAAAATATATCCTCGCTATCTCCTCTGACTGCGAGCAGTGCTCTGCATAAGCGGCTGGCTGCACTGACAACTGTCTGTGTCTGTGTACGGGTCTGGTCCAATCACATTCAGCATCCCGTCACCGTCCCCCCCCCCCCCTCACCCACAGTCTGCGAATCAGATGCAGAGTAGGGCGGGTCTTCACGGATTGCATGTCGTCTCTCTCTTTCAGTAATGTCAGAGCAGAGTTGACGGCGCATCTACAGTAAACTCGCTCCCAGTTTTATCTCCGTGAGATGAATCATAAATGTAGCTACTAGCCTAGTTTCGCCAGCAGGCAGCCAGCAGAAAAATATGGCATTTTAAAAGATGGTCAGTAAAAGAAAAGTCGACTGCAATTCAAAGGTGAATGGACTGAAAAATATGCATTCATCCCGAGTCCCAGCACCAAACCAATGTGACTATATGCCAAGAAACGGTAGCTCTTGTGGAGGGTGGCAATTTGAAAATAATGTATGACTGAGTGATGGAGACCATGTTTGAAGGCAAACAAAAGCAAATCCCCCTCAGATCGCACAGCAACCAGAATAACTGAAATACTGGCTGGTGATTTGATTAAACAGATTTGTGATAGAATAAAAAAAAATGCACAGTGCATTTCCATAGCTGTGGATGAGTCCACTGACACCACTGAGAAGCCTATGTTCTGAAGAACCATTCATGTTCTGAAGAACTGTTCATGTTCTGAAATGTTATTGCTAAAGATTGAGAAGATTGGATCAGTTGTACTTTTTTTTGAATACTTGAAACCCTTTTTTTGTGGAATATTTGATGCGGCCCAGCCTCACCCAGACTCTACCTCCAGCGGCCCCCAGGTAAATTGAGTTTGAGACCCCTGCTGTACACGCTCACACACTAGCAGCCACTTTAACATGAGCAAGCACACACTCATGCGGCAAACGCTCACACTTATGGCCACTTTACAAAAGGAAAGGTCACTTTAAGAATAGTATAGTATAACTTGAGATTGTATAATATAGCATGTACATAAAGATCCAGTGCCTCATCCGTAGCTAACAGTGTATTGCACTACCACAGGACCTAGCATGTCCTATCATGCTTTGTAAATAACTTATGTACATATACCGATATGCCCTACTCTGTTTACTGTTCTATTGCACAATGTCGTTCTATTGGATTCTATTTTATATTATTACTATTGTATTATGCACATCGTTGCGGGCAAGACCACCCGCATTTCATTGTATACTCGTATGCCGTGACAAATAAAACTCTTGACTTGACTTGACTACTTCTACCTGTAGAGTAAAAGCTTTACATCATGCATGCCAGCCATAGCCGATAACCTTGTTTGAAAACAGGTTTCCCACAGCTCTGCTTATGTGTGAAAAACTTGCCACTCGTTATTTTTATCATTACCCTTAAGTAAAGAATAACAAGCTAAGAGAGGGACTCAGGCCCTCGATCATATGCCATGTGACGTACATGGGTACGTGAGTTGGTCATTACCATTATTACTGTATTTATGACACCATCTGAACATCAGGTTAGTATATGTAAATATGTTATGTTTTGGATGTGTGTGTGTGTGTGCATGATAGCTAATGCTGTCTCTTTTTCTCTGTCAGGTGCCGCCCGTCCCTACACTGAAGAGTGCTGATTGCCTAATGGGTGACAGCTGATGGCAATCACCTCAAGAGGGACGGGTGGACAAATACCTGACAGCATACACTCGTTTGGGCGCCTCATGGAGTCATTTGCCAGTGACCATAGAGTTGGAGGTTGCCATTGTTTACCACTGTTTGTGTGGAATAGTTATTATAACACTGTCCACTGTTGTTTGTGTGGAATAGTTATTATAACACTGTCCACTGTTGTGTGGGACTGATTTATTGTGTGTTCATGTTGTTCACACCACTTACCTGGTAGGCATTGTAATTGTGTTGGTGCAGCTACCAGGTGAGTATATATATATATATTGTGGCCTCTTGCCTTTTTGCCACTGTTCGTGTAGAATTAATATATATATCTATGTATTGGGCCTTCTGCCTTTTTGCCACTGCTTGTGTGGAACTATATTGTGCTGTGCACGTGGTGTACATTTGCTGGGGGATTCCCCAGACTGCCAACTGCAGGGTTTGTGGTTGTGTCCTGTGACACTAGGTCACTAGGGCTTGTGTTGGCCCTTGTGCCTTACTTTATTATATTTGCTTGTGTGTTCTCCAACTACCCTTTTCCCTAATTGTTATATGTTTGTGGGATTATTTCCCCTCTTCCCTCATCCTAAAGCAGTGGAGGTTTGAAGTCCTACCATGTATAATAAATATGTAAAGTACCGGTCATAAACCGAGGTCAGATTGATTATCCCATAACTCATTGGTCCGAATCCCAGCTTCAAGCAGCGTCCTGCGAAGTTTGGGACGTCTAGGACTCAATTGTATCTATAAACTTCAGGGCTTAAACTCAGCCGACCTCGGCTCACACACAGGCACCCCCAGTCATACAGATGATTGATTGGAGTTGCGGAGTTTACTTTTCTTTATTCTATTTTGCTTTAATCTACTCGGTTGGCCGTATTACTGCGAAGTGGTTGACATGCAGAACCAAACGAGTCTACAAAATGTTGTTGTTACTACTGACCGACAAGAGACAGCGAATGCACCGTTCCGACCCCCGTCAGTCATCGACCTTAGGTCGAGTGATTGAAGTTGCGGAATCTTTTATTTTATTTGCACTGGGAAGGACTCTCTTTATTCAGATGAGGTCCATTTCCCTTATCCGTTACACGTATTATCACTGTATGGCTTTACTTGATAATCCCATTATACAGTACACGTATTATCACTGTATGGCTTTACTTGATAATCCCATTATACAGTACACGTATTATCACTGTATGGCTTTACTTGATAATCCCATTATAGCTAGGGATAAAGCCACTTACACGTATTATCACTGTATGGCTTTACTTGATAATCCCATTATACAGTACACGTATTATCACTATATGGCTTTACTTGATAATCCCATTATAGCTAGGGATAAAGCCACTTATTCTATTTTGCTTTAATGCATAATCCTATTTCTCCTTCTACTCCGTCTGGCTAAAGCCTTACTCAGGAGGTTTTTTACATCATAAATCAGGCACATTACTGGACCGCGTGGTTGACATATTTCTCCTTTTACTCCGTCTTCATTCATCAAAACGCAAAGGGTGAAGTTACAAGGCAAAACACATTTCATGCTTACCCGGCCGTCCGGCCGTCTGGTCAGAAGAAAGGATACAAAGGATATTTATAAAGAGGTATTTTTAATTAGAAAAAGCTAGTTACAAGAAGAGATTGAAGTGGAAAATTTCCAATTCAGTTTAAAATAAGCAGAAAACAGAACATCTCATCATTGCACGGCTTGTGCCCCGTGTCTGGCAGCAGCATCTTCATCTCTCACAAAAAAGTCCCCTCCTTGAATGGGCAACCGTCTCTTTTATATCGACATTGTACCATATTTCCGATTGGTCTAAACACAGTGATGTCACAGGGATGTCATTTTTGTTTAGCAAACCAAAATACAATACATAATTCGTATGAACTCCTCCTTCTTTGTACTAACGTTACTTCTAGTTACCTAGTGGTTTTAAGTAACAGAAAGTCCCTTATTCCTTCAGAACAGACAACGGCTTTGTCTGTGGTGACCACGTGACATGGTACCATGCACGAGGCCATCCATAGGATTTCTTATCAAGCTTCCTTAAAGATCCAGAAAACAGTTTTACACATCATTCTTTTAGTATAATTATCTACTGACAGTTAATTATAAGCATGCCATTTATGAAAACTTTTACTGTACACATTAAACATTTAATTGTTATATAGTTTTTTTAAGATTTCCTCTATAGTTTCAGGACTCCCTGTCTTTCAACCCTCAACCTTTAATTCCCTTCCCGTCTGAAAGGGTTAACATTTTACAGCTCTCTCTCCTCTGCTGAGGCCCACATTCCGCAGGTTGACTCCCTTTTGCCTGTTGTCTGTGAAGAACTGTGAAGAACAGGCCCCTTCTATGGAGACATTAAAGGCTCAGTTTCATTTTTTAAGGTCCATAAAAGAATATACTGGTCATATAGTATATTTGATATACTACAATGACCAGTACACATCATACACAGTATACCATGACCAATGACCAGTATACACATTATACACAGTATACACTTGATAATCACATAATGGCAACAGTCCTTCTTTTTAAAGTTCATAAAGGTATATACGGCTATATTGGAACGAATCAGGATGTCATTGTCCAAAAGTGTCACTTGTTCTGTGGCACTTCACACCCACTCTGTCATCCTGGGAGGTCATTGTCCATCGTCAATTGAATAATTGAATAATGAAGCATATAATTACATGTGAAAAATAGGTATATACGGCTATATTGGAACGACTCAGGATGTCATTGTCAAAAAGTGTCACTTGTTCTGTGGCACTTCACACCCACTCTGTCATCCTGGGCGGTCATTTTCCATTGTCTTAATAGCGTCTGTACTGGGGGACGAGATGGCGATTGTGGGGTCACGTGGCTGTGACTCTCCACACCCCCTCTGCCATCTTGGTACCTTGTTACCCTGGTAGCCGGCGGGAAGACTTGCATCTGTTGTTCCCTGTTGTTCCCTGCCTCTATGTCAGTGGAGGGAGATACTCGTTTTGAGGTGGAGCCTGGCGCCTCATAAAGAGGAAGAATGACTACATTGTCCTCTTGGTTTTTTCCATTTCCAAACTCGTCCATGATAGTGTGTCGCAGTGTTCTTGAGCGAGACACATAACCCCTCACTGCCCCTGTTAAGCAGGTTGGCACCTTGCATGGCTGCCTCCGCCGTCTGTGTCTCTTAAGCCCTTGCTGGTTCCTGAAGCTCATGTAACACTGGTCACAGTAGTATGGTTTCTCTCGTGTGTGCATCATGTGGTGTTGTTTAAGTTCTGCCTTCCTCTTGAAGGTCTTTCCACACTGGCCACAGCAGTAAGGTTTCTCTCCTGTGTGTACCACGTGGTGTAGTTTAAGACATGTATTTGTCTTGAAGCTCTTCCCACACTGGCCACAGCAGTAATGTTTCTCTCGTGTGTGTACCATGTGGTGTAGTGTAAGGTTACGCTTCGCCTTGAAGCTCCTCCCACACTGGTCACAGCAGTAAGGTTTCTCTTCTGCGTGTACCGTGTGGTGTTGTTTAAGTGCTGCCTTCGTCTTTAAGGTCCTCCCACACTGGGTGCAACCGTAAGGTTTATGGTCTGTATGTACCAGGTGGTGTTTTTTAAGTTCTGCCCTCGTCTTGAAGGTCTTCCCACACTGGTCACAACCGTAAGGTTTATTTTCTGTGTGTACCATGTGGTGTTGGTTAAGACATGTCTTTGTCTTGAAGGTCTTTCCACACTGGCCACAGCTGTAAGGTCTCTCTCGTGTGTGTACCATGTGGTGAACTTTAAGCGCTGTCTTTCTCTTGAAGCTCATGTCACACTGGTCACAGCCGTAGGGTCTCTCTCCTGTGTGTACCACGTGGTGTAGTTTAAGACATGTCTTTGTCTTGAAGCTCTTCCCACACTGGCCACAGCAGTAATGTTTCTCTCCTGTGTGTACCATGTGGTGACGTTTAAGGTGAGCCTTCGTCTTGAAGCTCCTTCCACACTGGTCACAGCAGTGAAGTTTCTCTGCATGAAACACATTATAATCACACTCAGTGATTACTGCCTTGCCCGGTTTCAGGGGTTCTTTGGTCCTTATTTCCATTACCTGTTTCCTCAGGTTCCGGTAATAAGCGCCTCCTGCCGTTACCATGCTTGTTTCCCATCTACCATAGCTCGTCAAAGATGGTCCAGTGAAGGTGAGAATTGACCATGGTGCGTCAGAGTTGTCGGTCCAGACTGGGTAGTTAGTGACTGTTATGTCTGGTGTTTCTTTGTGAGAGTCTGTAGATATTCCTCTCGCCCCTGAGTGTTCACCACGGCGAGAGGTATAGGCTGCTCTCGCTTGTTTCACTTCCTCGTGAACACGTGGTCCTGGGCTTAAGCACCCCAGGGAGTAATCTCGCCCTGGGGTTGATGTAGCCATTGGTGTAGCTGATCCCCCCAGCGTCTGTAGTTGTCCCCCGTTAGTAACTTCCCTCATTTCACATCCAGAGGGGTCACTAATGGAGCGGGGTTCCCTCTGGCTGATGTACTTGTGAGGGGGTACAGGCCGTGCTTGGTCTGCATCTGCTCCTGAGTCCTGACTACGTTCCTGCGTCACCCCCTCCTGGGTGTGCCTCGCACCGGAAAACTGGAGTGCAGGGCTTCCAGGGTTAGTGAAACCCCCTGAGCCTTCTCTCTCAGTGCTGGGAGGCCGAGTGTCTGGTATTTCCTCATACATCCTCCCGGGTCCAGGCGGGGGCCACGTGATTTGGGCCCTCTGTTCTGAGTGACTCGCTTCCCGCGGTGTTCCCTGAGGACCAGACCATGTCTGGTTTCTGTATGCCACCTCGTTCATGACCTGTGTGAGGTCTCCGACCATAGTGGGCTCAATTTCTTCGAACAGATTTCCCCAGCCATTACGGTAATGTGATGGCCATGCCTCCATTTGAGCTCTGCGCACTGTGTTTGCTTGGTATTTGTCCGGGACTAGCAAGACCACTGCCATGGATGCAGCTGGTATTTCTTGGTAGGCTTCCAAGAAGCACCATATGCTCGTGTTGACGTCATAGTGCCAAATCCCTGTTCCGAACAGTGTCATGACTAGGCTTGTTATGCCTACTCTCTGGGCTTGTCTGAAAATGCTCCTGTAATATGCCAGGAGTACTCGGGTTTGGCCTTCAAGGTCTGTTCCGGGCAGTATGTCTTGCATGGCAATTGTCAGTATCCCCTCGTAACCCTTATTTTTAAGTAGGTAGGGGACTCCTACCAGCACTGTGCCATCCTTAAGGAGGTTATGAGGTTGTCTGGCCACTTCTCTTGCACACCAGTCGGCGTAGCCGGGTCCTGCCATGTCTTGTATGGCTTTTGCCATTCCCCCCCCATTACGTAGGCCTCTGTTGGCCGGGTTAACCACAAATGTGTGGTTTCCTTTTGGTACAAAGTTTTGTAACCATATGGAGCAGACCCATAGGTGCTGTATATGCTTAGGGTTTCCTGGTTGAGATCTGGGTTTGATAGTACATGATATTTCATTCAACCTTGACATGCCAGGGGGCATGGTCTGCTCCTCTGGCGTAGAGTTTGTTGTAGGGACTTGGGGCAGGGGGCTCCACTGTCCCTGAAGTCCCAGGCCTTCGGGCCAGTATGCAGGGGCCGTAGCCGTCGGGACCGTTCGTGTTCCAATTACGGCCTGCTGTACAGCTGGCAGCTCTGGATATAGGGATTCGCTTGGTTCTGTGAATTCCTCACTTCCCGCAAACGTATCAGGGGACTCAGGGCGTTCCTCCCGTTCTCCTGGGTAGTCCAGACCCAGGTCGGGTATAAACACTCCCAATCCCTCCTCCGAGGGTAATTCCTCCTCTATGATGTGGGAATGATTGTGAGACATCGTGTTAGCACTGGTTTGTTAGCCGATGGTGAGCTAGTTAGCTTGCAGTTCTGTGAACGGTCCTTTTTGACTGTGCTCCACATCCAGTCTACCCTCCTTGCATACAGTATCTTTGGGCTAGGGAGCCATCCAGTTCGCCTTTCTGTGAACGGTCGTTTTGACTTCGCTTCACATCCAGTCTCCCCTCCTCACAAACAGTGTCTTTGGGCTAGGGAGCCATCCAGTTCGCCTTTCTGTGAACGGTCGTTTTGACTTCGCTTCACATCCAGTCTCCCCTCCTCACAAACTATCTTTGGTTCGCCTTTCTGTGAACGGTCGTTTTGACTTCGCTTCACATCCAGTCTCCCCTCCTCACAAACAGTGTCTTTGGGCTAGGGAGCCATCCAGTTCGCCTTTCTGTGAACGGTCGTTTTGACTTCGCTTCACATCCAGTCTCCCCTCCTCACAAACAGTATCTTTGGTTCGCCTTTCTGTGAACGGTCGTTTTGACTTCGCTTCACATCCAGTCTCCCCTCCTCACAAACAGTGTCTTTGGGCTAGGGAGCCATCCAGTTCGCCTTTCTGTGAACGGTCGTTTTGACTTCGCTTCACATCCAGTCTCCCCTCCTCACAAACAGTATCTTTGGGCTAGGGAGCCATCCAGTTCGCCTTTCTGTGAACGGTCGTTTTGACTTCGCTTCACATCCAGTCTCCCCTCCTCACAAACAGTATCTTTGGTTCGCCTTTCTGTGAACGGTCGTTTTGACTTCGCTTCACATCCAGTCTCCCCTCCTCACAAACAGTGTCTTTGGGCTAGGGAGCCATCCAGTTCGCCTTTCTGTGAACGGTCGTTTTGACTTCGCTTCACATCCAGTCTCCCCTCCTTGCATACAGTAGCTTTGGGTAGTTGGCTCTCCAGTTCGCCTTTCTGTGAGCAAAGCATGAATGTGATTTTTGCATTGTAACTTCACCCAGTAGAATTTTCACAGTAATCACAAATATATACTTTAAATGCGATTCTTTCTTCGAGTAGAACCTTCTACAATTTTGACTTTAAGAAAACATTACGTAACTTTTTAGTCATAAGTGATCTGTCACCGTAATCACAAATATATACTTTAAATGCGATTCTTTCTTCGAGTAGAACCTTCTACAATTTTGACTTTAAGAAAACATTACGTAACTTTTTAGTCATAAGTGATCTGTCACCGTAATCACAAATATATACTTTAAATGCGATTCTTTCTTCGAGTAGAACCTTCTACAATTTTGACTTTAAGAAAACATTACGTAATCTGTCACCGTAATCACAAATATATACTTTAAATGCGATTCTTTCTTCGAGTAGAACCTTCTACAATTTTGATTTTGCCAAATCTGTAATTTAATTTTACTCCAGAGGCTTTTGACAGTAGTCCTGTCTTCTTCGGCCGTTTAGCACCTATTTTGGTTAGTATAAATGCACATCGCCAGGGACGCCATGTAAAGTACCGGTCATAAACCGAGGTCAGATTGATTATCCCATAACTCATTGGTCCGAATCCCAGCTTCAAGCAGCGTCCTGCGAAGTTTGGGACGTCTAGGACTCAATTGTATCTATAAACTTCAGGGCTTAAACTCAGCCGACCTCGGCTCACACACAGGCACCCCCAGTCATACAGATGATTGATTGGAGTTGCAGAGTTTACTTTTCTTTATTCTATTTTGCTTTAATCTACTCGGTTGGCCGTATTACTGCGAAGTGGTTGACATGCAGAACCAAACGAGTCTACAAAATGTTGTTGTTACTACTGACCGACAAGAGACAGCGAATGCACCGTTCCGACCCCCGTCAGTCATCGACCTTAGGTCGAGTGATTGAAGTTGCGGAATCTTTTATTTTATTTGCACTGGGAAGGACTCTCTTTATTCAGATGAGGTCCATTTCCCTTATCCGTTACACGTATTATCACTGTATGGCTTTACTTGATAATCCCATTATACAGTACACGTATTATCACTGTATGGCTTTACTTGATAATCCCATTATACAGTACACGTATTATCACTGTATGGCTTTACTTGATAATCCCATTATAGCTAGGGATAAAGCCACTTACACGTATTATCACTGTATGGCTTTACTTGATAATCCCATTATACACTACACGTATTATCACTATATGGCTTTACTTGATAATCCCATTATAGCTAGGGATAAAGCCACTTATTCTATTTTGCTTTAATGCATAATCCTATTTCTCCTTCTACTCCGTCTGGCTAAAGCCTTACTCAGGAGGTTTTTTACATCATAAATCAGGCACATTACTGGACCGCGTGGTTGACATATTTCTCCTTTTACTCCGTCTTCATTAATCAAAACGCAAAGGGTGAAGTTATAAGGCAAAACACATTTCATGCTTACCCGGCCGTCCGGCCGTCTGGTCAGAAGAAAGGATACAAAGGATATTTATAAAGAGGTATTTTTAATTAGAAAAAGCTAGTTACAAGAAGAGACTGAAGTGGAAAATTTCCAATTCAGTTTAAAATAAGCAGAAAACAGAACATCTCATCATTGCACGGCTTGTGCCCCGTGTCTGGCAGCAGCATCTTCATCTCTCACAAAAAAGTCCCCTCCTTGAATGGGCAACCGTCTCTTTTATATCGACATTGTACCATATTTCCGATTGGTCTAAACACAGTGATGTCACAGGGATGTCATTTTTGTTTAGCAAACCAAAATACAATACATAATTCGTATGAACTCCTCCTTCTTTGTACTAACGTTACTTCTAGTTACCTAGTGGTTTTAAGTAACAGAAAGTCCCTTATTCCTTCAGAACAGACAACGGCTTTGTCTGTGGTGACCACGTGACATGGTACCATGCACGAGGCCATCCATAGGATTTCTTATCAAGCTTCCTTAAAGATCCAGAAAACAGTTTTACACATCATTCTTTTAGTATAATTATCTACTGACAGTTAATTATAAGCATGCCATTTATGAAAACTTTTACTGTACACATTAAACATTTAATTGTTATATAGTTTTTTTAAGATTTCCTCTATAGTTTCAGGACTCCCTGTCTTTCAACCCTCAACCTTTAATTCCCTTCCCGTCTGAAAGGGTTAACATTTTACAGCTCTCTCTCCTCTGCTGAGGCCCACATTCCGCAGGTTGACTCCCTTTTGCCTGTTGTCTGTGAAGAACTGTGAAGAACAGGCCCCTTCTATGGAGACATTAAAGGCTCAGTTTCATTTTTTAAGGTCCATAAAAGAATATACTGGTCATATAGTATATTTGATATACTACAATGACCAGTACACATCATACACAGTATACCATGACCAATGACCAGTATACACATTATACACAGTATACACTTGATAATCACATAATGGCAACAGTCCTTCTTTTTAAAGTTCATAAAGGTATATACGGCTATATTGGAACGAATCAGGATGTCATTGTCCAAAAGTGTCACTTGTTCTGTGGCACTTCACAAAATATAATTTACTATTTTTGGAACAACGCCTTGTGTTTACTTTCTTACCTGCTCGGGACCGTGCTTAGTGCACTACTGAAGGGGCTGGTTTTCACATACAGCCCGCTTCAGCTTATATTTTATATTGTCATTAGACATTGCTATGTGACATGCCACTATGTACAGCGTTGTAGGGTAACACCCAGCCAGTTGTGAACTCAGCCACGTTGTCTAAACGTTACATGAACACACACAACTTCTCATCATACAACAAAAAAACCCGTAAATGTTTACTCATGTAAAAAACAACGCTGTTTTCAGGTAGAGAGAAGACAAGCCTTGGCCAATGCTAACCTAAGCTATACAAAAGCGACCAAGACAATTTTCACACCACATGTCGTATCTCCAAATGTAGTAAAGTAACATATGTATTGTTAAACAAAGACATAGTTATTAACCAAAAACATTCGGGAGGGGGAGGAAGGAAGAGTGGAGCAATGTCCTACGGACATCTTACCTGCACCTACGTACGCAGGACAAAAGGCTGCAACACAGGTTGGTCTACCACGTTGACGAGGCCTCTCGCTGGCAAGGCCAGAAGAGGCAATGGCTGGAGCCTCACTCCGGCGTGACGCCCCCCTCCTGCAGCCGGTCATGGCGCAGGCCCGACGACATGTTCTGCCAGAGATGACGTCGTAGTCAGTGCCAGGGCCCGCTATCCTCACGGCTAGCGCCAATGGTTGTAGCATAAGCTAACAGCTAACTCCAGGCTAACTGATAGCATCAAGCTAACGTTTCTAGCCGAGCGTAGCCGGCAGCTAACGCAGTGGCAAGCTAAGCGGCTACTACTGAAGCTGTACAATGTGAAAATAGCAATACAGGCCAACACTTCAGACAGCCGCTGTCTTTTCCTCTTCTTATCCGAAGAAAAAAGGAAAAAAGGCAACACACGTCCCTCACACAGAACAGTGTTTACCTCGTTGTACGCGGGTTGCAGCCGACCTGAGCTCGGAGATATTCTCATAATGAAACACCAAGCTCACCCCCCTTGCGCCGGGTGTTTTTCGTCTTGAAAAAGCAGAACCAGCGTGGCGGCAGAGGGTATCCGTTTGTCCAGAGACCCGGGGAATTGAACCGCAGATTCAGAATCACGGTCCCAGGAAAACAAAGCTACGACGTCACTGAGGAGGAGCCTATGTTATCGCGGGGCATCAGACTAGAACCCCCTCCACGCCGCTAAGGGGCAGCGAAAAGGATTCTAGCCTGGAGCCGACCTTCGCAAGCTGTGCAGTTGTCCCCCCACAACTGACACACCTGGCGCTCGCGTCGCAAAAAAATCACCCGCCCAGAGAGGCCGTCAGCCCTCACACAGCCGACCACCTCCCGAAGCATAGTATCCAGCTGCAGAGCCGGAGACAATGCCGGCGGGGATTGCTCAGCGACGCGCGCCCCTAATGCGAAGCGCCGGTGGAGGTCAGAATTATCATCATCTTCTAGACTCTCCGGTGGCGAAGACATTGTCGCTTTATTTCCTCGAAAATAGTGAGAGAAAACAAAGATACAATGTCAACGCAGCTCCTCTTCTCCAATAACTATTTCGGCACTAAACTTAAAGTGGTGTTGTACAGACACTTTTTGGTGGTGAAAATAGGGAAGGAGCTGATGGTGTGGCCACGACCCCGCTTATGTAGAGCAGGGGTTCCCAAACCTTTCAGGCCAGGACCCAGAAAATAAGGCATCAGAGAGCCGCGGCCCAATGCACATCGTCAGGCTTTTTTTTTTTTTTTTTTTGCCAGGCGACCGATTTATGTGCATAATCTGTTATTTAGTTTGAAATGTTCGTTGAAATAAGTAGATTTTTCGTTTTTGTTGATTTATTAAGTTAATATAAAACCATATAGTCACATTTTAGAATACAATAGAATAGAATTTTAGAATACAACTAGAAACACTGTCCTGGCCTGCTTCTAAGTTCAGTGGCCTGACAAAAAAAAATTAGATTTTTATTTTTTTGTAAATCATCTCGCGGCCCACCCGTGGCTGCTCGCGGCCCACCTTTGGGTCGCGACCCTGACTTTGGGAACCACTGATGTAGAGGAGCGGATGTGGGTGTGGCCAGGCGGATGGGTGTGTGCATGTGGAGAAAATTATTCATTATTAGACTGGATAAAGGGACAGTTCCACTAAGAGCAGAGCGTAAGCTATACGATATATAACTTCATTGTATTGCAAATTGTTCAACGTGATGGTAATGACACAGATATTAACACTTTGATCGCCAGGGTTAAATTCATAATTTACCATCCCTCGCCAGCCCTATTTAACATGGAGAAGTTCCCCTTCTTTGCAGGGCTATAACTTTTTAAATTGTATTGCTAAATTGACATTACTATGGCCCATTCAACGTCCTATATCTATTGTTCAGGGTGTAGCAACGTTATACTTTTTCATTCACATATTCATACTAAAATACGGTATCGTTTTCTGCAGCTTTCTCCAGAACTTGATTTATAGCCCCAAATGCATTATATTGATGATGAAATACAGTTTGATAGGAATCTGTGCGAGATAAAAAAAATTCAACTGGACGTGCTTCTAGGAGTTACTAAGTATGATATGATGTTGACCGGATGGGCGGGGGGTCGTTTATAATTCCGTGGCCAACGTTATATCATTCATCTAGTGTGGGTGATATGATCATCAGAGCAGTTTATATCGAACACGTTAAAAAATAACGCTGAATCTTACCCTATCTTCCTCGCGCCGTTGGACGATGAGCGTGGAACTGAAATATTCCTATTATGGGATGTAGAAATATCCTATCCATTTCCAGGTTGTATAATAGTATATACGTCCAAATCATGTTGTTTATCGAGTTATTTGCAACCGATCGCTATCCAGTGTGTCAAGATGGAGTCCCGCTAACGATAGCGAGTGCCCGGACGAAATATGGGTGAGCACCACTTCATCCGCATCACTTCCTGTTTGGGCGATCCGCCCTTGAATGGGCCCTAATAATGGCAATCTAGCAATAGAATTTAAAAAGTTATAGCCCTGCAAAGAAGGGGAACTTCTCCATGTTAAATAGAGCTGGCAACGGATGGTATATCATGAATTTAGCCTTAGGCAATCAAAGTGTTAAGTTAAATATTTGGCAGAAAATCATTGATTCAAATGTAGTTATAGTTAAATATACATAAAAGTATTGTGTTTTAATTGTTTTTTCTAGAGAAATACAAGACCAAACGTTAAAACTCTGGGTTGGGGTCGGGGACAAGGTGAAAATGGTAAAATTCCAACATTAAACAACAAAAAAGAAGATATAAAATGTATGTTTCAAATTGAATAATTAAGTCTAGGTAAGTAATTAATGAAACTAATCAATGATAGCATAAAGAATCTGGAAATCTTTTTTTTCTTTAAAATATATCCCAGGGACATGAAAATGCCCAAAATCAAATATTCACCCATATATACAATACATACATCCACACATAACTGAGATCATTCAGCATTAATGAAAGCCAATTACAATTTAATGTATTTATGTATTATTCATTTATTTTATAATTAATTTAACGATTTAAGAGTGCAAGTATTCGACGGCATGGTGGTGTAGTGGTGGGTTCAATTCCCGCTTGGGGACCAGGTTGCCGCGTTGCCAGGTAGGCCTACCCAGGTGGCGTAACTCCCGGGCCTTTCTGTGTGGAGTATGCATGTTATATTTCATAATTGTTTCGCATGACCCCCCGCATTTCACTGTATGCTTGTATGCCGTGACAAATAAAACTCTTGACTTGACTTCTTGCTTCACCTATTGGATTTGGACTATGCATGCGCCTATTGCGCACGTTGAAAGAACTTGTCATGCACCTAAGCACCTTACACTCCCAACAGGGGATTCCTGCAGAACCGCAGATTGGGGCCCACAGCTGGTTGGGCGTGGCTTGAGGGGCCCACAGCTGGTTTGGCGGGGCATACAGCTTACCAAGCACTAGTGCGCATGCGGATGGACTGAATTTGGGTTGCCAGATATGTGGATGGACCGAATTTGGGTTGCCAGATTCTTTATTTAGTTTATTTAGTATTAACATCGCATTAATATATATATTCTATGTCCTTCTGTATGTATTAGTTTGCATATACATTTGTTCATCAACTAACATTCAAAGATATACATTCATAAATTATTAATACATTCTTTTATTTATTTATTTAACATTTATTTATCCAGTGGAAACCCATTGAGACCAAGGTCTCATTTACAATGGTGTCAAACAAATGTCAGAAGCAGCAATGATACAGAAGGTAGTAACTAAAGGTAGCCTACACAAGGCACACAGTACTGAAATATAAATACTCAAATGCAACACACAGTAAACATAGCAACAGTCATACATATATGGTGAAAATATACACGATACACATAACATATTCACATAATATGGTGCAAATACACAAGATACACAGACATAGAATTGTACTAAAATACTAAGGATACTAAATACAGGAGAAAACAGCGGCAACCAGGGAAAGGGATACGAACCCAGGTTAGTGTAAGCCAGGGATGACAAGCGAAAATGTTAGGTTATGAATATAACCAAGTTCTGTTAACACTAGTGGACGCTCTGCGTCTGTTGCATATATCTCGCTTCAGCATATATACACTGAATAATTTCACAAATGTACCTTTAAATGCCAGCATTCATCTGGCCACACCCCGATCCGCTTACCTATATAAGCAGGGATGGTGCCACACACTCATCTCCTTCCCAACAAATTTCACCACAATGAAAAATCAAGGGCCACAGCGGCGTGTAGACGCAGAGCGTCCACTAGTGTTAACAGAACTTGGTTATATTCATAACCTAACGTTCTGTATCACACTAGCTCCCGCTCTGCGTCTGTTGCATAATAGGAGCTGAGCGGGAGCTAGAAGCTCGACAAATACACCCCGCTGAGGCCCCCCACAGCCATCAGATCAGGGAGGGCCGAGCCCGCCCGACCCACCCTAATGGAGGGCACCCCCCCTATTGGTGGCTTCACGGGAGGGCGACGGACCCGACCGTGCGAAGAGGCACTCAAGCAACTCAACGCACAGGGTGAGCAGACCGTGGCTTGACCCCACGACTACACACACGCACAACCCGCATGCCACCCGGGAACGAACGGAGGAAACAACCTCGTTACTGCCCCCAGAATCACGGGGTCAAGGGCAAACCCAACCCCGTGGCAAGGCCGCAGCAGCGGAGCGCGAAGGAAGACCCAGACCCACCAAAGGGACTGGACCCCCTGGAACGGGGGCCCGGAGAAGTCCATGATGCCAGCATCAAGACCCCACCCGGTGGGCACTTAGTGACCCCGCCCCCCACATCGCCAGCGTATTCGGACAAAGGCCCCTCAGCCGAGCGGGCCCTGTCCCGCCAATAGTACACCGCCTGGCACACTGACCCTGCAGAACAGGCAGTCAGCATGGCCGTAAGCATACAAAAAGGTCAACCAACGGAAGCAGGCAGCGCACCGGGGAAAAACCAGGCAACAGGCTGTTAACCCTAGCCCTTGCATGACCAAGCCTCCATTTAAAAACCCCCACCCAGAGGGGTTGAGGCAGAGAAGGCTGACACGATTGGCAGACGTCATGAACGTGCAGGGGCACCCTCAACCGGTGAACCCGGGAGTTGACACTGCTCCAACACACCAGGGAATCAACCACCTTGGTGTTACCCAATGCGGTGGTTGTTCCTATAACCCCTCAAGAAAAAACTCCAAAACACACCTGCGGGTATACACCGGCTATACCGCAGTACAAGTGTTTCAGTTTTCAAAAAAGGGTTAACCCAGGCCTACTCCGTTTTAACCTCAAGCAACCAAGGCGTGCCAGTCAGTCGCCTGTTTATAGCGAGCTAGCACTATACGTGCGTCGGGACACACCCACATCAATGAACAGGCTATTTAGACCTGTCATTGAATCCCCAAGGCGCCCAGGGGAACGACAAGAGGGGTGTGACACTTCCTAACTCCAACTTTTTTTTTTAATAGAAAAGAAGGAAGCACCAACAGTATGTATCCCAGTCTACACAGCCGGGGGTAAAAATTGTTCACATTTTTACATCCCACCACCCTCCCATAGGAAGGAGACGGGAATCCCCAGAGAGACTTCCCACGCGAGCTGTACAGATTGAAAAGAATATATTGCACCTTGAGCCATGTAAAAAATTGGTTTTTAGGGCTCTCCGGGGAAGAGGCACTGAACCCATACACACTCAATAATCGAATTGAATCGAATACATACACAATAGAATAGGACACCTTCTAGAGGGTCCACTCACTTTGACAATCTGAGGAGGAAGGCTCTGTACTCTGATGGAGGCTCCCTCACATGGAAGGAGGAGTCCGAACTCACAGAAGGCCCGAATAGGCGCTTGGTGAGGAGGAGCCCTGACCACCCCCCCGAAACAGATCCATCACATGGACCTGAACAGCCCACGGAAGTCCTACCAACAGAGACGCGCACGGTGACGTACTCTATGGCGGGGGAATTTCTGCGGTGCACACGCCCAATATTCCAGGCCGTGGGACCAGGAAACTCCCCCCCCCCCTCACCCGTAACGTGCCGAACCGCAACGTGACAGGAACCTTGAAGGACAGGGGGTGTACCCCTGACCAACAGAAACAAGGGGGAGAGGAAAGGTTACCAGTTCACCCCTTTACGACCCCACACCCATGATACGATGTAATGACAAAAAGAGAATATGACACAGTCATAGTCAGCTCTATGAAGCGTTTGACAGCTTCACACAGCGCATGAGCTAACCTGCTATCTGATTTTTACTAAGGAAAAAACACAGAATAGAGAGGGCTCTCTAAGAGCCCCGGTCCAACATACACATGTGCTTCTGTGGCCAGTCCAACCCAGTTGTAGGTCACATGACACACACAACCCATCATCACCTACAAAAAATGGCAAAAACACTCTACAGAGGAACGCCGTTTTTCATAATGAGAGAATACATAATTCTCGATTAGTATCGGCCACAGGCCTTGCTAAGCACACACGACAGCGACCAAACAATCTTTTCTTTTAGGAAAATAAAGTTTCTCCAGCAGTCTTAGCACAACCTCAGCAATCAAGCTAAGGGTTACATCGCATCCCTACCACACAAAGACACAATGTAGTGCAACAACATGTCTGATAGGAGGATGAAAAAGTCCCCAGGGAACCGGGGGGAAACACAATCCTCCTACTTTACCCTTAATACGGCCAGTTAAAACAGGAAAACCTGTTAATATGTGAACACACTGTTCATTGTCATCACAGGCTGAGAAAAGAATATTCTTTCACTCATTTGTCACTAAGCATAGCTTCATAGGTTAGTTACCTTAGTTGTGAGTACACGGTACATATAAACACACATGATGTTTCTCACACAACAACCAGATCATTTTCACATCTGTAACAACAACCCGATTTGCCCGGAGAAGCTAATACCAGTGACAAGACAATTCACACAAAACTCGCGTCGTATCCTAAATGTATTGCAGCAACACACGTTTTTGGAAAACAGCGTTATTTACAAAACATGTAGAAGGTAAAGCCAGAAGACGCGTATAATGTCTGGCCAAACCTTTGTCCTACCCGGAGCGTAGATCAGCGAAGTGCAGTCTCAAGACCCCGTAGACAACACAGCCGTCCTGTGTTGTTCGAACTGGGCAGCGTCGCCGCTCCAACCCGTCGCTACAGTCCTCTTTGTTGACGCAATCCTTGCCGTCCTGGCTCAGGGCAGGGTCGACGAACATCCCCTGTCAAAGATGACGTCGTAGTCAAGAGTGTTTAAAACATGTTATAATCAAAGCACGTTCAACAGAGTAGCATTAAGCTAACGGCCGCTCCAACCGTTTGGGTGCTACTGCCCCTGCTCGCGAGACGCCGAGCGAACGGCGCACGCGACCAGAGGGGAGCTTGCGGCGGCGCGCGAGGAGCCGGAGCTACCCCGCGCCAGGCCTTGGCCGATAGCAGCAAGCTAACGTTTCCTAGTGATCACAACAGGCTAGCGTCGCAGCTAACAGCTGACTGGCTAACAGTAGGCCCAACCTATGTAGGCCACGCAGTGATCCCAGCAGGCTAACGCCGCAGCTAACAGCTGACTGGCTAACCGTAAGCTAAGCAGCTATCACCTGAACTTGTACACAAAGATATAACACTCACCCAGACAGGCCGCCGTTCTGAACCCCTCCTCACTTTTTAAGAGAAAAGAGAAACAAGATGTCAACACAGCTTTACAACAGTGATTTTACCAACACCCGACGGAGCCAGCCCAATACCCAAACAGGCCTGTGTAGCTGACTTGAACATAGATCTTCCGCTATCGAACATCTATGCCCATATCTCCTCATGAAGGAATACTCTCATTTGGATATGAAAGAAGGGGCTACACGGTGACAGAGAGATACCCACTCGTCCAGAAAACACAGGGATCACCAGTGTTAATGGTCGCGGCCCACTAGTTAAAACTACAATGGGCTTCAGACCAAGGTCTTCTGTCGCGTAGGAGGCTGAACAAAGGACCCTAGCCTGGGGCCGGTTTTCATAACATTGTCAATTAGCCCCCATAGCACTAACAGACAAGTGAAGCCTGCCAGCAACAGTACTCACCCAACCTGAAACCCACCGCTTCTCACAACAGCGGCGCGTCCTACAGTTCAGCTGTGGCCTGAAAGGTTTCACCCCAACCAACACAGCAAGGAACTGCAGTTGAGAAGCATGCAGCGGCGTGCTCCCAATACGAAAACCGGTGGAGGGTTTTAGAATGATCACCATCTTCCAGACACTCCAGTGACGAAGACAACATCGCCGTATTTTCTCGAAAATAGTGAGAGAGAAAATAAAGATATGATGTCAACGTATCTCCTTGTTCTTCCTTTCCTCGTAAACATTGTTTTTCCAGCCAATATTTTTCTCCACGTCAAGTGGGCATATGAGCAACACGTTGCTTGTGATGAAATTTGAGAAGGAGATGAGTGTGTGGCACCATCCCTGCTTATATAGGTAAGCGGATGGGGGTGTGGCCAGATGAATGCTGGCATTTAAAGGTACATTTGTGAAATTATTCAGTGTATATATGCTGAAGCGAGATATATGCAACAGACGCAGAGCGGGAGCTAGTGTGATACAGAACATAGCAGCAATCAGGGAAGAAAAGCAATATTGGAACAATGAGTTGTTGATTTGAAAATGTTTTCTGAGGTTGCAACCCTGATGAAAGCTGGCAGTGTATTCCACGGTTTGGGTGCACAAAATGAGAATGCAGTATCCCCAAATATTTTCTTGTGAACGTGTAGTATACAGAGAAGGCCAGCATCAGAAGTGATGTTCACTAAGCTGGTAATGTGATGGTCTTGCTGGGAGACCAGCTTGGGTATACTGGTAGTGTGATGTAGTAGGAATGGTCCCCATGCACCCCATGGGTATACTTGTTCTAACTTATCTTTTTGTAAAGTAGGCCTACCTGACACATAAACTTTGGTTACAATTAAAATGTTAATAATTTTCTAGAGGTTTAAATTGCTGGTGTCAAATTGACCTCAAGGAAACCAAATGTAATGTCAATTTGAGGATAGCAGGATGTTAAATGCACACAATATTACTTTAGCCTTTCCTGAGCTAGACATTATCAAACAGATATATAAGCAGATGTATGGATGTCTGGCATCTATGTCATGACAGCTAAAGCTCCTTTTGGTTTAGTGTCTGTGGCTGTGCAGGGATTCATGGGAAAGGAAACCGGTTAGTTAATAATGGGCTGGAGTTGGGGAGCTCCAGTAGCTCACCACGTACCGCGAGTGCTATTTCAGCGCCGTGGACAACCGTGCTCGTCACGGATCTGGGGCTGAGCGCGTTCGAATCCCGGACGGCAGCCGTGCCTTTCCCAGAGTGTCTTCCCCCCCATCTGAACCCTTTCAGCCTGCTTCTGTCGGTCGAACTTGACCAAGTATGAATGCGAAGAAAAAGCGATAAACGCTAAAAGAACCAGCTGACTGGTCAAAGTTTAAAAAAAAAATAATGGGCTGGAGTTTAAATGACTTGTACCTGAGGCCTGACTGGACTAGGGTGACCAGATGCAAAAAGTCCAAAAGTGGGACAACAGTAAGATTTTGGTGGGACAAAGTGGGACAACAGTAAGATTTTGGTGGGACAAAGTGGGACAAAGTGGGACAGATAGATAATGTAAATTTTTTTATTAGAATAACTGAGTCTGGCAAAATGACAGGAGCTAGTTTCATACCACAGTCGGCTGACCTGTATGAATGGGAGTGTTGTACTGTGTGATAGACACTTGTTATTTCAGCTGCAGTGACCTTGTCCGTCTGGCTATCATTGTTTGGTTTAAAAAGAAACGTATCCATAGATCTGGATGTTTCTTTTTGGTGAACCACTTTCAAGTGAGACTCACGTCCACTGTGGCGCTTCAAGTCGTATTCTCCTCCATGCGCAATTGAAAACGAACAATGACACAAAACACAGAAAGCCTGCTGCGGATTGCCTGCCATCTGCCTCACCCAGTCATGTGTCGTTTGCCAGTCTTGGTTGTAACTGCAGGTCCGTTTCTTTTTACTGCTTTCCATCTTGAACTAGTTCGCTTGTAATGTTGTTGTGTTTTTTTTGACCAATCAGATTTGCAATATGAGGTAGCGTCACAAGTTCAACTCTCACGAGCAGAGCAGTGTGCTAAATTACTATAACCAATCAGATCTGCGATATGAGGTAGCGTCACGACTCAGTCACGTCACAAGCAGGCAAGCAGCGCGCTAAAGTACTATAACCAATCAGAGCAATGTGTGTGGACAAGAGGCGGGTTGCTACGTTTACTGTCTGTAGGGAGGGGCTTTTAGACGCATGTTTTTTTTGGCTTCGAAAAGAGGGACATCCTCTCAATATGAGGGACGTGGGACATTTGGTCAAATGGTGGGACAGTACAACCAAAAGGGGGACACCTGGTCACCCTAGACTGGACACGTGACATCACTGGTGGTCCACCTGTCACCTCTGACATGTCACTACCATGACTGCACAGAAACCTGGCACACAACATACTTGTTCACATATATCATTTTGCTTTCACTCTAAAGGGAATATGTCTCGCATAGACCCCCCAGTACTTTGTCGAGACAAAGATGGGAGGCCCGTCTGTGGACCCAGGGATGCGTTCTTCATGGGACGAAGTTTTGTGAGCAGAAGCGCGTGCACGCACACGCACGGATGTGCACGGCATGCGCGTGCACATAGGAATGTGCTTCACTCGCCAACTCGCTATAACTCGCTCTGCTACATTATTGTAAAGCCATTGACCAATCATGATTATGGTGTACAAATTACCTTCACTTCTTACCAGATAAAAAAACTTTGTTGGGGGAGGTATATGTGCTTCTTTGATCTCATTAATCTTTTATAATATCCTCTTAATGGTTTATTCTGTATATATGGCTGATCAGTAAACACAATGGGTTTGATAACCGTTTATTTTGTGTTTCTTATTGTTTTGATAAGGAACCCACAGAGATGCAAAGATTCTATTCGAATCCAGGTACTTTCTGTGTGGAGTTTGCATGTTCTCCCTGTGTCTTTGTGGGTTTCCTCCAGGTGCTCCAGTTTCCTCCCACCATCAAAGATATGTACACTCCCGTCTGGAGTGGAAGTGAACTCTGGGCATGGGGCCAACAATTGCACCCAATAAAATACCATCCTGTTACTGAAACATTGACACCAGATGTCAGGGGCCTATGAAACAAAAAAGGAGTAAATCCTCCAGAGAAAGGAATTGCTTAGAAGCAGGGGTGTAAAGTAGTTGAGTAATTGTACTTTGTTACAATACTTAAGTACTGTTTTGGGGGATTTGTACTTTACTCAAGTATTATTAGGTTTGTATACTTTGTACTTTTACTCCATTACATTTCAGAGAAAAAAAACATACTTTTTACTCCTTACATTTAAAATGCAGACCTACAAAGTACAAATCTCACAGGTCCAACTATTTTAATTAGAATATTTGAATTATTTATCTGGTCGAACTGAATGAATGAATGAATGAAAACTTTATTAACAGATTGCAGAATGGGTACAGTACAGTACGGCTCAATACATACAATTGTTAAGGGGATGCAGACCAGAGAAAGACTTTCGTCTTGTTTACATCAGGGTCCCCCATTTTCAATTCATCGTAACATATATGACATACAGATAGACAGTACTGCTACATCTATACATTTATGACATACCAGATTTGCAATTACAGTACTGTTTGTGATACAAAAAGAGTCCAGAAAGAAAAGAGTATATACATTAGGCGTAGAAACTGTACATTGGATTGGGTAGGTGGGGGTGGGGGGGACTGTACATTGGAGGTGGTTGGGTGGGTGGGGGGGGGGGTTGGGTAGGAGTGGGGGGGGGGGGGGTTGGGTAGGAGTGTGGGGGGGGGGGGGGGGGGTTGGGTAGGAGGGGTGGGTGGGGGACACTGTACAACTGTATATTGGAGGGGGTTGTGTTCGGACATTTACAGGGGCCAGTTTCGAGTTGCAGTCTCCCTTAGGTGTTTTTTGAGAGTGTTTTTGAAAGTGGGTAGTGATTCACATTCCTTTACAGCTTTGGGTAGGGCGTTCCACATTGATGTGGCATAATTGCGAAACGTGTTTAGTCCCTTGTTTGAGCCGAATCTGGGTTTAACATGATTTGTGGAGCTCCCTCTGGTGTTGTGATCGTGGTATTCACTGACCTTTGGGAAGTATTTTGTCATGTACATGGGTACCTTGGTCGTGTAGTGTATCTTGTAGACCAGGCCCATTGCAAGTTGCTGTACTCTGTCGTCTACTCTAAGCCATCCTAGGTTGTCAAAGTGGGCAGGGGTGAGGTGGGTTCTAGGAGTAAGGTCAAGCAGTAGTCTGACCAGTTTGTTTTGAGATGTTTGTAATTTTGTTTTTAGCGCCTTTGAGGTGCTTTGGTACCATGAGGTGCAAGCATAGTCGTAGTACCCTTGAATGAGTGCTCCTGCTAGAGTCTTCAGGGTATTCTTGTTTACCAGTGAGGAGATCCGGTACAAGAATCGTGTTCGTTGGTTGACTTTTTTTATTACATTGGATGCCATTTTGTCACAGGAAAGATTTGCCTCTAGGATGGAACCCAGGTAGGTAATATCTTCTTTCCTTGTGACAATATTGTCACCCACTGTAACTGAGAAGCCGTCGGTCTTGCTGAGTTTGTTATTTGAACCGAAGAGAATGGACTCTGTTTTGCCCATGTGTAATGATAGTTTGTTATCAGCGAGCCATATGCAGATTTTGCCTAGTTCTGAGCTGAGGGTTTTTTCAACCTGTAACTTGTTCTTGTCAGAGACCAGCAGGGCTGAGTCGTCCGCAAACAGGAACAAGTTGCAGTCACAAGCTGACGACATGTCATTTGCATAAATTAGGAACAGTAGCGGTCCTAGTATGCTTCCTTGTGGAACACCACAGTTTACTGTGAGGGGGGGGATAGGGTACCGTTTACCTCCACCATCTGCTCTCTCCCCTCCAGGTAGGATTGCATCCAGCTCACTGATAGACTATCAAAACCAATTGCTTTTAGCTTGTCAATCAGAATGGTGTGATTGACAGTGTCGAAGGCTTTTTGTAGGTCCAGCATGACCATGCCGCAGTATTTGCCCGCGTCCACCTCTTGTTTGATGTGGTCGTTTAAATAGAGAAGGCATGTATCAGTGGAGTGGGATGTTCTGAAGCCAGATTGGAATTCGTAGATTAGATTTTTTTCCGCAAGGTATTTTTTGACCTGTTCGTATACAATTTTTTCCATGACTTTCGAGATGGAGGTAAGGATAGAAACAGGGCGGTAGTTGCCTGGGTCTAATTTACTGCCTTTTTTGTGCAGAGGGGTCACTCTCGCAATTTTGAAGTCCTTGGGGACGTGTCCCTGTTTTATGGAGAGGTTTATTATGTGTGTGATGACTGGGGTGATGGCGGCTGCTGAGTCTCTGAGGAATTTGGAGGGGATGTTGTCATGGCCAGTGGCCTTGTTGGGTTGGAGGGCGCTCAGTTTTTTGAGTACCTCATCTGTTGTTACCATTTCCAGTTTGAAGTCGTCTTTGTGGACCCCTAGGTTCTTGTAGTATGCTACTATGTGTTCTACCCCATAATGCCCTGAGTGGGAGGGTAGTTTGTTTACCAGTGTTGTGGCTATGTTTGTGAAGAAACTATTTAAGTAATTGGCTACATCCAGCTTTTCTGTGATGAGCGTGTTGTCCGTCTTTATGTTTATGTTTGAGAATCTGGTTTTAAGTTTTTTACTGCAGCCTAGTTGGTTATTGAGTAATTTCCAAAGTTCACGCGGTTTGTTTTTGTTTTCCTCGGTTTTGTCATTGATGAATTTTTTCTTTGCTGTTTTGATCATGGAGTTTACATCATTTCTTAGTCTGTTTCTTTCCAGTTTGAGTTCAGTCACGTGGGCTTGGAGTTCACTGCTCGTGCTTATGTTAAGCTTTGACTGACTTTTACGAAACTCAGAGCATTTTTTGTCTCTGGTTTTCATAGCGGTCAGTATTTCAGCGTGCATCCACGGCTCAGCGCGATTTTTTACCCTGGTGGTTAACATTAACGTTATTAATCCTGCAACTGAAAAGTACCTCGCGGAAAAAAATCTAATCTACGAATTCCAATCTGGTTTCAGAACATCCCACTCCACTGACACATGCCTTCTCTACTTGAACGACCACATCAAACAAGAGGTGGACACGGGCAAATACTGCGGCATGGTCATGCTGGACCTACAAAAGGCCTTCGACACTGTCAATCACACCATTCTGATTGACAAGCTAAAAGCAATTGGTTTTGATAGTTTATCAGTGAGCTGGATACAATCCTACCTGGAGGGGAGGGAACAGATGGTGGAGGTAAACGGTACCCTATCCCCCCCCCCCCGCACAGTGAGCTGTGGTGTTCCACAAGGAAGCATACTAGGACCGCTACTATTCCTAATTTATGCAAATGACATGTCGTCAGCTTGTGACTGCAACTTGTTCCTGTTTGCGGACGACTCAGCCCTGCTGGTCTCTGACAAGAACAAGTTACAGGTTGAAAAAGCCCTCAGCTCGGAACTAGGCAAAATCTGCATATGGCTCGCCGACAACAAACTATCATTGCACATGGGCAAAACAGAGTCCATTCTCTTCGGTTCAAATAACAAACTCAGCAAGACCGACGGCTTCTCGGTTACAGACTGTAGGGTAAGCACTTATTCCCTCCGCCCTGAACATTTATGGAGATGTATGGGCCTTTTAAGTCAGTGATAAAAGTGTCTTTCAAGGATAAGTGAGCTCCTGCACTGATTATTATAGTTCAATATTCAATATTTGATCACCAAAAACCCCCAAAAAGCATAACAAGGCCCCTCCCCGCCCAAAAAGGGCCCTCAAAAATAGCACAGGCCCAGTGCCCTTTTCAGCCTTTGAGCACCTGCCCCTCTAACGTCCTGTGCACGTCCCTGCTATAGTGTATATAGATACTGAACTGTATAGGACTTTGAAGTTATGTATCCCCCACCCTGTACCCCCCCCCCCCCATGCTGCTTTGACACCCGAATTTTCCCAAGGGGATTAATAAAGGATCATTTTATCTTATCTTATCTTAACCTGAGCATGACATGGCCACCGTGTGTGAATATGGTCAATGGAGAGAGCAGGCCTCGGTAACGGAGACACATGGGACCCTGTATCTTCTTCACCCCTGTTTCCCTACCCCAGGGACACTGCCCAGTACAACACAATGCACTGTGGGATGTGTGCTGAAGGATTTGGGCTGGAGTTTCTCTCGCCGAGGTCTCCCTTTACTTCTTCACTCTCTCCCCCACTCTACTAAGGCACCCCAGCTGATGTAGGCTATGGTAATTGAAGTGAAAGTATGTTTTATATGTAATTTAAATGATTCCCTGTGGGGGGGGGGGATTATATGGCTGAACGTGCTTCTCGTCTTTAGCTGCGCTACTCATAGAAGGGGGGGATTTGAATTTAGATTCAAATTCAGCGGTGGTAGGCTACTACTTTTATGTCTTATTGGCAACAGGGTACAGTGTTCTGTGGTCCGTAGGCTTTAAAAAGGGTAGTTTCCAATTTGTCATCTCCTATTTGTGGGATATGCACCGTAATGCTCACCATGAGAATGCTTCCCATTGACTTCCCATTGGCCACTACACAAGAGACAGTCAGACTTTGATTATGCAACCCCAACTGCCTAAGCCATTCTCATCACATGACCCCGGTGGTGGAGGATCATGATGCTTATCCTGACTATAGGGCTTGTATCGTGTCGGGGACCACAGAACCCTATCACCCCCCTACGGCGTTGTTTCCTAAGACTGAAGAAAAAACGGAAGAAAAAAAGGTTCTTTGTTATTGTGACCAAAGATAAGCTCAGTGTTCACTTGGAAAACAAGTGAAAACGAGTGGACACTGCGCTCAAGTTGATGGGAGGAATGTTTATAGTGGAAAAACAGGAGACGGGAAAGAAACCTTTGGCTGATAGTAATTTATTAATTTCTTAGGATTTCTTTTGGTCTAATAAATGTTTAAGGTTCTTAGATGGATCCCCTGCTGCCTCCTCCTCCTCTTCCTCCTCCTCCTCCTCCTCCTCCTCCTCCTACTCTTCCTCATCTTCCTCCTCCTCCTGCTCTTCCTCCTCCTCCTCTTCCTCTTCCTCCTCCTGCTCCTACTCTTCCTCATCTTCCTCCTCCTCCTCATGCTCCTGCTCCTGCTCCTCCTGCTCCTGCTCCTACTCATCCTCATCTTCCTCCTCCTCCTCCTCTTCCTCATCCTCCTCTTCCTCTTCCTCCTCCTCTTCGTCCTCTTCCTCCTCCGCCTCCTCCTCATCCTACTCTTCCTCATCTTCCTCCTCCTCCTCCTCCTAATCCTCCTCCTCCTACTCTTCCTCCTCTTCCTCCTTCTCCTCCTCCTCCTAATCCTCCTCTTCCTTCTACTCTTCCACATCTTCCTCCTCCTCCTCCTACTCTTCCTCATCCTCCTCCTCTTCCTCTTCCTCCTCCTCCTCCTCTTCGTACTCTTCCTCCTCCGCCTCCTTCTCCTCCTACTCTTCCTCATCTTCCTCCTCCTCCTAATCCTCCTCCTCCTACTCTTCCTCCTCCTCCTCCTCCTCCTCCTTCTACTCTTCCACATCTTCCTCCTCCTCCTCCTCTTCCTCCTGCTCCTGCTCCTACTGAAGGAGAAAGGAGCTTCTTAAGGAAAGCAGACGAGGCTGGTCTTAATTATTATCGACAGAAGTTTATTCAACTTAAAGCATTGGTTCAAGACAGAACAGAATTGATACAGAACAGAATTGATATGGAACAGAATTGATATAGAACAGAATTGATACAGAACCGAATTGATATAGAAGAGAATTGATACAGAACAGAATTGATACAGAACAGAATTGATATGGAACAGAATTGATATGGAACAGAATTGATACAGAACAGAATTGATATGGAACAGAATTGATATAGAACAGAATTGATACAGAACAGAATTGATACAGAACAGAATTGATATGGAACAGAATTGATATAGAACAGAATTGATACAGAACCGGCAGAGAAGGAGGAAGAGAGAGATGTCCCTCCCCTTACATTGACATTTTATAGACATTCTAGAACAGTTGATCACATGACAACATGACAAGTTTAAAGGATAACTCCAACATTTTGGGAAATTAGCTTATTTAACATCTTCCCTGGAGTTAGACAAGAAGATACATACCTTTTTTGTCTCTGTGCGTGCATTTAGCTTTGGGAACAGACGCTCCGTTAGCATAGCTTAGCTTCATCACTGGAAGTGAGGCAGGACAGTACCCTGACGTTCCCTACAGGTTTGTTGATATTCTCATTCCTTCAAAGGATCTGAACCGATTGAAGTTTATGGATACCATGACTTAAAATCCTCTTACCTTGACGATTAAAAGCCTCCCCAATTTAGAAAACAGTAATCCAATGGCTGGTATTGATATACTACTAACTACTGCACGCTAACGGAGCTAACCGGACACTCAAGCAGATAACGAGAGCAATGACTTCCTTTCTGGGGGGTTTCAAAATAAAAGAGCGACATCTATAGCAGCGGAAAACGTTTATTTTGTACATTATCTAACGTTAACACGAACCTAAACTAACTTTAGGTTAGTTGTAACGTTAGTTTAGGTTCGTGTTAATGTTAGATAATGTACAAAATAAACGTTTTCCGCTGCTATAAACGTTGCACTTTTATTTTGAAAACCCCAGAAAGGAAGTCATTATATTTGCTTTACACATCCTGTTCTGCGTTAGCTCCGGTTAGCTCCGAGCGTTCAGTAGTTAGTAGTATATTATCAATACCAGCCATTGGATTACTGTTTTCTAAATTGGGGAGGCTTTTAATCGTCAAGGTAAGAGGATTTTAAGTCATGGTATCCATAAACTTCAATCGGTTCAGATCCTTTGAAGGAATGAGAATATCAACAAACCTGTAGGGAACGTCAGGGTACTGTCCTGCCTCACTTCCAGTGATGAAGCTAAGCTATGCTAACGGAGCGTCTGTTCCCAAAGCTAAATGCACGCACAGAGACAAAAAAGGTATGTATCTTCTTGTCTAACTCCAGGGAAGATGTTAAATAAGCTAATTTCCCAAAATGTTGGAGTTATCCTTTAAACAGGCGTATCCTCCCCTAACATCATACGATCTCATGATCATGACCCAAATGCTTCTGCACGGGATATGTCATTATGCCTTTGTTTGGTGCAGACAAACACAGCCCTCCACAGAGGCCTGTTAAAGTTAATATTCTACAGAGTTCTGTGGGAGGCTGAGATCGATAGTAATGATGTAATTATGATCTCATATGATATAGAAACTATACATTTCCACTACACTACTCTTCCTCATCTTCCTCCTCCTCCTCCTCCTGCTCCTACTCTTCCTCATATTCCTCCTCCTCCTCCTCCTTCTGCTCCTCCTCCTCCTCCACGGGGAGCAGCGTACTGGCTCATGTAAAATGGCAGGCCATGCATTATGCAGCAGCTTAGGCCACAGCGCTGGGTCTTCATGTCCTCGGCTACAGTCCACCTGTCGCTGCTCTGGTCGTAGCGCTCCACGTTGGAGATGGAGGTGAAGCCACTGTAGCCTCCGACCACGAAGAGCAGGTCGTCCAGCACCGCGATGCCAAAGAAGCTGCGGGGGGTGATCATGGCGGGCAGGGCACTCCAGGAGTCAGTCAAGGGGCTGTAGGCCTCCGCGCTACGCAGGTAGTTTACACCGTCAAACCCTCCCACCTGAGGACAGGACACATGAGAGGAATGTTTTAGTGTGTGGCTCAGGCAGGCAGGCAGGCAGGCAGGCAGGCAGACACTGTATTAATCCACTTAGGGAAATGAGGGCATCACAGCAGCATTGCAAGTCAAATGATACATATCTATAAAAATATCTAGTATAAAATTTGTCTCTGTGTGCACCTACCGCATAGACTTGTCCTCCGTACGCAGCGACTCCCACTGCCCAACGCCTGCTGCTCATGGGGGCGATCCGAGTCCACTGGTTGGTGTCTGGGCTGTAGCACTCAGCTGTGAGCTGTAACCAGCCACCACAGATGTAAACCTGTAATAAGAAAGAATATTCTAATTTAGTTTATATATTCCATTTGATTTCATTCTACTTTAATTGTCTGTTAATGTTGATGCACCAAAGGACCCAGACACATCTTTTGTATGTGCAAGCTTACTTTGCAATAAAGACATTTATGATTTCTGATCTAACGTTCCTTGTGTTCACACGTATTTCCAAACTATATCCTATTAGAACCAGAAACACATCATATCCTACAATTGAAACCACTTAGATCAGCCTGCTTTAGGCCTAAATCTTTCAAATAAATACTATCTATAGAAACAAATCTCGCTTACTCACGCGGATCAGCACCTCCCAATTAAGAATGGAACGTGCAATCCTCAAACTACTCATAAAATAGACCAAGCTGCCTCAAAATCCTCTGACTTGAAAGGCCTATAAAACCTCCTAAGTCAGACAAAAACAGGCAAACCTTAAACTTAGGTCAACTTTGACCCTTGATACTTGTGTGGATCAACAGTATTACACACAGGACCACTTTGGTACACAGGACTAACTAAATTAGGATAAATGATAGGGTTAACTAATAGACCTCTAACAGGAAGATGCAAAAAACTATAAGCAAATCCATCCCCACATCATAACCTGTCTCCATAAAAGCAACTAATTTGAATGGAACGAACAACAATCCAAGGTTTGATCAACCTGAATGGATTGGCCAACTCTGACGAGGGCGTATGATAATGCGGTATACTCAGACATATACAAAAAATATATATGAGTATACCTCTGGCCGAAACGTCTGTTGACTCAGAGTACATCACTGATGAGTTGTTCGTAAATTGCCACCAAAAAGACTCTAACCCTTAGCAATCAAAAAAAGAAAAAAAATAAGTAAATTCGCCGAAACACACCGGCTCTGACCCTTGACCTTAAAACATAACACACTAACTAGGTTATAGACGATTGACATTTAGAGGAGTCGGAATGTCTGAACCCAGACCTAAGGAGAACACAGAGACATGGGCACATGGCCTTGCACTCATGACTACACATGTCTGCCCCCCCCCCCCCCTGAACACATAACACCTCGAGCCTCCCCTCCCACCAGCTTGGGACAGACAAATAGACAATAGAATGTAAACACAGGACCTTGAAACAGGAGTTATCTGCCTCATTATAATAATAATAATAATAATAATAATAATAATAATAATAATAATAATAATAATAATAATAATAATAATAATAATAATAATAATAATAATAATAATAATAATGATGTTATTATTAATAATACTAATATAAGCAATAATAAATAATAATAAGATTAATAACAATAATTATGATAGTGGAGAAATGACTAATAGAGTAGACTCAGCTATGTATTTCCTTATTCACAAATTGTATCCTCAATCAATAAAATAATTACTTATCCAATCAATCTATTTTCCTTAATTAATTAATTAAAACAAAAACAGAATAAATATGGCTCTCTACATAAAAATTTACTAAAGCAACAGTACCCCAGAATGACCAGTAGAGGGCGTTAATATAAAAAAACAAACCAAAAAGCTAATACCCAAAATGACCTACAGAGGGCGCCATTTCCTCCCCTAAAGAAAGACATAAATAACAAGATTACAAATGAGATTAATTATTAAATAAAGACCCTACCACGTCAACACTCTCCCCTTCCATAAGAATAATAATAATAATAATAATGATATTATTAATAATAATAATATTAGCAATAATAATTAATAATACGATTAATAACAACAATAATCATGATAGTGGAGAAATGATTAATAGAGTAGACTCAGCTATGCAATTCTTGACTCACTATTTTTATCCTCACAGAAGGTTAATTGGTTAATTGGCTAATGGGTTAATTATTAATTAATATCAATTGATTATTAATATAATTATAACAATAATTATTATTAAAACAAAAACAGAATAAATATGGCTCTCTACACAAAAATTGACTAAAGCAACAGTACCCCAGAATGACCAGTAGAGGGCGTTAATATTAAAAAACAAACCAAAAAGCTAATACCCAAAATGACCTACGCGCCATTTCCTCCCCTAAAGAAAGACATAAATAACGAGATTACAAATGAGATTAATTATTAAATAAAGACCCTACCACGTCAACACTCTCCCCTTCCATAATAATAATAATAATAATAATAATAATAATAATAATATTATTAATAATAATAATATTAGCAATAATAATTAATAATAAGATTAATAACAACAATAATCATGATAGTGGAAGAATGATTAATAGAGTAGACCCAGCCATGCATTTCTTGATTCACTATTTTTATCCTCATAAAAGGTTAATTGGTTAATTGGCTAATGGGTTAATTAATTATTAATTAATATCAATTGATTATTAATATAATTATAATAATAATTATGATTAGATGCGCGGCGTTTACTTATATGATAACTCCTCTCTGTTCTCTTATAAAAACATGAGTTATCATAAGATGCGACGAATGAAATAACAACCTCTCCACTTTCTCTTAAAGAAATATGAACTAATTTCAGAGACGCGGCGATTAAGATAATAACCTCCCTCCTCTTCTCTTATAAAAGTACAGGTTATTATCAATATTATTATTATTACAACGACCAAAACTGAACAATAACTCACCTTACACACCTGGCTTTCTCTCATAAAAGTACAGGTACAAATTACTCTGGCACACCTGGCTTTCTCTCATAAAAGCACAGATGATAACTATTATTGCACACCTGGCTTTCTCTCATACAAGCACAGATGATAACTATTATTACGCACCTGACTTTCTCTCATAAAAGTACAGGTAATAATTAGTCTTGCGCACCTGGCTTTCTCTCATAAAAGCACAGATGATAACTATTATTACGCACCTGACTTTCTCTCATAAAAGTACAGGTAATAATTAGTCTTGCGCACCTGGCTTTCTCTCATAAAAGCACAGATGATAACTATTATTGCACACCTGGCTTTCTCTCATAAAAGCACAGATGATAACTATTATTGCACACCTGGCTTTCTCTCATAAAAACACAGGTAATAATAATTATTATTATTACGCACCTGACTTTCTCTCATAAAAGTACAGGTAAAAATTACTCTGGCACACCTGGCTTTCTCTCATAAAAGCACAGATGATAACTATTATTGCACACCTGGCTTTCTCTCATAAAAGCACAGATGATAACTATTATTACGCACCTGACTTTCTCTCATAAAAGTACAGGTAATAATTAGTCTTGCGCACCTGGCTTTCTCTAATAAAAGCACAGATGATAACTATTATTGCACACCTGGCTTTCTCTCATAAAAGCACAGATGATAACTATTATTGCACACCTGGCTTTCTCTCATAAAAGCACAGGTAATAATAATAATTATTATTACGCACCTGACTTTCTCTCATAAAAGTACAGGTAAAAATTACTCTGGCACACCTGGCTTTCTCTCATAAAAGCACAGATGATAACTATTATTGCACACCTGGCTTTCTCTCATAAAAGCACAGATGATAACTATTATTACGCACCTGACTTTCTCTCATAAAAGTACAGGGAATAATTAGTCTTGCGCACCTGGCTTTCTCTCATAAAAGCACAGATGATAACTATTATTGCACACCTGGCTTTCTCTCATAAAAGCACAGGTAATAATAATTATTACGACGGCTAAAATAGAATAATGACTCTCTCTACTCTCTCTTAGAAAAGTACGGGTCATTACCGCAACGAATAAAATAGAATAATAACTCTCTCCACTTTCTCTTAGAAAAGTACGGGTTATTACAAGGACAAACAGAATGATAACTCTCTCTACTTTCTCTCCAAAAAGTACGGGTTATCATTCAACATGACTGGAAAAAGAATCTGGAAACTGGAGTGGTCCCTTGAGCCCATAATAGTTCTCTTTTCTACCTCTAGACCCAGTGGGATATGTGAGCAAGGAATGAGGACCGTGCACGGCAAACGAAAGTGCGCCACCCCGCTGCCGACCGCTTTATACCAAACTGGTACTGGTACCAGGGAGTGGCCGCCCGCAAAACACACAAATCTAGCACCCTGTGTCCCTCAGTTCCACCCACCTTGCCCTGGAGGGCTGCTGCCCCGGCGCCACTCCTGCGCTCCAGCATG